>NW_026000224.1:5197267-5284869 GCF_001458135.2 Marmota marmota marmota | reverse complement strand
CCCCGCCCCACGAAAAAAGGCGTCAGCTGATATGGTCTCGGATCTGGGGAAGGGCCCTCCTTAAGACTGAGCCATATTATGCAGCCACTTCTGCACAGTGGGATAGGACCTCTACTCTCGCCTGTATTGTTTTAAGAAAACAGAAAGGGGGAACTGTGGTGAGCCGCTTCTGCCGTTTATGCAAATTATGGTCGCCATTACAAGATGGCGCTGGCTCCACTGTGGTCTGTGACAAACAACTCCTTATTTGGGAGAGTTGGCGCATGACTTTTCATCACCCTATGAGAAAGCTCCACGTGGCTGCTTTGCATTGGGGCTTGAGATGCTTTATTAAGGCTGGGAGGGGCATCCGAGAGAGAGAAGAAGAACTATCAAGGGCCTGAAATAAACTACTGAAAGAAGATTCCTGAGTGTCGCGTCTTCCTTGCGGGCAAGAAGTCGCGACAAATGTGTTTATATCTTCCAGGTATACAAGTCTGTAAGGTAGAAGCTTTAAAAGAGCATTATATCAAGCTGGTGTTCTAAAGTTGTATGGTAATTTTAGGCTTAAAAGAAAAACATATTGGAGATTTATTTATATCATTTGTGTTCTATAACTGGATTTGTTATCAATAATGTATGTAAAGTTCTATGTTACTTTTTACACTGAGATAAAATTTAAATGTATTTTTAAGTTAATGAGAGCCTAATCTGTGTAAAGGTTTTATTGCAAAACACAAAAGTACTTTGCTACTTTTCTACAAAAGGTTAAAAGCTTTAAGCCTTTCTTTAATTCATGTTTTAGATGTGATATTATATTATGTTAGCTAATATTCATGTGAACTTGAGCAACAATTTATGTAGGCTTTATAAAATGTCTAAAAAGCAAATTTTAGCTTCAGAACTACAGTACTTAAGATTTATGAAGAGCCCCACCTTCCCTGAGATAAGGCTCTGTGTCCCATCTCACAACATGTAAAAATGACTATGAAAAAAGTAGGCCAGATTTCAGTACATTTAAAGTTGTGTCCAAAAGTTGGTTTTTGTCAAGATTACTAGGATCTCAAACAGGGGATTATAATGTATAACTCTGCCAAAATTCAAGGTAGCTATTGCATGAACTAAATATGTTTTTACTCTTGTTAATTTTATGTTGTAGTTTTTTTATAAATGATCTAAAGATTGCCTGTTAATGTTTTGCAGAAGTACTGCTTTAAGAACACACAACCTGGGTTAATTTAAGATAATGAGTTATCACCTACAGGATAGAGAGATAGACATTAAAGCCCAGTACTCTTAATATAAGGCTGTTGAAATTTATTTACTGGATGTTTAAGATTAAGTTTTAAAATTAAAGTTAAATTAAAAGGTCCAAGAAAACCAATGTTTGGCTCTTGCCCTCTGAGTCAGTCTGAATCCAGGGATCAGGGGACTTCTCCAAAGAGCTTTGCAACTCTGGGCCACATAACCCCCTGATTTGGGAGATTAATGAGACCACTGGAGAACAGAAAGCCAATCAGTGCATTTGCTGTGAAGAGGAGGGTCATAAGAGAGGGGAGACATCTCTGATGCTTCCAAGGGAAGCCACATGGTCAAGCAAGGCCTGGACCCATCCTAGCGCAAATGGCACTAGTGGAATTGAGAAGTTGCTGTAAAGTTCCCCCATGATTCCCAGGGAAACACAGCTGACTGTTAACAATAGATAGAAACAAGTCAGTTTCACTACTTCATCTTAAACACTTAGCAAAGACAGTTAAAACCAAAACACAGCTATTCCTGGGCATTTTAAATAGTCAAATGTAACTTCCAAGAATAAGTAAACTGGAGGCTGCAAAAGAGATTCTCAGACAGGAATGCCTGATAACTATTAAAAAGAACTGCCAGAGTAGTTTTTAGTTTAAGGCCTAAAGCTCTTTCTAACCTACACAGGTAGGCTTAGTGTTTGCTAGTATGGTTATCCAGGCCTAAGTAACAGAATTAAAGATTTCTCTATTAGACACAGAGGTCATACTAGTAAAAGGATTTGGCAAGATCAGATGACATTAAATTATTAAGCTGTATCTTAAGGGAAAGGACATCTGTAACCCTAAAAGTTAAATGTTGTGTTTACATCCCTGACAATTCTGGAAATGTGACAAAAGATTTACATGCTCAGATAAAAGCCATGTCCTCATCAACTTTGTTATGGGAACAATATCTTAGCTCCTGGTTCTCTGGTACTTCCTGGTGGAAAACATTGTTAATCTCTGTCTTTGGCATCATACTCATTGGCATATTCCTGTGCTACGGCATTTATTGCTGCATCAATATGGTTCCAGTACTAATAAATTCTTGTTTCTCTTATAGACCATCCATCACTCAAATGGCCTTCCAGTCTATTACTTCTCAATTGGACTTCTATCATGGACTACTCGATAGACCTGATTTTTAAAGGGGACTCCAAACTGCTTGCCCCACATCATCCCTTTTCAGCCTGAAGAAACCAGAACAATCTTCGCCCCCTTTTCTTACAGCAGTAAGGAGTTCCCAAAATTAGAGGGGGGAATGAAGCCAGATTTAAAATTAGGTAGTCAGTGTAGTTAGGTAAATCGGGTCTAATATCAAGTAAGATCTAAAATGGAGGCCATGTTGAGAATGAATTCCGGGAAATGCAGGACAACTCATGGAATGTTAATGAAGTCCATTCCAAAGAAATGTTAATGAACAGCCCCCAACAGATTTGGAGATAGCCCATCCCAAAGAAGTGTTAATGAAGTCCTTCCTGCCCAGATTACTTCTTTGGCCCATCTGTGTCCCACCCCTCAGGCCTTCCAACCTAGTTCCTTCACTGAAAGAACTATAAAAAGCAGAAACAACTGCACTTCCATGGATTCCCCTTCTTCCTCCAGGAGAAGTCTTTTCTGCTGTCCTTTAAGAAACTTCTAATTTCTACTCTGACCTTGCCTCGGCGTGCTTCTCTGGTGTCATTCTTCAACATTGGGGAAGCAAGGACTCGTCACCGGTCAACAGCGGTAACACTAGGTGAGCACTATACTACTGAGCCACAAACCCACCCCTAGTGGGTAATTTTTAAGTTTCTGTGTTTCATAGCTGACTGTGAGTACCAGGACAAATAATATGGACTAACTACTTGTAAATTTGAGATTTTCAACAAACAAATGTGTATATCAATTCACATAATTATGTCTAAATCCATAATGAAATAAGGCCAAGACTAAAATACATGTTTCTGCACAGTCACATTTGCTATTCTGCAATGAAAAAAAAAATTCTATTTATCATTCATATAAAAGCTATTATATTTAGTTTGTTATTTTATTCAGTTTATGATACACAATATAAATAACTGTGATAACTCCTTGCATTAAGTGATATATAAAAAAATATGGATTACTTACAGGAAGAGATAGAGGCATTATAATAAACATCAAAATTATTTGATCTCAGTTTTAATTAGAATTATATTCCTATAAATTCATATCCTTATATCTTACATAAAGTTTATAAAGTCTCTGTATAATCCTAGTTCATTTATAACATATCCAAACCAGACATGATTCTCATCAAAACAAAAATGTAGTTACTCCAGTGATGTACAGAATAACAAAGAGAATTATTCAAATACTGAGATTTTTTAAAAACTAACTATATGACTTATAAAACACGAAAAATCCTTCAAGTGGGTGCCTGGAAGCCAAGACAGTATATTCTGGCCAGTGTGATGTCTGTCTGTCTGTCTGTGTTTCTTATATTGTAAGTTCTGCATTTTAAGTTTTCTGCTTTGAGAGCAAACACATAGCCAAATATTCCCCATAACCCATCATGTACAAGTTTAGGAAATATTTCCCAGCAATCATCTGTAACCTAATAACAGTCAAAGGACAGATATAATACCAAAAATAAAGTCAACATTTAGAATTGGAGACAAAAATAATCTTTAGTGATCAGAATCCCTTAATTTGATACTTTAAAAATAATAACAATCTGTCGTGAGGGGGTAAAATTGTGACTTATGCATTGGGAGAGAAATAAAGAATGTCCACACACTTCTGCCCCTTTCAATGCTTTATTTACTCAAATTACACAATATAATTTCACTCTATAAGTTCTTAATAAAGAAAACAGCAATTCTTATTGTTAGGCACTGCAATAGACATAATCAATTCACAGCAAACAATTCAGATTAATTAATCACAGAAAAAAATTCTAGATTATTTTGCAGTTTTATTCTAAGAACTGAAAAACACACTTAATCATGACAGGCTAGTTACGGACATTCTCTCTGCATGCTAAGTTCAAAAGTCTCAAGCCTTAGGCTTTATGTCCAACAGATGCACACTCACTCAAACTACAATAATCAGGTCTAGAACCAAGGCAGGGTTTCCTGGCATTGCATGGATGACCTGTTGAGGAGAGGGTCATAGAAAGAAGTTGAGGCTCTCACCAAGGTTCAGATAAGGTTATAGAGTTTGAGAGTGATGAGGATCTCACAGAGGGTCAGGAGAATGATGACAAGTAATGAGATGTCAGTCCAGTTCCTCACCAGGATCTCTAGCTTGAGTGCATCCTTGTTTCAGTTTGATGAATCCCTGTTCATTATCTCTATTTTTTACACTAAATTTTGGGGCTTTATTACCCCCATTGCAATCCTTATCAGCTACCACCAGATTTCTCCCAGACATCATTTACCCTGGGGTCAGAAACATCTGGTCTGGTGGTCTCCACCCTTATCTTCTCACTTTACCCTCTTATCAGGAGAGTAACAGCCTGCCAGAGGCTTCACTCTGATTATCAGAGTAAGGAGAAGTAATTGTCTGAGGTTATACTGGAGGGATCTGTGTGTGTGCCTGGTGAGACTGCAGGTTTCAAACTGGAGTTTTTAAAATGGAGTTGCTTAGTCTCAGGTCTAAGGCCATTCTCACCATTCACCCACTTGATTCACATTGTACATCCTGGGTAAGGGGTGCCTAAGCTTGGCACTGTGAATCATCCATTCCATTGGCCAAAGGCCGGACTTCACATATGTCCAAAAGTCACTTCTCTTTGTGGTTTGTTGCATTGTTCCATAACCACCAATAGTGACCATAGTTGAATTACATCTGGTTAAGATCAAAGTGCTTGCAATGTACCCAGGAATTGAAATTAAAATATAATCAAAATCAAGTGATATGATAGGGTTGAGACATTTATAAATTTGTCTTTCATGCAAGTCCCAATGGACTAATTCTGTTACATTGTCCCAGTTGATTCTCATAGATACTGTAAGGCTCTCAAATGCTCTGAGATATATTGAATCTAAATATTGACTAAAATACAAGAATGAGGGTGGTTCCTCTAATTATATATACATAGGCATTGCAATGCCAACTTCCATCATTCTGTGTTTGTTAAAAGCGGGACTCTGTCCTCAAGTCACCTCCTGGGCAAGATGTGGGCAGAAAAACAAAAGATGGAGTTCTCACTGCTCCATTATAAGCTCAGGATTTAGATCTTCAGTGGCTATTTGTGCTGAAAAAATAATGCAACTTTCCAGTGTTTTGTAGCCTGTGAGTGACTCTTGCAGGCTTTCAGAAACTGGGAGAACATGGGTCTGTTTTTCAGTCCAGCCGCATATGCACCCCACAGCCTTAGCTAATTGCTCCAGCAAAAACCCCTGCTCTTTCGACATCTGCAAAGTGGGACTTATGTAGCTTTGGATCCTATGGTGGTTTTGAGGATCAAAGAACAGGCTGTGGGGATGAGTGGGAGACCCCACATAACAGGAAGCCTTGTAAAACCAAGGTACGCCCGGGAGCCATGGGGCTGCACTTTGGGCCTGAGAGACGTTAGTTGCAATGTATGGCCTGATTGGCTTCTGGTGGAATTTAGCAGGAACCCTACTATGCATTTAGCATGCTTGTTTTGGTGCCAATGAACTCATAGAAAGACAAAAGGGCAAGAAAAATGATTAGGCCATGGTGTGCACCCAGACCACACGTGCTTAGCAAGGTTAACTTCTTTACACTGATTCCTTATTAATAAATGGGAAGAATAGGACCTACCTCATGGAATTTTCAGGAAGACTGAGAGATACGTGTGAACAAAGCTTCGAGCCCCGTGTCTGGCACACAGTAAGCTCTGTAAATTTTATCTGTGTTTTAGAAGACAATTTAAAATTTTTCTTCCTCCATAGACAGTAACATCCTGATATCTTCTCTTTCTGCTTTTAGAAGAGTGGACTCACCCTGACCATCCCTAACCCAGCTGTAACAGGAGCCATGGAGGTTCCTGAACAGGAGTGACTGCAAGATGAACCTGGGAAAGAAAGACAAGGAGGGGAGGTCATGGCTAGGAGGCTCAGGAAAGGCAGTATTTTAATCACCCCCAAGGGCAGGCATGTAAAGGGCCACTGAGAGATCACAGTGATGGAATTCAGACTCAGGCAAGGCCAGGATGACCAGGACCAAGAACACAGGACTTGTTGTTATATATCCACTGCCCACTCTGCTCAGTGCTTTACCCTGGGTCAAGGAGGACAGCATGACCAAGTCATTGCAGTCTTTTCCACTGAGTGAGCACTGTAAGGGTCACTGCCTTTGACTGACACTTGTCACCACCCATGTGCTCTCTCTAGAGGAGATAGGTTCCAGAAGAAAAGACCATGGCTTTTCCAGGAGTGTGAGATAAAAAAGAGAAAGAGAGGGAATGGAGTGAGAAATCTCAAGATGGAAAGACCAGATACTCTCAATTCCCTGTTCAGAAAAGAAACCTATTCTCTGACCTGAGCACACAGGATAGAATGGAGCAATATCAGATGAGGAGCAGACAGATTTAGGCCATTCTCCAAAGAATCATGTTAACTGTGTTAGCCAATGGTCCATTCCTGTAACAAAATACCTGAGATAATCAACTTACAAAGAGGAAAGGTTTAGTTTAGCATAGAGTTTTGGAGGTTTTAGTTAGCTATTGGTTGGACCTCTTGCTTTTAGCCCCCTAGCAGGGGGAAGCACATCATGGCAGGAGCATGGCAGAGAA
Organism: Marmota marmota marmota; assembly: GCF_001458135.2. Classification (NCBI taxonomy): domain Eukaryota; kingdom Metazoa; phylum Chordata; class Mammalia; order Rodentia; family Sciuridae; genus Marmota; species Marmota marmota. The sequence goes on along the minus strand of NW_026000224.1, from coordinate 5,277,876 downwards.
GATCTTTTTACCTCCTAGTTAATCACAAGGGAGAAAGACAGCAGGGTCCCATAGTCTTCTTTGGGGGCATACCCCATTGACCTAAAGCCTCTCATCAGGCCCCAGCTTTCACAAGCTCTACCCCCCCCTCTCAGATCCCCCTACACTAGGATGAAGCTGTCAACACACGGGCCTTGGAGATATACTCAAGATCCAAACACAGCAATTACAAATATTTCTTGAACCCTTCTTCTGTGGCAGTCACACTGTGAGCCACATCAATGACCTTTCTCATTTAATCCTGACTGCACTATTGTGATTTTAGTCACAGCACAACCCCAGCCTGTGAACAGGAGAATGAGCCAAAGGCAGCCGTGTTCCTCTGTCATGGATGTGAGGCAGGTAGGATGGCCTAGCCCAGCACTGCCCACACAGAGTCTTCTGAACACATGAAAGACATAATTAGCACATAATCACCCCGTGAATTAAAAATGCAATGGACTTTGCATTGAAACCCAGGGCTTAATAGTCACTTATTTTCAAACACAGAGTTTTATGGCCATCAAAATTGAGGAGGAGTGGAACCACTTCTTTTGGTCTTCTAGCAGGGGGCAGCACATGAACCAAGCACCAAGAGCTCTAGGACATCGAAGTCTGAAAAAGAAAGTGAAGCCCCTGCTTATGTCCAACAGAGAACCAATTGCAGGTGCCACAATGAACACTTATTTATTTGATGACAACATCCACTTTCCTGTTGCCTGCTGCTGGTTGACAAGTGGTAAGAACAATAGTGGATGCCTGTGTTTGTGTGAGTTGTGCATGTACGTGCATGCGGGTGGGCATGGGTGCATGTAGGCGAGCGGGCATGCATGCATGTAAACCTTTTGGTGGCTTTGCCAAACGTAGCTAGAAGCTGCACCAAATGACATCTCCAAGGAAGTATCTGAGCAAGGGCTTAGAAGGGTCTGGTTGTTGTGTCACATTTTTTGATTCATTCTTTTCTTTTTGCTTTTGAGTGTCAGTCTAATGAACCAATTAGTACAGCTCCAGAGAGCAGGTGATGTATTCCTCAAAAAAAAAAAAAAAAAAATCAGAGGATTTTGTAATCAGATGTGATTTCTTAATAGATGGAGGTGTCAGATGTCCAAAAGGAACACTATGTGGGGTAGTCATACCCCTACCCCTATTAAATGATATTTAATATTAAATGATATTTAATGATAAATGGCAGTTTTCAAAACCAACCCATTCCCATGTAATGGCACACATGTTCATGTAAATGTTTGTTTATTATATCATGTGTGTCTTTTGGGATTTTTTTTTGCTTTGAGTTTCTTATCAACAACAACTGTAAGCAGTCACTTGTAGAAAAAGGTGGGAGGACCTAATTTATCTCTGATGACACAAAGTTGAGAAAATCCTTTCTGTTTAGAATTCAATGAAACTTCTGTATTGGTTTTCTGTGAAGCCAGAAAGGATTCCTGGGATAGAATTTAGAGGAAAACAGTATTTTTTTCCTTAGCCCCTTTTCCTAAATACTTTAACTTTTAGAAATAACACTGGCTAGTCAATGGAAACACTTCTTTGATAAAAACTAAAGATTTAAGATAAAAAACAGCTGGGCAGGTTTCTACACACACACACACAGAAGCCACTTTGAACTACACAGAGAATGTCATTTAAACCCAAACAGATGTGGTTTATTCTTGCTTTTGAACCTCTTTTAGATTTTAACCCTCTTTTAGATTTTCCTCAAAATGGCCACATATTCATAGACATGATGACTTTCAGATGTTGGGACCTAATTTATCTATGTTAGAACAGCACCTTGGTGCATAGATCACGTACACCTCAGGCTCCAAGCCTTGGATCAGAGACAGCAGGGTACCAGGGAGAATATATGGTGGACTTTTGGTTTGGTGCAGTAATCCAGTAAGAAACTAAAAAGGGAGGAAATAATCAAGGGTGCCTACATCATGTCATTTTGAAAACTAGAAAGTCACACTTGTCCCCTGTGGTGTCTGTAAATCATGGCAGAGCCTCAGCTCCTCACACTTGGAAATGCTCCTAAGACAAACTGTATCATGATGCTCTTACAGAACCATGAACAGGGGATTCCTACAACCATCTGTGTCCCTGTTCTTTATCATCAAGATTTCCCAATATTATGGCTGGAGAAGTAACCCCTGGAGCCAAATTCATCCAAAACACAAAATGTCATTGTCAGTCACCCTGGAGAGGGACCTGCTGAAACACACTGACTTTACTTTCAACCTTAAGGTGGTGAGAACAGCTACCTCAGGCCTTAGAAGGCAAAGACTCAGACAGATACAAACCTTGTAAGGTTCCCTTGTCCTTCTCCCTGCTTCCCTACTTGAATGACTCTCATGGTGAACCAGGGAAGCTGTAAGTGAAATGTGGAGGTCTTGTCTCCAAAAAGATCCCCAGGAAAGAGAACTCGGAGGGTGGGGGGGACAGAGTTTGCTGGGTAACTAACACCTAGCACCATAAAAGGACTTGGGAGAAATCCATGGGCAGCCCTGTTCCAACTGGCTCTCACTTCTCGGTGTCTCCTTCTTAGTCAGTGTCATTTCCTACATGGTCATAACCCTTGAGAAGACTGAAGAGGCCAAAACCAAAGGAGAAGGAAAGAAAGTGCTTGTGTTTGTTGCATGTGTGTTTGCAAAGACATGCATACATGTGTGGGTGGCATGTGGCAGTTGTGAATAGGGGGAGTGAGGTGGATGGTGATGGCCTTGGTGGATTTGTGCTTGAAGGACTGGGAAAGTGGTCAAATGGCCCCAGTCTAAACCCAAAAGCAGAATCCAATTCAACAATGGTCAGACATTTTCTAGAATTTGCTGGCTCTCCAGCAACACATTGTTGCTCTGTATTATGTCTTGTGAGAAGCCTCCTCTCAACTGTGTGACATGAGTCCATTTATAGCCACAATCTAATCTACCACAATCTAATCTACTGCAATCATCTACCATCTACCATGTGAATGCTTATTATTTAAAAAATTCACTTGTGTTTACACGGCTGGAGTCTCGGAGTCCTCCTCCTTACCCACTTGTGCTGTCTGGATGTGTTTCCTGGTTTCTGAGGAAGCTGTCCCTGCTCAACCCCACTCCAAAAGAAAATAGAAGACTCCATGGCCTGTGTTGTCCTCATTTACATGACAGGGGCTTCCAGGGTGATGTTCCCTACCAAGCATGATGGTGGCTGCTGGAGGATGGGAAAGGGAGACACTGGTTCCTTGAAAGAGCAGTGGGGCAGTTCCTGCAGGCCATGAGGAAATGTAGCCACTCCTGGGAAAGCACTGGGGTGGAGACTGGGGCAGGGCCAGAGTGGAGGGCAGCACTGCCTTCCTCAGAGGATGCATGGATCCTACACTCAGATTAGGGAGACTGAAGGACACAGTCCTCTTCTCTGGCTTTAGGAGCAGGAAAAGAAGACAGGAGAATGGCAGTGTGACTTTGGAGACTTGGAAGGCAGCTGAGTAAGGGTCAGAAAGGTCACTGGACCAGGGGGCCACACTGCTGGGTTTTAGTTCCAGAGCTTTTTAACTGTGTGCTAGAGACAGGCCACCTGTGCTTTCCTTGCAGACCTGGTGCAAAACAGGAAGGTTGGATAGGAAGGCATTAAACATTCTTCCAGCTGGGGAACAATCTGAGCAGGACAGTCTCATGTCACTTCTATGACTCCACAAACACAAGCACTTTAAAAACCTGTGTGGCAGAAAATAGAAAGGGTAGGGAAGGTGGAGAGGGACACACCAGGCAGAATGAGCACAAGTTAAGCCACCATGGCCACTGGGCCTGACATCTATGAAAGCACATCAACCAAGGTGCCTTAGAAGACACAGACTGCTCATCTCCCACGTTGGGTCCAAGACCACATTTTGCCCAACTGAGAACAATTCTGATACTTAAACAGACCACTATAACCATGATAATGGCTTCAACTATTGTCACCACTTTTGGTACATCTATGTCCCTAACACAGGCCCACTTCTCCATCTGCTACTCAACAGAAGAACAACCAGTCTCTTAATATGGAGGAACACCTGGGCAGGTATTAGAGAAAACTAGCAGGTGAGTCTTCACAGTAAGTTCTTCCTAAAGACTCTTCAAGCATGACTGATTTGGTTTTCTGTGGCTGTAACTGAATACCACAGACTGAGAACTTTATAGAGAACAGTAGTTGATTTACCTCAGAGTTCCAGGGGCCAGAAATTCCAAGTTGTGGTATCTGGTGCATCTCTGGCTGCAACACAACATGGCAGATGGTTTCCCAGGCAAGACAGGTGCTAGAGAGAGCTCACTCCAAGGCTAACCCATTAAACCATTAATTCAAAAATGGTTTCATCCACTAATTCAGGAATGGATTAATCCATACATGAGGGCTCTGTTTCTCAAAGGCCACACCTCTGAACACTGTGAAAATGGTCACCAAGTTCCCTATACATGAAACTTGGGGGACACATTGGAACCACAGCAATTTGTAATTCAAACTGTGTTTCGTTTTCCACTTCATGTGCTGATCTTAGAAATACTGAGACTACACCCACGGCAAATGCCTTGGGTGGTGTGTGCATCTCTGCTATAACCTGGGAGGCATCCTACAGAGCTAAGATTTGAGTGGAGTCACCAGCTCAGTCTTTCCCTGGGAGTCAAAATAGCTAATTTGTATGGAGGACCTGCCACAGGCCTGGTACCCTGTGAAATCCTTGACAGACACATCTCCCTCTCTTTTTCACAATAATCTCATAATTCATTAAGCAGCTCATTTATTTTTATTGCCCACCTACTGCGTGTCAGGAACTCTCCTGGGCTCCAGGCAGACAGCAACAAGTAAAATCAATCCAAGTCTCTGCTGTCATGGGGTTGCATCTTAGTAAAGGAGAGAGATAATAGATGCATATACATGATGTCAGGTGTTTATGAGGCCTGTGGGTAGAAACCAAGCAGGCCAGGGAAGTGAGAATGGCAGAAGGAAAGGTGGGCACTATAGGGTATTCAGAGAGACCTCTGGTGAGGGCAAAGAGCAAGAGACTGAGTCCTAGGTCCAGGCAGAGAGAGCAGTAGATGGCCCCTTCTATGGAGGGATACCCAGCATCTCCAGAGTCTCTTGTTTAATAAGAGGTGATGATCCCACTACATCCCAACATGGCATCTGCTTCCCAGACCAAAGAGATGTGGGTGAGGGACAGCTGGGACCACATGGGGCCAGCAGCTCTGCTTGCAACCCTACACATTAGGCCAGTCTCTTAATGCCAGTACCTTGCCTGGAGACTTCCCAGGGTGGCTGAGCTCTTCTGCTATCTGGGGCCAATGGAGTAAGAGCCAGACACACTGACAGGACAGAGAGGACCTGCACAATTTTCTTCTGTTTTTTTTTCTCCTTATTCTACACCAGAGCCTCAGGCCAAAGAGACACTGGAGTGTGATTTTCAGACAGTACTCAAAGAGTGATGAGGGACTCTACAAAAAGACATAGGGAATTTTGCCACAGGTGACAGGGAGCTCAGTGACTGGAGCTCCAGGCTGCTTTCCAGAGCACCAGAACCTGTGTCTTCCCACAAGGACTTTGTAAATGAGATTTCTGGGATTGGCACCATGTTTCACCAAGAGTGAAAGTGAAGGCTCTCCCTGTGAAGAATAAACAGAAATATTTGAGGGCAGGGACTTAGCTCAGGTAGGACACTGGTCCAGTATTCCCAAGGCCCTGGCTTCTGTCCCTAGCACCACTATACAAATTGATAAAAAATAATAATAAAAAAATAAAACTTAGAAAGTGGCTTTAAATGTAAAGTTTCTGAAAAAGTTCCCATGGAAATTAAAGCCTCCAGAGGCAGCTTTAAAGCTAGATGATGGGCACAGCATTCTTCAGGATGAAGATGCCTCTGTTCCAGGCACTCTAGGCAACTCTGATTCAAGGTTTGGAGGGGCCAAGGAGGCAAGATCACCAGGCAACCACACCCTTTTCTCTCTCTCCCCTCTGCCCTGATAGATATGATGATGGGTGTTATGGTTTGGATGTGAGGTGTCTCCCCAAAGCTCATGGGTTAATGCAGAAATATTCAGAGGTGAAGTGATTGGACTGTGAGAGCTGGAACCTAATCAGTCCATCCCAGTTGGAATGGACAGGCTGGGTGGTAGCTGTTGGCAGGCAGGGCATGGCTGAAGGAGCTGGGCCTTCCTGCAGCCTCTACCTCTCCCTCTCTGTCTCTGTGTTTCCTGACCCCACCATAAACTGAGAAGATTTCTTCTCCTGGATCCTTCCCCCATGATATCCTCCAGTCTCACCTCAGGCCTGGAGAAATAAAGTCTGCCATGTATCGACTGGGACCTCTGAAACCATGAGCCCCCTCCTTTAAGTTGTTCTCATTGGGTATTTTGGTCACAGTGATGCAAAAGCCCACTAAAACACTGGGTATGGCACAGCAAATCCATGAAGGTATACACATGCACACACACACACACACACACACACAGAGGTTTTTATTCATGACATGAAGTTTAGTTCTTTTTTTCAAGGTTGAGTGCTTTAAAATCAAAATTGGGTGAGGAAGGATTTCTTCTACTCTGTACACTTCAGAAAGCATATAATTTCTACACTAACAAAACAAGAAGTCTTATTGATCAGGTGGATAAGGAAAAGGAAGAACCTTAAAGAGATGCTAAAAGCCAGAGTTTGGTGTCTAACCCACAGCTGAGAGACAGATAATTTCCCCTTGTTTTCACTGGTGGTCTCTGTTTAAAAGGGTGTCTAGGGCATATCCAGGTTTTCAGGCATCTCTGCCATAGCTCAGGTGGTGCTCAGGTGTGCATATGTGGTCCCCAAAGAAAAATACCATAGAGTCTCCCAGCCCTCTCTTACTGGCCCAGGGAGCAGTGAACAGTCACTGATCTCCAGTGAATATTGGCATTTTCCTCATTTTGGTGATGACAGTTTCCTACTTTGGGGGGGGGGGTCACATGGTTGCCAGTTAGAATTGCTTCACACAGCCCACTGAGGCCATGGGACAAGCCATCACTGTGGGGCAAGTACTGGCAATAATGTGCTTCTGAGTGGCCTCTGTACCTCCCCTCCTTTTCCTCCTGGGAGTGGTGATGTGGGTGAGCAGTGTGAGCCACCTGCATGTGCTGGCAGGAACCTTTGTAGAGGGCCAGAGAGCAGCAGGGAACAGCAGGAGGAATCTGGGGGCTTGGCACTTTTCTTGGAGGGCAGCTAGTGACACCCTGGAAAACGTGCCCACCTCTGGAATATTCCAGAAAGAGAGGCCTAATTCTGGTCTTTTTCAGCTACTTCTCTTGTTGTTATTGTGTTCCTACTTTCTTTGTTCAGCTATTTATTTATTTATTTATTCATTAGAGAGAGAGAGAATTTGGGCTGGGGATGTGGCTCAAGTGGTAGCGCGCTCGCCTGGCATGCGCGCGGCCCGGGTTCGATCCTCAGCACCACATACAAACAAAGATGTTGTGTCTGCCGAAAACTAAAAAATAAACATTAAAAATTTAAAAAAAAGAGAGAGAGAGAGAGAGAGAGAATTTTTTAATATTTATTTTTCAGTTTTTGGTGGACACAACATCTTTATTTTATTTTTATGTGGTGCTGAGGATCAAACCCAACACCCCACGCATGCCAGGCGAGTGCATTACCGCTTGAGCCACATTGCCAGCCCTAGCAATTTATTTTCTACCCTGATCATAACCTGTTGGGTTGATAAGACACTGAAGTTCAACTTGGACCCAGAATGCTACAGTTTTGCATCCCTCTGTGCCTTCCTTGAGTGCACAGGCTGAAGGTCTGGACTGGGTTCTTCACTTCTGGCTCTGCAGCTCTCAGGCCTCTGACCCACACCACCTGCCATCAGGCTCCAGCTTGACCATGGCTCTTCTCAGACTGCATATTTATGTGAGCCAGTGCTTCATGCTGTCTCTCCTCCCTTCTCACCTCCCCTAGTCCTTTTCCTCCTTCGTCCTCCTCTTTCTCCCTCACCCTCACATTGATTCTGATTCTTTGGGGAATTCTGACTCATGTGTGCACCACCACCACACAGGTATGCATACACAAAATCTGCATGATAAGGCCCTAAAGGCTCAGGAATATTAGCTGTCTCTTGGAATGAAACTTAATTTATGCCAAAGCTCTATGGTTTGATAGATGTTTTTGAGTCCCTGTGAAGTCCCATACTAAAACACAGGCCATATAATGTAATGATTTTGTTGGTAAGATAAGTCAGTTCCAGGACACATGCAAATAGATAGGGAGGAAGAAGATGCAAGCCCCAAAGCAAGAGACAGCTGGCCCAACATCTGAAGCAGCACGATATGGGCCACTGATGAAAAGATACACTTTATGCATATAAATATAGAAAATAGATATTAAATATATTAAGATATATTTTATGTATAAATATGTAAATGAAATGATATAATTAGCATAAATATAAAATATATAAGTAGATATGTATTTATTATATAGGTCTATATACACACATGCATATACATACATGCACATGCACACATATGCCTACTACATACATACATATATGTGGTCATTAGATCAAGTTTTTCTTGGTTCCAAGGAAACATAAATAAATAAAACAAGTAAAACTAATAACTTGCTGGAATGTTACAACATTGGGTTGTGGGAAGACTGGAGACAAAGGAAGAAAGGCTCTGGAACCTTAATGGTACTGATGAAAAGACTCAAGTCTCTGACACCTTTTTGGGCACCTTAGCTGGGGTTCTGTGCCCTCAGTTAGTGAGAGGACAGTGGCTCTGACTGGTCAGCTGTGGCACTGTGCACACACCCCTAAATCAGGATGCAGCCAGGAGTAGGACAGGAAAAAACATGGAGAAGCAGGCACCATGGCCGACGCTGGAAGAGCAGGACAGGGAAAGTTCCACAAGAAAAATCTGTGGTTTGTCTTCTGAAAGTAGGAAAGACAATTCCTGGCTAGGCCAAAGCAATAGCTATTTATTATGATACTACTTTCCACCTGGGGATTTCTTTCCAGCATTTCTTGGGAAAATGATAGAGGTGTATTTTTCTGAATCCCACATCCTAATAAATTGAGCTTGGGAAGTGAGAGAAATAGGAAAAAGGATTACAGTTTTCCACTGAGAACAAAAGAGCACCATTCCACACAGAGATGTTGCTCCTCAAGGGGACCCAGTTGTGCAAGAAGAAAGAGACAATAGGGGGCGCCAACAGGCAGAACTGAAGGTCAGCATCCTGGTTCCAGCCAGATCCGGATAGAAGGGGCCACCATGCTTGCTCTTTTTGGGGTTGTGGGCAGCCATGACCACATGATAAATACATGTCCTTGAACCTGTCTGCTGCTAAAGGTGACATCTTACAAAGTCAGCGCTGTGTAGTCAGTGGTGTGTGATTACACACCACTCTTTCCTCCACTCCATGGTGGTGCTCCAAGAAATAACAGTCTCTGAAGCAAAACAAGCTTTTTCCTGGCATTTCTACATGGGGTTCTGTGCAGAGCTAGTCTTGCTAAAAGATTAGACCTTACAATAGTTAAAAACCACCCAGAAATACCTGCAGGTGTGTGTCTATGTTTGTATGTTCAACCCAGGCTACAGCTCTCTGTGAATAGTACCAAGCATACATCTGTATCTTATTAATTACACAATTTTATTGTCTCTCTCATAATGAGTTAAGCACATGAAGAGTGTCAGAAGCATTTTAACAGCAATTGGTGATTTAGGTGGGTATTTGGGGGGGGGGGTCAATTCTGGTCTTTTGTTTCTAAATCCCTAACATCAATATCAGTCTGGAATTTGAAAACCAACAATCACAGGAAGTGGCATCATTCAGATAGCAAAGAGGGAGATGCAGAGTAACCTTCCCAACACGGGACATGTCTACCCCATTCAATACAGGAGACTCTAAGGAAGGAAGCCAGGAAAGGCTGGGGAGTTTTGGCAGGGAGGAGTGAGACACAGACAGACACTTTGTGTTTGTGTGAGGCAGATCTGTAAGGAAGGAAGGAAGGAGGGAAGGAAGGAAGGAAGGAAAAAAGGAAGGAAGGAAGGATGGAAGGAAGAAAGGAAGGTAGGAAGGAAGGAAGGAAGAAGGGAAGAAAGGAAGGAAGGAGAAGGACATAAACTCTCTCCAGGAAACAAGGAAACCCTTTAGAAATTCAACTTTTTTTTACTTTGAGTGTTTAGGATTACATAACTGCCCTAACATAGCTCTCTCTCTCTCTCTTTTTTAATGTAAGGATTGTTCCCATTAAATAAAAATTTGCCTTGGAGACTACATTTAAAATATGCTGGAAAATTAATTTTATGGACAACATTATATTCTTAGTAGGAGATATTACCTACCAGATTACTGTCCTGGTAAGACAGGAGAATTAACAATTATTACACCATACAAGGCATTTTCTCTGAAATATGACATTGTCATACACTTGTCCATTCAATTAGTATGGACAGTCCCAAAGTGTGAAGTTGTGATTAAATGGTAAGTAATAGGCAAAGTGCCTACTTTTCATATAGCTATTTTGATGTTTTACCAAACATCACAGACAAGACTTAAATGAAAGCATGCAGTATAGAACATAGGCTTCAAACATCAGTTTTCAATTGAGAATACATCCTAGAAGATTTTTTTAAAATATAAATCTATAAATGCTAAACTCTTACCTGGTCACTTCATCTTTCCTTGGATATTTCATATAATATTCAAGGAACATACAGTCTTAAACATTGTGTTTTCACATTGACCATCTTGAATGTCAAGATAAGATTAAACAGATCTTAACTTAATGAACCATATAAATTTATTGACCATCAACTCTGTGAAAACTCTAAGGCTAGACACTGGGATGAGGAGTTCTTTAAGCCACTATGCATTTTCTAGCTTGCATGGTAATTTCTCTCTAATTTAGAAACTGTGGGATTACCAAGAATTTCTAAAAAAAAAACATTCTATAATTAGAAAGAGCCATATAATTGCAAATTACTCATATAAGCATATATTACATTAATACATCTGAATAAATGAAGCATGTGATATCACAAAAAAAAAAAAACATGGACCTAAAACTCCTCACACAGCTATGAAAAATGCTGTAATTACAAAGCAAAATAATTGTCTTTTAGGTCCAAAGCATATACAGATTGAAGTCTAAAGGGAAAGACAATAGGAAACAGTACCACCTCTAAGAGAAGAGAAAGTTTGATCAGGAGAGACCATATGAACTGAAGGAAGATAATTTCCAAGCAAAGGCTGCAAGATGGTATAACCAAAATATGATGGCCAGGAAACATCATATGTATGTCAAAAATTTTTTCAAAGTAATTACTGCCCAAGCTTACACTTCACTGTCCTCAGGCTACCCACTTCTATGACCTGTCCCTGCCGAAGGTGATAACTGAGACTCTCTTGTAATGGTTAATTTGAATTGTCAACTTGATTGGATTCAGAGAAGCCCATGATTACAAGGCTTATGAATGTGTCAATGAGGGTGTGTCTAGGAATGATTGGCACATGAGATAGTCAACTGAATTGGAGACTTTCCCTAAGCGTGGAAGCACTATCCAATAGGATGATGGGTTAGATGGAATAAAAGTTGGAAGAACAAGGAAGCAGCAGCAGATGGAAGCTTGATTCTTCTTGGAGGGGTTCTTGACTGCTGTTGGGATCCTCTGAGGACATAGGACTCTTACTTCTTCACTCTTCCAAAGTGGACTCTGTCAGTGATTCCCCTGAAGCGTTTGGTCTTGAACTAGGGTAGCACCATTGATCTCTTTTGTTCTGGGGCTTCAGCTTCTTGGACTGAGCAGCTGCTGGTTCCTCCAGCTCTCCAGCCTGCAGATGGCCATTGTGGATTCTCCAACTTCTGGTTGCATAAGCCAGTCTAATAAATCCCCTTTTTATAATCATACTTCCTGTTGATTCCGTTCCTCTAGAGAATGCTAATATTCCTATCAATATCAGCCTGGGCCTTGGACTTTGCTTTGACCAATGAAACCATTAGAAGTGATCTGTGCTGTTTTGGAGCTGAAGCTTCATTTTAGTGGCAAACTCTTCTCCACAGAAAATCTTAACTGGGCTTCTCCAGAAATCTTCATCATAATTGATTTTAAAACTAACAGCAAGAGTCTCTACAAAAGAGTTTAAAAGTAGGTAAATTTTCTATTTTCCTGTTGTTCTATTTTACTTGGCCACTGGCCTGGAAGGAATCAACACTCCTGGTGTTGGATGCCCCCTTAACCAGTTTTTCACAAACTTGTATCCAGTATAGTAGTTTGTAGAAGGGTGTTTGCAAAAGCAAAATGTGATTTAAAAATAAAAGGTCCCTTAACAAGGCCTCTGATCTTTAGCTGGAGCTTCATATAAATGTCTACATTTCTAAGATAAGAGAATTTACCAGCTGGCTTCCATGGTAATAGCTGGCAGGGGGAAAGAAAGGGGAGGAGAAGTCCCCCCTTCTCAGGTGTTGTTCTTGAAGGGTTAACTTGCCCAAAACAATGAAAGAAAAAGTTATTTTTATATGTGAACTTCTGCAGACTGAACTTCTGAGCCCCTCTCCTTACATGCTGGGTATAAAGTTCTGAAACTACCTTAACTCAGGGTTCAGGGGATTATTTGATTACAGAAAGCTGCACCCTATGAACCTGGCTGCAGCCAAATACAACTGTTTCCACTGTCTTCAATGCCATGCCTCTTTTATCCCTACAACATCAAGAGTCATCACCTCATATACAATCACTCTTTCCTATTTGCCTTGAGACAGGGATTGCCTCAGATCACAGATCACAAGTGAGACAATGTGGTGGGGAGCCCGTGACCATGGCCATGGTCACAAGATGTGAGAATCAAGTGTGTATTTTCTGGAGTCACTAAGATTTGGGTGTTGCTGTTCCACCATAACCTCGTGAGATTTGGAGAACACAGTGTGTTTATTCCTCTCCCCTCTTTCCAACTGTGTCTAAGAGCAACATTTAACTAAATGCTGAGGAGGAAACTTTGGTGAAAAGGTTGATGCCTCCATCTGGAAAGTCTTCTGCTGAGGGACTGGCATGAAGGAAACCCCCCTGCCACATTTTGCATGTAGCTTTTCCAGCCCTACCTATGGATGATGGACAAAGACAGTGACAACATACATTTGCAGTAAAGAATAATTAAGAAGATTATCCCTCATAATCAAGAGAAATTCATCCCAGGGATGCAAAAAGTTCAACACAGGAACTCAATAACTGGGACATACCACATCAACAGAAGGAAAGACAAATACATATCACCATCTTAATAGATGCAGTTGGTGCCTTTAATAAAATCCATCAAGTCTTCATGATGAAAACATTGGTTCTAGTAGGGACATAATTTAACATGCTATGGCCATTTTAGTAAACCAATGGTGAGCACCATACCTAATGGAAATTAGCTGAAAGCATTCTCAAGATCTGGAGCAAGACAAAGATGCCCATCTTCTTCATTGTCACTCAACAGAGTTCTGGAAATGCCAGCCAGAGCAATTAGGCAAAAGAAAGAAAAAAAGGGCATCCAAATTGGAAAAAAGGAAGTTGAACTGTCACTGCTTACAGATGACATAATCTTCTATATAGTAAATCCCTAAGACTCCACTAAATAGCTTTTAGAACTAATAAATGAATTCACCAAACTTGTAAGATGCACAATGAATACAAATATTACTAGCATTGCAATATGCCCATAGTAAATTATCTGAAATGAAAATCCAGAATGCAATTCTATATATAATCACTACAAACACACACACCACACACACACACACACACCATGTGGAATAAATTTAAACAAAGAAGTGAAAGAGTTCTGCAATGAGATTATAAAATATTGGTGACAGAAATTGAAGAGGACACACACACAAAAAAAAAAACTGGAAAGACATCCATGTTCATGGATTGGAAGAGTCGATATTGTTAAAATGTCCTTAGTGCCCAACTTAACATACATATTGGATACCATTTATATCAAAACACTAAGACCATTCTTTGTAGAAATAGAACCAAACAAATCTAAAATGTATGTGCAAACACACACATACACACACACACAAAAAAAACAACCTCCAAATAGCTGAAACAATCTTGAGCAGAAGAAAAAAGTATGAGGGGGCATTCTGCTACTTGATTTTTAAACTATCCTACAAAGGTGTAGTGATCAACACAGCACAGCAATGGTAACCACAGGCACATACCACTGAAACAGCATAGACTAGAAGTAAACCCACACACTTGCATCCAAATGATTTTTGACAAATCCACCAAAAACATTTATTAGAGACAGGGTAGTCTTTTCAATAAATGGTGCTAGAAATTTGGATATCTACAGGTACAAGAATGAAAATAGATATCTGTCTCTCAGCAGTTACAATCAATAACTAAAAATATATTACAGACTTAAGCATAAAAACTGAAACTTTAAAGTTACTAGAACAAAAATATAGAATAAATGCTTCCACATGTTGAAATGGGCAGTAATTTTTTGGACAAGATTACAAGAGTTCAGGAAGCAAAATTATAATTTTGTAAATGATATGAAAATCAAACTAAAAATCTTTTATGCATCATAGGAAACAATTAGTAGAGTGAAGAGACAACCTAAGAAATAGGAGAAAATATTGGAAATGTATACATCTGGTTGATATCCCGGATTTACAAGAACTTCAAAAAGTCAATGACAAAACCAATAGGCTGATTAAATTGGTGCAGTACATCTAAATAGGCATTTCTCAAATGAAGACATACAAATGGCCAAAAGATGCGTGAAAATGATAAATATTACTAATCATCAAGGAAATACAAATTAAAACAACAATGGGATCTCACCTCACCCTGGAGAGCATGGCTATTATCAAAAAAGATTAAAAGGATGCAAAGAAATAGGAACCACTGAACCCTGTGGGCATGGATATAAATGTGTATATCCATTATGGAAAACCTAGATATATTCCTTAAAAATTAAAATAGAACTACCATATAATCCACCAATCCCACTTTTGGGTATACATCCAAAGGAAATTAAGTCAGTATTAAAAAAAAAAAAAGATCTATACAGCCATGTTCATTGCAGCCCTGTTGAAAATACCTAAGAGTTGGAAACCACCTAAATGTCCATCAACTAATGAAACAGACAATGAAAATGTGTTATGCCAGCACAATGGACTACTATTTAGCCATAAAAGCATGAAATTTTGTCATTAGCAAGAACACAGATGGGCCTGGAGGTCATTCTGCTAAGTGAAACAAGCCAGGCACAGAAATACGAGGACTGCATGAGTGAGATCATGTGTGAAATCTGAAAGAGTTGATTTTATAGGAGTTGAGATTAGAACAGTTGTTACTAGAGGCTGGGGAGGTGGCGGGGAGGGAGAATGGGGAGAGGTTGATCTGTGGGTACTAAGTAGTGACAGGGGTAGAAACAACTGTGGTGTTCTATGGTACAGTCTGGCTACAGATGATGGTAACATGCTACATATGTCACAAGCTAGAAGGAAGGATCTTGAAAGTTTCATCATAAAAAATGATGTTTAAGAAGAAATGATGTTTTAACTTGAATTAAACTTTACACAATGTATATAGATATCAAAATACATAGAGAACTCCATTAACATGTATTTTTTTATGTTTTTACATATCATTTAATATTATGGTTTAGATATGAAGTGTCCCCCAAAATCTCATGTGTGACACAATGCAAAAACATTCAGAGAGTTGTAACCTAATTAATGGCTTAATATACTGATATGCATTCATAATTAACTGTATGGTAACTGTAGGCAGGTGGGAGGTAGCTTAAGGAGATGGGTCCCTGGGATAATATATTTTGTTCATGGTTAATGAAGTTCTCTCTGTTTCCTATGGTCTTCTTCCAAGATGTTCTGCCTCCTCTTGGGCCCAGAGCAAGGAATTGGGCCATCTATGGACTGAGACCTCTGAAACCAGGAGCCCAAATATATTTTCTTCCTCTAAAATTGTTCTTGTCAGTTCTTTTGGTTACAGCAGTGGAAAAGCAAATAAGACAGTTAAGAAGTAATTGGATTCAATAAATAAATAAACATGCAAATTCCATCCTCTGAAAATAATGACCAAGAAAAGCTGTCATAACTTGTGATGGGGATGTAGGAAAGGGGGCTCCAACATCCTACCCAGGAAAGGAATACCTCTGTGAGATGGGATTTTTGTCATTTGCAGACCAAGGCATGAAGATAAAGAGATAAAGGCTTCCATGCAGACAGAGCCATGAACATGGTGTGTGAAGAAAGGAAACATGGAATCATTATGGGAAGAGTCCTGGTAGGTAACTGGAGGACATGTGGCAGGAAGGGTGGACATGAGGGGAGCAGGTGTGAGTTGGCAGGAAACCCTACTCCATGCTCAGTGCAGGAGTGGTGTAGGTAAGGAAGCCTCAGAGCAGAGGTGATCTTCCTATACTGTGTGGCCTTCCTATTATTAATGTCAGCACCACTGCCCCTTCAAGAGAAAACCACAAAGCTCTCATCACTTCATCATCTCTAAACATCTGCAGTCCACTTTATTAAGCATATAACTCAAGGTGGAAAGGGTGCCTAAGAGATTCTCTGAGGCCATAACATCCCTCCCTGGCTTGGGTTGCTGACCCCAGAAAGTCAGTATAGACTGGGTTGTGCTGCAGTAATGAGTAACCCCAATTGAAGTGGCTTAGAAAATCAGAAAATGATTTCTTGCTCACACTAAGTGTCACCAAAGGTGAAAGGACAGTCTCTGCTTAGCAGAAAAAATTTGGAGAAACATGGGTTGGCAGTTAAATATTTCTATTTGGAAGTAACAGAGATCATCTTGGCTCACAGTTTCTCACCTAGAGCAGGTAACTTGGACAGGAATAATTTCAAGGGGATAGAGAAATACCAGCTTTTCAAGTCTGCTGCACTATCTTCAGGTGATAACCTAAGAATCCATTCAAATTTTAGTGCCATAATTCATACCTCTCTAAAATATCTCCAAAGATTATTGCATTCAATCTGTGCATCAATGATTTTTTTTGATGCTTTTAGCATCCTCCTGACTGACCAATACTTGGTTCTTCTTCCTGGGATATGAGAGGCTGCCCATGAATGGATGGTCATGTGATTAACATTTTCAGTAGCTTTTGAAAAATTACAGCTTGAGCAAGAAAGGAAGGGGACTGGACTTCTGATCCCTGTCACTATCACCACCATGGCCACCACACTTATCCTCATGACCTCTATATTTACTGACATTCTTTATGTGCCAAGCACTGTGCCCTGTGATATCAGTGCCATTATCTTCACATTTTACAAAAGAGGCCCAGAAAAATGATGTTATCGGCTGAGATAATCTCCAGCAATTAACTAGAAGAGATGGGGTTCAATCTGAGTCCAGCCTACACCAGGACTGAAATTCTCAACAACCCCACCACCATGAGGGCTGAGAGAAAGGGATAAATATATGAGGATTTGAGTTATCATTATGAAGGATAGAATAGATGGAATTGTATACAGAAAATACTTCAGAAACAAGTGGCCAATCTAGAATCTAAGAATTGGGATAGGGAAAAAAGTACCAGAGAGATTTGAAATGCTTTAAAGATATGGAGTTCAAAAGACTGATATAGAACAAGAGAAAGAGAGGAAATGAAAATGACCCAAGGTTGCAAACTCACTATTGTTAGGGAAAACCTGGGTAAACTGAGAAGAGGAGCCATTCTTCAGGTTCAGGTTGAGAAACAAATTTAGTGCTGGATTTATTGAGCTTCTCAGCAAATGGGCTATTTGTGTAAAAATAGCTATCAATTCATTCACTCATTCATTTAGTATGTGAAAAACACACATCTATGCTAGGTATTAGATAATAAATTAAACACAGCTCTGGACACATTGAGAAATGCATGAATCCCACTGATGTACATTTGAGCTTCAGTGGTGAATTCATTAAGGCATGTACTGGGGACTCTCCAAAGTATGTGATAAATAAATCATAGGACAGAAGAATTTGTGAACATAGATGTGATAATCAAGGAAATCAGCTAAGAAGGTGGTGAGTGAGGAGTTTGAGGACCTAAACTCACCTGAATGCCTAAAATCAGGGACAGGGGAAGAAAGATGAGAAACAGGAAAGGGAGCAGTGGGAGGGGAATTGGAAAATGAGTCCCAGAACCAGATATTAGAGAGATTCTGTTAGGTGTGTGGGAGACTCCCTGCCAAAGTTAAGTTGCCATCTCGCAAGAACATCACATAATCCCTCACCCCTACCCTTTCTCTCCAAAGGACGCCAAATTCAAAAGTTTTCTTGACCAATCTCCACAGGACACAGTGTCCACTAGTTGTTCCTGAGTCATCCTGCCAATCCGCACCTGCCACATCACTTACACAACCCTACTTAAGCCAAAGATTAAAAGCTCACACTCTCTGACCTCTTCCTTTTCTTTTTCTCCTCTCTCTACTCTCTTCCTCTTTCTCTCTGCCCTCCTTCTCTCCTCTCTCTGCTGTCTGCCTCTCCTTTTCTTCCTCTTCAGGCAGCCCCCCAATAAAATATCTTGGTTGAATCTCCATCTCGGGTGAGTCACTCACCTTTCAGATTCTAGGAAAAGTAGGAGGCTAGGTAGAACCCAAGACCACAGAGATTTCAAGGAGGGTGAGAAACATCTACAGAAGTGGTTTGGAGGATTTAGGAATGGGTCTGATGGAGAGGAAGCAGGTAAGGTTAGTTTTTAAAGAGGCTTGGTGCAAGGGAGAGAGGAACCAAGATGGTCCTATAGAGGAAACAGTGCCACAGGGGATTTTGTCTTTAGGAGTTTGCAAACAGGGCTAGTGATAGGGAGGTGTCCTCAATGTGAGAAGAGGAATTGAAGGAGGCAGGTGTTTTGTTCACGGACATTTGCTGGGACAGGAGAAGGAAAACCGGGTGAAGGTCAAGGGTGACCTGACTGCTTCTGGAAGACCAAGAGGCAGGATGTCTTGGGCTGCCCTAGCAAGATACCACAACTGGTGTGGCTTCAACTCAACCAATACATTTTTTCACAATCCTGGAGGCTGGATGAAATAAAATCAAGTTGTCCAGAGTGTCCTGCTCTCTCTAGAGATTCTAAGAAGAGATTCTGTTGGGTCTTTCCTCAGCTTCTTGTGGTTGCTGGGAATCTTTAGCATTCCTTGGTTTTGGGCCAGGTAGCTGAAGTCCTTCTCTGCCTTCAGACAGTATCTTTCCCCATGTGTCTGTTTCCCTGGATCTCTCTCTTATTATAAAGACATAGGTAATTGGATTTAGGGTCCCATCCTAATCCAATGTGACCTTATCTCAACTTAATGGCAATGTTTCCAAATAATATCACCTTATGAAGATCTAGTTGGTCAGAAAATCTGGGGAGATATGATTTAGCCCAGTATAGTGACCAAGAACATCTTGGTTTTCTTAGCCCCTTTATTTTAGGCTAAATGTTTAAGCCTTGGCCTTAAACATCCAGCAAGTCAGTAGTATCAGTCTTAAACTAAGAGTACTGGGCTTTAACTTTAATGTTTACAACTTTACAGTTATTTTTTTTTTTACAAAATACAATATCTTTATTTTATTTATTAATTTATGCAATGCTGAGTATTGAACCCAGTGCCTCACACATGCAAGGCAAGTACTCTACTGCTGAGCCATAACTTTAGCCCCTTTACAGTTAATTTAATACCTTTTAATTATGATTGATAGACCCAACCTGATTTTCTCTTAAAATTGGGAGCCATCTCACCACAAAGCAATGAAAAGATAATTTTGGCTTTACTATAAATTACTACAAATTCTGAACCTGCTTGGAATGCCTGCCTGTGCCTTGAACTCACCCATGCCTGGCTCTCTGACCAGATAGCAGCCCTCTCTGAAACTTTAGTGATGCCTCACAAATCTTGGCCTTCCCTGGCCAGATAACAATCCTCTCTGAGGCTCTAATGACCTTCATAAATTCTGATGTCAGGGCCAACAAAAATGTAAACTACCATTAGTGCTATGCTCATCAGAGTTCTGTTAACTGTAACCCCCCTTTGTGTAACTTTCTGGGCTATAAAGCTGGGCTACAGGAAAGCTGCGGGTGCTGTCTTGTTCCCGCGGTTTTGGGTGGGAGAGGCAGCCTGGCTGGTCGAAATAATAAGCTTGCTTTAATTTGATTTTAATTGGAGTCAGTGGTCTTTTCTTGTGTCCTGGTCTAACATGATCTGCCTACAGATGATGGCTTTAACTATAACATCTGGGAGCTCGTCCGGGATACATTTCTTCCCTACCCTCATGCCAAATTTGTCTTCTATGTTGGGCCTTTGACTTCAGGCCCCAGAGTAGAGGGGAGCTCCTGAGAGACATTTCTCAGCCCCACTCTGGGTACTATTCCAATACATTTTATGACACTCTGAGAAGCCTTCTGCTGGCCTGTCAGACCTGGCAACAAGGACAGATTGGATGCAGTCATTTACACAGAGTCTTGGGACAGGACGAGTCAAGTCATCACTGTCTCCCTCAAAGCTTCCCTATGGGGCCTCATCTGTGCCTGGGAGCAGGACGAGTAATTGTCTCTGTCCCACTGAAGGTCTCCCTTTGTGACCTCATCTGTTCTATGCCAGGGGCAGGACAAGACAGGCCTCCCAGTGGGGTCTCATCTATTTCTGGGGGCAGGACAAGACATGGTCTCTGCCCCACTAGAGGTCTCCCTGTGTGACCTCACTGGTTGTTGTTTGTCCAATGTCTATCTTGCTGTTTGTCATTTGTCATGTGTCTATCTTGCTGGTCATTTGTTCTGTTTGTCTAGCTGTGTGTTGTGCGTAGCCCTTTTTGTTTTCATAACTGCTCTTCTTTCATCAGGACTCCTTCACTCCACCAACATCATGGGACAAGAAAATTCTACAGAGAACTGGCCTCCCTAAGTCACATCTGGCTCTGGTTTTTGTCTTTGTCAGTGGCTATTTCTACCTCAGTTTGTTTCTGATGTTAAAAAATGGTTAAAAAGGTTTTAACTGTGTTCACCGAAGCTTGCATTAAAATGTTAAGAGCTTCCAACAGGACTAAAAAATGACATTAGTAAAAGCTAAAGGTAAATAAATAAATAAATAAATAATTCTAGAGATTGCCTTCATTTAGCAACAGGACTAGGTGGTCAACAGGGTATATCATGTCATTTCTTATAGAGGACAGATTAGAAATAAAGTGTTTTATAAAATTATTATTCCTAAATTGTATAACAAAAAGCATATTTTTTCTGGAAAATTTGTCTTTTGTTTCTCAGTATTTACAAGCATGAATAACTCCCAACTATTAAAAATTGTCCAAATATTTTTCAATGTCTGGCTAAAATTTGGTGGTCACTATTAGGAAAAACCAGTTTAAAATGCAACCCAAACCTGGGGGACTCTCTCAAGGAGACCAATGTAGCTGCATCTTTGGGAAGTTTCTTCAGGAAAAAATAAGACCCCTTCATCTGTCTATGTTCCCTTAACTCTTTTCAGCTTTGATGAGCAGGACCACCTCAGGAAAAAGACCAGAAAGGCTTTTAAAATTCTGTATTTGTTAAATTCATGATTTTGATCTGACATTCATAGTTTAATATGTTTTTTTGATTACACTCTGTTTTATTCTAAGGCCAATTTACAAGGGTTAACTCTCAATCTAATAGATTTTTAAAAATAAGCTACAAGGCTTTTGTTTGTCTGTTTGCTTTGTGTAGGTGCACCGGTATAGTTTCCATCTCCATGCATTGCCATGTCTACATATATTTGGTGCAAAAAAAAAAAAAAATGACATATGAGCTCATAAATTTAAAAAAAAAATGGATCCAAATGCCTTTGGTTAGTATGATTTAAAAGGTTCAATTTAAATTGAGAAAAAATAAAATTAAAAATATCTTTAAAGTTACTAATGAACCGTTTTGTTTCTAGGTGATTAAACAGTTGTTAAAATGTTGTCTACAAAGTGTCTAATATCCATTGTCTGTAGGATTTTTCATTAGCAAGAAAAAAATTACTAATGCTATTTATTACAATTGTCTGATACTTTATTTAAAAATATGTAAATTAGATCTGATATTTATGAAATTAATCATAGATATGTTTGTTAAAACATCTAATTGGTTTGCAAATTGAAAATGCCAACTGTTAAATATAATATCAAGTACTCTTAACTCCTTAAATTCAATAAGGTAAAATACTTAAAAAATGTTGGTGTTTTCATAAATTGGTGAAATAAAAAGATATTTGAAATTATTTTGTGCTATCAGATAAACAAGGCTAGTATAAATTAAAAGTTTCAACAGGTATAATTCTACATACTAGAAGTAAAGAGGTTTCAACTGCATTTCAATTAAACTAGTATAAGTAACAAAATATTTCATCTTATTAAAATGGATTAATTTATCTAAATTCAGAAATTTATAAGGGTTATTTAAGGTATAAATAGAAAAAATCAATGGATTAAAAATTATTAAAATGTTCTAAATATAAAAATATTTTCAGTTAATATATGCTATAGTTAAAGATGTTACAGTTAAAGCATCATCCTTGGGTTTCATAAATTGACTTCCAGATCACTCATATTTAATTGAATCAAACATTTTTTGAAGCACACCAGTGACGACTGACCAGAACATAAAGCTGTTACCATGATCAGCCCTGAAGGGCGCTCTTTATAAGCCTGAAAATTGCAAAAGGGACATTTGGGGGGTCTAGCCAACGCAAGCAAGCCAAGTTACTGAAGCGGGAAAGTGCAGTCAGGTGGTGAGGCACTTAGCCAGTAACAATTAGCCCAGTCACCTCAGTTACAGAAACAGAGCCCCATTACCCT
Source organism: Marmota marmota marmota (assembly GCF_001458135.2). Lineage (NCBI taxonomy): Eukaryota > Metazoa > Chordata > Mammalia > Rodentia > Sciuridae > Marmota > Marmota marmota. The sequence goes on along the minus strand of NW_026000224.1, from coordinate 5,255,074 downwards.
AGTTACAGAAACAATGCCCCATTAGGTAGTTCTGTGTTCTTAAAGGTTTCTATAACAACAACAACAACAAAAAAAGAACATCTTGCCCTGATCATGACCCTTCTACTTGGCATGATTGTTTTACAAAATGAAGTCATAAAACCAAATGGAGTCACTTTTGTTTTACTATCACAATTCTTGTCATTATACGCAGATATTTGGAAAATGGAAAAATAATCTTAGGATGTATTTTTACAAAGCAAGACATCATTATTATGCATATATGTAAAATTATATGGTAAATGATTGACATAATCTTTACTTGTTGAATTTTCAAATTTACCAGAGCTCTTTCAATCTTATTTGCTTCTTTTTTTTTTTCTTTTGTACCTGGGATTGAACTCAGAGGCACTTAACCATTGAGCCACACACTCAGCAATTTTTTGTATTTTATTTAGAGACAGTGTCTTGCTGAAGCCAGTTTTGAATGTGTAATTCTCCTGCCTCAACCTCCTGAGTCACAGGAATTACAGGGGTTCACCATTGCATCTGACTTTTTCACTTTTTAAAAGCATCACATTGACATTGGTAATTCTTTCTGTGGGGTGATCATTTACAATATTTTCTAATTTTGCTCTTTTGCTTAAAATTTTTTTACTATTATTTTTTATAAAATTTACTATTTTAAGCTATTGAGATAGATGATTTGCTAATACATTTTTAGTCATTTCATGGCTTACTAATTTCTATTTGTATATTTTCTTTTTAGCTTCAGCTTTAGATGCATCCTACTTTTGACACTCTTATGGAAGTTTAATTTGAAAATATTAACCTGTATATATCTTAGGTATATACTTTTATCTTATGATATATGTAAAAGTGCACAATACAAGTATCACAATCAACAAATTTCTTATATCAATTTCTATAATGTGTTTCTGAATGTCATTTTAAATTACTCCTTCTATAATGTGTTTCTGAATGTCATTTTAAATTCCTCATTTACTCTCTCCCACAAACTTTTATGTAGCAAATTTGATCTTACTGTGCACAAGAAGAACAGATAAACATCAAAATGATAGAGATCCTTGAATTACCACAAACAAACATATCATGTTCTATTTCCTATATCAAAAGATATAGCATTAATCATGCCCAGAAAACCACTTCATGTCCTTTTTCTCTTAATACCCTTCTATAGAGCCCAGTGGTAAGTATTATTTTTCTTTTCTATCTAGTGCTAATTTTTTATTATTTTTTATTTGTTGTAGAAAAAGATAATATCTTTATTTTATGTATTTATTAATTTCTGGTGGTGCTGAGTATATAAACCAGTATGAGGCAATTGTTCTACCAATGAGCAACAAACCTGGCTCCTGTGCATTTTTTTTTAAACAAAACAAGCAAGTAATAAAACAGAAGTGTTACTTCCTCTCTACTCATTAATACAGAAAGAGGAAAAAAGGGGGGAAACTGTCTGATTCTTTTCAAACCTGATCCTTTCCCAGCTTGTAGCTGTCCGATAGAAGAGGATTTGAAGTAAATCTAGAGATAATGGAGGGCTGCGGTGGGATGTAATGCTGTAGCCTAGCATTTCTGGTGCTATTCTTCAAGCTACAAGCAGGTAAAATGTTCACATCCTAGTTTTTTTTCCCCAAGGGAATTTGCATCCCAAAATCCATGGAAGGGTTCTCCTGCTGTCACCTCAATTTCTGATTTCTGCCAACTGGGCTTTGCATTATCTTTTTTCCACATTTTCTACATCCTGTTTATTCCCCTCTACAACCTCAGCAGTTTTTTTTTTCTTCCCTCAGCCTCCCCTTCACTACCACCTCTTTATTTTGCTCCTTCTAGTTTGTCTTATCCTTCAGGTCCTTGGCATTAAATAGACCACTACCTCATGCTTTTCTCTGACATGTTGCTAAGGCTGTGTTTGAACTTGAGTGAAAACTGTTTCACTGTCCATGTAGAAGAGTCCTGAACTGTTGAGTATGGTGGCAGCTGGAGAAACATTTCCCAGTAGTAAAGGCAGCAGTGGTATGGGCCAGTTAGAGCATTCTCATAGATTTATTTTTCTACTTCAGTTCTGACTAAGGTTAGAATTAATGGTTCATAATGTATGCCTGAGTAGATAGAACCACTCATTTTTCAAAGTGGTTTTGCCATTTACTTTGCCACAGTATATTTGACAATTCCAATAATTTAACAAGTCTGTGACATTAGTCATGTATTTGTGTGTTTTTGTGTGTGTGTGTGTGTGTGTGTGTGTGATTTATTTTCTTCCTGGTGAGTGTAAAATAGTCTACATTGGCTTGAATTTTGACTCCTTAAATATTACTATGCACATTCATATTAATAGGTTTATGTGACACATAGGTTTATGTGTCATTTGAATATTTCCTACTTTGTGAAATCTTCTGAAATTTCTCATCTCTGCTGTACACTGTTGAAATCTTTTTCCCCAAAGTAAATGCTTCATAGTGGGTTTCTCAACCTCTTATCATATGTAACAAGTAGCAATCATACCCCAAAGGAAGGAGAACCCACTCTTCACTGTATGGTCAAGCTGTTCTGACAAATAGGTTACTGATCACAGTATGTCTTCAATGTGTGTACAAGAACTTCAAGGATATACCTTGGTTCTCATTTATACATATAGTATTAACACCTTTTCTGTGTCAGACATCTTAGACCAGGGGCTGCCATAAGACTAGCTATTTTAACTTGTCAATGAAAGCTTGGAATTCTGGTGTATGAGTCAAATATTTTGTGTGTTCCTTTGAAGACCTCAAAGGAGTTTACCTCAAATATGGAAGAATTTGACTGTTTTATTTACCTTTTTTATGGCTGTGACCAAAATTCTGTACCAGAAAAGTTTTTGAGAGAAAAGCTTTTTTCAGGGGCTGACAATTTCAGAAGTCTCAGTCCAGAGATACCTAACTATATTTCTCAGGGCTTGAGATGACGCAGAACATCTTGACTGAAGAGTGATGAAGGAAAGTAGTTGGGAGAATTGTGCCCATAAGCAGGAAATGCTGTGCTTAACAAGAACACAATGTAATCCTAAAAAAGCCTGAGCCCAGGGACTTTCTTCCTCCTACCATTCCCTACATGCCTCAAGTTACCACTTGATCCCTATTAGAGTATTAATGCACTGAATAGGGAAGACTCTCATAAACAAATCATTTAACATCTAAACCTTCTTTCATTGTTTTGTGCATGAGCTTTTGAAGGAAAACTAATATCTAAATTATAACACTGACATTTCTAGAAACCTATGTACCAGTTTTTGGTTCCTGACTTCAATAAGACTCAAGATAGCCAGCCTTAAATCTGATATTAAAATTATGCTCATTGCTAATCTGGAATCCCAGATAGGTGGCTTATTTACAAAATGGAGCCATCTCAGTGGACACCTCATTTCCACATGAGGTGAGGTGGTTTAATGCAGCAATATATTATTTGAAAATATGAGTAAATAGTTGGGGTTGGCTGTAAGCAGATTATCCTCATATGGTAAAAAAATTTCTTTTTCTTTTCTTTTTTTTTTTTTTGGACCAGAAATTGAACTCAGGGGCACTCAAACACTGACCCACATTCCCAGCCCTATTTTGTATTTTATTTAGAGACAGGGTTCTCACTGAATTGCTTAGTGCCTTGCCATAACTGAGACTGGCTTTGAATTTGGGGTCCTTCTTTCTCAGGTTCAACAGCTGATAGAATTACAGGAGTGTGCCATCATGCCTGACTAAGAAAAGGATTTCTTCATCTAGCCATAACCCTCAAAGCTAACATTTTTGATAGTCTTTGTTAAATTCCATTTTCATAAACCTCAATAAGTGGCTATATTCCTTCTGCTGTGCTAATGAGACAAGGCCTTATGTGGAATGGAGCTTTCCATTATCTCAAAATCTTCTGGTCTTGCAACAAAGTTTTCTATTCAGGATGACTTCTCATCAGTTTTAACACTTTTCAGGTTGATGGCATCCCATTTGTGGATGTTTGATTTTAATTCTTGCACTTTACGAGTGTACTTAAGAAATTCAGTTCCTGAGTCTAGATGTTAGAGTGTTGGGCCTACATTTCATTCTACTAGATGCAGGGTTTCCAGTCTACTTCCAAGGCTTTTGATATGCTTTGAGTTCAGTTTTGACAGGGATTAAATTTCACTTGACCATATAAGAATTTCCAGTTTTTCCAGTACCATTTGTTGAAGAGGCTATCCTCAGCATACTATAGTGATGCAGTTACATCAATGTCTTCAGCAGCACAATTCACAATATCTAAGCTATGGAGTCATCCTAGGTGTGTTTGTGTATGTTTGTTTGTGTGTGTGTGTGTGTGTGTATTATATATATATATATATATATATATATATATATATATTTATATATATATATATATATNCAATAATGTAGAATGACTTTAGAACATTTGCCAGTAAATGGATGGATCTGGAGATTACCATGCTAAGTGAAATAACTCAATCCCCCAAAACACAAAGATCAAATGTTTTCTCTGACATTTGGAAGCTAACCTACACTAAGGAGGGAAGAGGGGAAGAATAGAAGTTCCAAATATTAGACAAAAAGAAATGAAGTAAAAAGAGAAACTGGTAAGAAAAGGAAATAGTAAAAAAATGAATGAACCTGATATAATTTTTCTATGTACATATAAGAACACAACACAGAGAATGTCACCATTGTGTACATCCACAAGCCTGGGATCCTAATTAGAATAAGATATATTTCATGTTTGTATATGATATAAAAATGGGCTCTACTCATGTATAACTAAAAAGAACTAATAAAATAAATATAATAAAAAATGATACTATTCATTTTCATGTCTACGTTAACAATCCAGGTTTGAGTTAGACTTGTTCCCCATGAAAATCTCCAGAGAAAGATCTATGTGCTAGTGACTTAAGAAGTAACTTAAGAAGGCCACATTCCCCGCAGAAAGAGGTAATGATGTCAAGGAAGTCAGGTACAGAAGGTAAAAATGTCTAGAAAGTATGGAATTTAATGGAAGGTAGCATGTGTCTGAAAGATGCTCATCATAGGGTTAAGACCCTAATCTGGCTGGGCTTTCCTGTGGCAGTTATAGGGAATATCAGGAGAGCAGGTATGAGAACAAAGCAGAGTTCAGAATGTAAAAAAAAAATGTAGATAGAAGGGCAGGCCAGGGCTACAAGGCCATGGAAATACAGATAAGACCAAACACAGGCTCCATCTGCTGTTGGAGACAAGCAAAGATGAAGGCAAATCACTGCAGAAGTAGGAGCTACAATCTTATATAGAGATAAAAGGAGCCAAGTGCATTCCAGAGCCACCATACCTGATCCTTGAAGGCCAGAGAATCTGCATACAATTTTCCACTTGCTAAACAGAATTTTTCTTCTGTTTGCAGAAACCTGTAGTATCATTAATGACATGCTCTGGAAAACCACGTGTGTTGTCAGGTGACCCTTGTGGCTTATGTACACAATGGAATTTTACTCAGCATTAAAAAATAATAAAATTATGTCATTTGCAGGTAAATAGATGATGTTGGAGAAGATAATGCTAAGCTAAGTTAGCCAATCCTCCAAAAAACAAATGCCAAATGTTTTCTCTGATATAAGGAAGCTAACTCATAGTGAGGTAGGGAAAAGGAGCATGAGGATTAGATAAATTCTAGATAGGGAAGAGTGGTGGGAGGAAAAAGGAGGATTAGCAAGGGTGGTGGAATGTGATGGACATCATTATTCAAAGTACATGTATGAAAACTCGAATTGGATGTCAACATACTTTATATATAAACAGATATGAAAAAATTGTGGTATATATGTATAGTAAGAATTGTAATGCAAAAAAGTACATGTAAAAGGCATTAATTGGCATTAATATACTCTATATACAAAGATATGAAAAATTATACTCTATATGTGTAATAAGAACTGTAATGCATTCTGTTGTCGTGTATTTAAAAAAAATCAATAAAACTAAAAAAAAAAAAAAGAGCATCAGGATCAATTATCACCTATGATCTTACTCTGACATACTCTTCCACCAAGAGGGTCACCAAATGAAGAAAGCAGCTTTGGACAAGGAAGTCCATGAGTTGATATGCAGCTTATAGTGACTCTAATATCTTCTTTTCCCTTTCTTTTACTTTTAGGCTTCTTCCACATTTAATGATAATTTTTCCAGGAGATAAAGGTACTCAAAATGCTAAAAAAAAAATGTGCAAGCAAGAGAATTTGTAAAACCCAATAGTGCCCAGATATATTTGCCAAAAACTAGGAAATCACACAGAATGTATGTTGTGCTTTTGGGAAGGAAGGTATAATAAAATTCAAGCAAAACCAAATTAGAAACAAACACATTATTAAGGAAAAGAAAATTCATCGTAAGGAATTAAAAAAATATGCATAATAATGATATAATCCATGTATACCCATTATATACAATATAACCTCCATATATGAACAATGTGTAATACACACATGGTGAGTCTCTATCTGATGGACAACTGCTCCTTTGAGCTCTTGACTCCACCTGTGCATGGGAAACTTGAATCTATGATATGTATGGACTCATATGTCCACTCAAAGGCCCTTGGACCTTCTATGAGGAAGTTGAAAGGAGAAGCGGGTTCAGTAAAAATCCCAGTTCTACCTTTCCTAATCACTCCTGAAAAAATCCATTTCTTATGTCCCTGCTTATTGACCCATCTAGTGACCAAGGCACAGTGAAAGAAATCATGTGTCCAATGGACATGTCATCATTTGTACATGTGCCTAGATATTCTTGGATGGGCAGTGCCCAGACTAGAGTCCCTAAAATAAAGTCATCCAGGGCTGGGATTGTGGCTCAGTGGTAGAGCACTCGCCTAGCATGGGTGGGACCCAGGTTTGATTCTCAGCACAACATAAAAATAAAGGCATTGTGTTATGCCCATCTACACCTAAAAAAATGAACATTTTTTTAAAAACAACCTTTTAATAAATAAATAAATAAAGTCAACCAGTTAACAAAGAAGGCTTTGAAGTAACAATGAGTTCATGTTTATTATCCCAAAGTGATGATTCCTAGTCACTTATTTTGGAGAGAACAATCTACAGAGACACCAGGGCATGAGACAAAATAAAAGGGATTTGTTGATCTTGATCCATAGGCATAAAATATCATGGAAACAAATGGTGGACATAATTTTTTGGGGAGATAGCAGAGAATGAACTCAGAAGCACTCAACCACTGAGCCACATCCCCAGTCCTATTTTGTGTTTCATTTAAAATTAGGGATTCACTGAGTTGCTTAGCACCTCACTGTTGTTTCTTTTGAGGCTGGATTTGAATTCATGAGTCACTGGGATTGTAGGCCTGAACCACCATGTCCAGCACAGTGGACACACTTTAAGTGTAGAATCAGTCAGAGTCTGTGAAGTGCTCATGCTGCCTTCCATCTTAACTGCAACCTACATGCAAATATATGGCTGGCATAGCAAAGGCCACAATGAAAGAAACCTGACCACGTCATAGGAAAATAGCAAAGCTTAAGATTCGCCTGACCTCTCTACTTACTCTGAAACAAATGGGTCTCCTGGATTTGCATGCATATGTCTCAGCCTACGTGGTAGAGTTGAGTGCAGAGAATTTGTGCTTTCCCAGGGAGACAATGTGGATTCATCTCAATTATGATGGGAATACTCACTGGCACCATTCACAGCAGAAATGACTTTAGGCTCATCTGATGGAATACAAAGTTTCTGACAAGTTCTTGTGAGTCAAATGAGTCAGGATAACCAGAGGATTGAAAATTTTTTCATCTAGCAAGAGATAACTCTCTTTATCCTCCTGCAGTTTACCATTAAGACTGTGAGACAAGGAAGAATAATAGATGAAATCAAGGGGGTTTAGAAGCTACAGCCTCCCAGTTAGTTCTGTTTTAAAGCTGAAGTCTGGAGTCCCCAAACAGGTCCTTTCCTTCAAATGTGATCCAGGAAACCATTTTCATCTGATAGACATATTTTAGGTGCCACAGTATGAGGGGGGGGGGAGTCACCAGTACTAATATACTAGCCAGATAACAAGCTGATGAGAAAGGAGGCTTGACTCCATCTATAAGGTAACAGTCACAGGAGGAGCACACAATGAGAAGCAAAGCTGTGGTTAAACCTAGGTCATGACTGATATTTACACTTATATATACATGGCCAGCAAATAAAGACTGGTACATGATAGAGTGCCAGAGAACTTGTGCCTTCTAGAACTTTTTTATCCCCTTTTTTTACATAATACTTGTGGGGGCATATTTCTTCTTTTCTTTCTATGGCATGCCTGTCCATGATCCCAGACCATTAGTGTAGAAAGATGATATGCCTCTAATCCTGATTCTGCAACTTACAAAATTAACAAGTGATTTCTTTAAAACAAGAAATGCCCAAGACTGACTGTGCAGCTCTTCTTAGTCAGATTCACTCTACTAGCACTAGGAATATAAAACATAACCTTGCTAAAGGGCTCCATCACACTGGGCTTAGTCAACATCACCACTGCCAACTGTAGTCTTTCTTTACATTTGGTCATCAAATGAGGCTTCTTTTGACCTCGTGGTTTATCCTTTCAGATTTTCCTTAACCCCTTATTTTACCCTTTCTTACAATCCCCAGATTATTTGCTGTTACACTGTTAGATTATTCAGTGTATCTTGGTATTTATCATCCTTATTTTCATGGTTTTCTGCAAAAAATTCAAAAAATCCAGGAGTCATTAAATAGTGCTATTTCACCCAGAATAAGAATCTGCAGGATAGCTTGGAAGTTATTGCAATGTAAGTCAGAAATGAGAAGAAAAATGAGTCACAGAAAATGGAGTGGGCTAAGAGGTGAAGACAAAAATGATTCTAGACCTATTTGGGTCTGCCCCCTATAACCCAGATGAAGTTTAGTTGTCATAATCTTTCTCATCAGTTTTCAAAATTCTCCTTTGTACATCCAAAATAAGAATCCAGCATTGACTTAGTCCTGTTTGCCAAGAAGGGTCCAAGAAGGGGCCATGTGCCAGTGACTTGTGAAGGCCATGTTTCCAGAAGATAGAGGCAGTGTAGTAAAGGAAGCTGGAAAGAGAAGAAAAAAAGCCTAGCGTGTGATTCCAGGAAAGATGGCATGTGTCTAAAAGATGTTCTTCATGGTATTAGGACTCTCAATTGGGCTGTGCTTTCCTCTGGCAGTTACAGGAAATATCAGGATAGCAGATGTAGGAACAGAGGAGACTTCAGAATGCAAACAGGAGATGGAGATGGAAGGACCTGTCAGGGTGGGAGATCATGAAAAAAAGAGGTAAGACCAGATAGTCTCTATGTGCTGTTGGAATGTACCAATGGTGAAGAGAAACCATAGCAGAAGGAGCTACATCCTTACAGAGAGAGATAAAATGGGTAAGTGTATCCCAGAGCAACAGAAGCAGTCACCACTCTACCTGAAGCTTAAAGTCCAGGAAATCTGCATGCCATTCTCCACTTACAAAAGAGTTGTTTTCTTTTCTTGATCTCCTGTGTCAGGACACTCATGGTATCAATGAGAACATGCAGTTCACATCCAGGTGTTTTGACAGCCAAGCCTCCAAGGGCATCACCCTTAAGCTTGGGAGGGTTCTTCACTTCATTGTAAGTATCCAAATTTAGATACTTAAAATAAAACAGGAACTATTATCCTGTGACATACTTATTGACCCAAAAGTTCACCAAATCAAGAAAGCAGTCTTGCACAATAAAGCCTAAGGATTGATGTGCAGCTTATAGAGACTGATACTTTAATTTTGTTGATGATTCTTACATATCCAGTAATGCTAAATTGACAGGAGGCAAGTGTGCTTCAAATTCACAAAAATATTCAAGAAATATGGAAGTTATAGACACCTGTAGCTCCCTGGTATATAAGGCAATAATACCATTAGGGATATAGGCAGAGATTTTAGTCAGAAGAGGTTATAAAAGTTATGCAAAATCAAATTAGAAGAAAACTATATGAAAGTAAAGAACTGGGAAAGAATCATCCCTAGAAAATTTTAAATCTTACATACGACTGACTTATTTTATATACAGACATTATTACTAATAGAAGTGCTGTATACACCTAATATATGATGGATATATCTGGGGAACATATAATTATGAATGTTTACATGAGGGATTGTATAATATTAATATTCTGGCCACTAGAATTCATAAATTATTTAGAAACATGAGGAAAAAAAGAGATGTTTGAAAAGCAGATGCTCAAAAATGCCATGTTAGATACAAATACACAATAATGCAACTGACCTTGTGGAATGAGTCTTGACTGGGATTGTGGGAGCATCCAAGAGAGTTTATCAGGAAAAAAAGTTGGTGAAACTACTCAAGTTATCACAAGTGCTTCAAGAACTACACACTACTAATGCACACTGAGCCCATTCCAGGGAGTGCTCCACATGAGGCACAGAGTTTCTTCTCTTACATGACCTCAGAGGTTTGTAATGGCTACACAGCTATACACACATCTGTCAGATAAGTATCACACCTGACATGAGAACCAGAGCCTCCAGAAGCTGATTTTGAGAGAGACAGAAAATAAAGATGAACACAACCCAGATTAAGGGGGCAAGAGGGACTGAAAGCTCAGTCTTCACATTTGAGCAGAATTGGATCCTTGTGATAAGGACACTGACAATATGGCTATGGAGATAGATGATTGGAGAGGATGGACTCATTGCAGAATCATTGAGGAGACAATTTGTGCACTTTGTGTGTGAAGGTGTCACTTTATTTCAGAGAGAGAGGAAATAAGAAAATTGAGCTGGATATGACATGACACAAAATTGTGGGCCCATGATTTATATTATTACTGAAAATTTTCCCTATTTAAAATGAAAACATCTTTTTGAAATCATATTTATCAAAACACCAGAAGTTATCTAAGGTATGAGATTACACAAAGATTTCATTGATTTTTTTAATTGATTTGGCACTATGAATATTACTTTAACTAATGAAACCATGAAAAAGATGTAAACACATAATATTTCCACTGGGTCAAGGCCAGCCCAGTACCTGAGAGTGCATCTAACCCTAGACCTCAGGCTCCAGCTCACCTCACCATATCAGAATCTTAGCTTTCAGTCTGACCCTGAGAGAACATGGAGAGGCCCATCATTACTACCACCCAAAACATTCTGACAACCAACATGTGGATCAGAGATTACAAATTCCCTTTCCTTCCCTAACTGGGAAGAGCATCCACTGTTTTTCAGAATCAGTGTTGGCTACATGGCTATTGATAGCAGAGGAAATGCTCAGGCTGGGTCCACCATCACCACAGTTGAACTGGTAACCCAACATTGTCCCCTGACAACTGCTCATTTGGGCATTTAAATCCAGGTGAGCATCTGAAGCTTGCATCTCTGACACATTGGGGCTCACATGTCCACTCAAAGGCCCTTGGAGGCAGGACTTCTCAATGACACCTAAAAGGAGAAGAGGATTCAGTAACTATCCCAGTTCTCTCTTTGTTTATTACCCCCAGAATGCCCATTTATTATGTCCCTGCCTATTGGGGAAACCATCTAGTGACTCAGGTACAGTGACAGAGATCATTAGTGTGTTGGATATGTCACTTTTGGTTTCTGTGCCTGGGACACTAAGAAGGCCAATATCAATGAATGAGATAGCAAATTGAAAAGCTTACTCACAGTAAAGGAAACAATCAATAACATGAAGAGATAACCTACACAATGGGAAAAGATTTTTACCACACACACCTCAGACAAGAGCATTTAATCTCTGGGATGTATTAATAACTCAAAAAGCTAAATACCCCCCCCAAAGAAAACCCAAATAACCCAATAAATAAATGGGGAAAGGACTGAACAAGCATTTCACAGACAACAAAATAGAAATGGTCAAAAGATATATGAACAACAGCTTTATATCTCTAGCAATTAGAGAAATGCAAATTAAAACACACAGAGATTCCATCTTGCTGGAATCAGAATGGCAATTATAAAGAATACAAGTAACAATAAATGTTGGTGGGGATGAGGTAAGAAAGGTACTCTCATACATTTCAGGTAGGACTGTAAAATAGAGCAGCCACTATGGAAAGCAGTATGGAGATTCCTTAGAAAACTTGGAATGGAACCACCATTTGACACCATCAACAGATGAATGGATAAAGAAAATGAAATATTATTCAGACATAAAGAAAAATAAAGTGATGGCATTTATCAGTAAATGAATGGAACTGGAGATATCATGCTAAGTGATATAAGGCAATCCCCAAACACCAAAGGCTATATATTTTGAATTGTAGATGCTAACCTGAAACAAGGGAAGTTGAGGAAAGGAATAAAAGAAATTCACTGGATTTGACAAAGAAAAATAAAGGGATGGGAGGGGAAAGAGGACTAGGAAAGAGAGTAGAATTAACTGGACCTAACATTATTAGCCTTGTATTTGAATACATAAACAGGGCAAATTCAAATTATATACAAGAAGAGTGGGATCCTAAATAGGATAATTTATACTTTAATAATGTTTAATTTGCCAAAATATATTTTAATGTCATATGTTACTAAATAATAACAACAACAACAAAGGCAGGTACCCAGAAAAGAGAGTCCCTAAAGGGAAATCATCCACTTGAGAAAGATGGCTTTGAAGGGAAAAAAAAATGAGTTCAAGGTTATTTTCCCAGTATTATTAAACTCAGTTACTTTTTTAGAGAGGATATTCTACTCAGGCTCAAGGACATGGTTGAAATAAAAAGAGTTATTGATCTCTCTCTCCCCAGGGAGAAAAGATCATGGAAAGAATCTAGGGTACTATGAAAACGGGTGTTGAATGGTTGTATAACATTCCTAGTTATGGGACCTTCTCTGGATTTTGGAAGCCTATGTACCTGCTACCCACACTCATATACAGTCTATTGTCATTTGGAAGGTCTTAGCATCTGTAATCAGTACAGCAGAGGATTTGGCTCTTTATTATAAATAAATTGTATGGAACTGTGAAGAGATATTGGGTCCATAGTCATTATATTTTCCACACCCTACAGAGGGACCTTGGACATTTCCTTCTGATAAAATTGAGTTCTAGGTCCCTAGGAAAATGAATAAATGTCCTCAGAAATTGAGCTGACTGAAGGATTCCATCAGCCTCATCCCAACCCAGGTCAGGCTCAGGAAGAAATGGGACAAACAGGACTTGCAAGCCAAGCACTGCTATATGGAAGCTGAGGCCAGATGCAAAAGGGCAGACAGATTGTTCAGGCCAGAAAGGTCCTCAAAGAATTCAAGTTTTTTTGTTTTGGACCCATTGTTCAAGCAAAACCCAACCTGTGAAACAGAAAAAGGAAGCAAGAAAAATGGTCACAGGAGGGAAACCTTTACTCTCAGAGAACCCTGGGAAGAACTGTGGAGGTTTTATGGGATTCTTAAGACTTCTTAATGTGTGCTTGAAAAATCCCTGATCTAGCCTCCTCAATTTGTTTTACAGATGGGGAAACCAGTAAAAAAGGAAGATCCACAGAGGAACGAATTGTTCATGTGGTCCAGGTACTTGCAACACCTTGGGGACCAGAATGTAAGAACCCCTGTCTCTAAATGTCTGGTGTTTCTCTCTCCATTCCTGCCCCTTTACTAGAAAAAAGAGAAAACTGTATTTTCATCCCCCTCATTCCAGGACACCCAGTCTCTCCTGCAACCCACATGCATAAACCTGCCTGCAGTTTCATAGCCCCCACTCTATCTCCAAGACCCTCCTGACCTTTCTGAACAGTACACTAGGGATATGTTTCACCCCAGACACAGTTCATAGGAAGAGCCAGAAGATGCTTCCTTACTCAACCAGCAACACACAGCAAATCATGCTGCATCTCCTCCACCAGGGCCCAGAGAAGAGGCAGAATGATCCTGGGATGCCAGAAAGTAAGATCTGCTTGGGGCAGAGTACCAAGATGTCTCACTTTACAAGGATGGAATTTCATGACTTGTGTATTTTAATTAAAATATTTTGTGTGTAGAATCTTAGCAAAAATTTGCCCACTCCTACACATTGCTCCTTGTTATTAAAAACCATGACAAGATGCAGAAAAAATGCTTTCCAAGTGGCAAAAATGAGGACATATTTTAGAAAATATCTGACCACACTGCACAGTGGAAACCCACTCCCTATATTTAGGTTTGGATGCTCATTCCACTTCCATGACTTGAAAGATCAGATTTTAAGTCCATGGCTTATTGCTTTGTGATCCTCCTGGAGCTTACAGGTTTATTCTGGATTTAATTCTTTAATGTTTTTTTTCCTCCCTTCTGTCTGAGGTCTTGGTTTTCAGCTTAAACCAGCCTAGGTGAAATGCATGCTTCCATCTCCAATGGACTCCCCTCACAGACTGCTGTCCTCTGTTTTTGTCAGAAAATTAGGAGGGGTCCTGTGGAGAGTAGAACCCTCCTGGAAACTGCAGAGAAAAAGCATGAAGTCCAGATTCTGAAGTGCTAGTTAGAGAAGCAGGCAGCCCATGCCCAGCCATGTGCTTGAAGCCTGGCATATGCTATCCTTTTTCTTTCTTGCCACAGCCTTAGAAGTGAAGGTTACTTTCCCCCCTTTGCAAAAGAAGAAACTAAGTTTCAATGACAAAAAATAACTTGCATAAGTTGATACAGGTTGCAAAAAGGGATTTGGACTTTGAACCCTTTATGCCTGGACTCTGGAATCCCTGCTGTCTGACCTGTGGCTGGCTACTCTCCCTGAGCTTGTGGCTAGACAGCAACATTCTTGCTCAAAGACTCTTCACTCAGCTCAGCCAGAAGCCCTGGCAGTTAAAGAGTAAGCAAAGCCCCAACCTGATCCCCCTCACCAACATAGTCTCCAAAACATGGACATGTGTCATCTAATTGAAAATGCCCTTGCTGAGCCTCGCACTAGAGGCTGTAGAAAGAATTAAACAACATGTCACATCTGGTGCAGGAAACCAACCCATGGTAGTAAAGTTGCTTCCATGTGAGAGCCCTGAGAAGCAGGCAAGCTTCTATGACCAGCACAGAGGTGGCCACAGGTGGACTTGATTTTAAATGGATGAGTTGGACCAGTAGAAAAGGAACAAAGAGAGTGCAAAATAGGGAGTCAGTTTGAGCAGAGGTGTGGAAGCATAAAAGACATGGAGTACTGGAGATACTGTAGGAAATAGCTCTAAGTATGGAATGGGTGGCTGCAAAAGTGATAAAGATGTGAGGTCAAATGACAAGATTACAGCAAATCTAGTAATAAATCTAATTGGCTTTTATTTATGATTCATTAATAGGATCCAACTCCATCCTACAAAATGGAGAGCTCCTACTGGAAAACAATGTGTTTGGAAAGGTGGAAACGATGAAAGACAACAATTTAAAAGGATTAACATTGGTTAATTTTAGTTTTTTTTTGTTGTTGTTGTTGTTGTTGTTGTTATGGTTAAAGCAGAGGGACTTCCTTATTACATTTACTCAGATATAATCTCATGTTTTCAGCAAAACTTATCTGTTTTGAAGTGTCTCCTTTATTAAAGCTTTAGTTAGCATAAATCACTCCATTTTTGGTTTGCTCTAGTCTGTTGGAACCTAGTGCAGGAGCTCAGTCCAAACAGTAACCTAATAGCCTTGCATAAATTATTGTTTAAAAGATGTAACCTCAAGGAGTTCACAGTTGGAACAGAGGGTAAGATCTCACCCAACTGTGTGTTTAGAGCATAACATGTCATGAAAATGGGCTTGGATGCTGACTAATTCAAGGAAAGGGCTGGGTCTCCAGTTTCTTTCCTCACCCAGTACTTTTCAGGAGAAAATAAGTCTGAACAACTGAGTTCCTCTACCTTCCACTGGCTTGCAACTGAATCAGTAGCTTTTAGGGACAACTGTTGAGAGCAGGATTTACTCTCATTCACCTTGTGTAGGGTGATCCCCACACTTTGAAGAAGAATATCAATGGTCAGTCATAAAAGACTTGAGTGAGGATGTTGTTTTATCATGTGGGACTGAGAAAATAAATGATTCTTAGGGCATCATCAAAATACAGAGAGGAAAAAATGGAAACACCTCAAATGTACTTTAGTATTTTAGTGGAGAATGTAAACAAACTAAATTTTCATCATTTCTTGAGTGGCTGGATACATTTTAACACATTACTAATTGATACAGTTTCATATACCCATGTTACAAATGCTGTGCATCAGTTCAAATGAATTAATTAAAGTTCTGCAGCTGAGTGACACACCAGTGTAGTCCATCCCTTAAAATTTGTCATAGAGCAATTCTTGGGATAATGGGAAGCTTCTCTTTTTTGGCCAAATGCAGGAAGTCCACCTCCTTGTCCAGGCTTCTTTTGGCCTCCAGGACCACCCTCAGCTTCTTCTTCTTCACATGCATCTTGACCACCTTGTGCACGAACTTTTCTTTGGCTTCCTGTTGTCCAGCCCACCCTTCTGGGCTATTCAGAAGTGCTCCAGCTCTGCTTCCAGCCTGCTTAGCATGACCATTTTGGCTGTAGCATCTGGGGCAGCTGCAGGCAGGGCTGAACTCCTGGGCAACTGAGCTCCTTGGCAGAGCTGGGCAAGGTAAAAGACAGTGAAGACAAGCAGGAGATGAATTCCTTTCTACTTTGACTTCAACTTTGTCCTTGGAGTCCTTGTCCTCTTCACGAGCAGATACAGGTGCAGGAGTCTCTAGGATACATGGGGTGTCTGTGGTTAGCTTCCACTTTTGCTTCCATGGCTGGATGCAAACAGTGAGAGGCTGGGGACCAAAGACAACAATGGTAATGAGTGGGCTGCTGACCACATTATGTAGGAATGATGGTGCAAGGACCATGGTGCAAGGGCCACAATAATGATAGAGGCCACAGAAATCTAGGAGCTCTTGTAGCAGTTAAAGCTGCATTAGATCAGGGCCAGCATGTGTGGGGAGCACTCTTTTTCACTTTTTGAAACTACAAGTAACCAGAGTCTGAAAGCAGACAGGCACTGGGGAGCATGAATGAAGCCCAGATCCACAACCAACTGGATTATTTTCCCTTCTCAGAAGATGCAGGAGTACTGGAAGGAGGCAGCATGTGTTTTGGATGTTACAAAGGCTGGAGGACTTGGAGGAGACCCAGGGCACCCTATTGCCAATTGAACTTCTCCTTTATGTCATCCACACAGCAGCCCAGGCACACCTGCTACTCCTTGTTTGTGTAGTCCTGGCTCACCAAGATTTGGCATCCACTTGTCTGAGTCCAAGCCCCAATGGCAGGTGCTGTTCTCCACAGCCTTGCGTGAGTGTGCCATGAACATTTGTGGAGGGTACATGAGGTGGCAGTTGAGGCACTGGATGCAGGCTATGCACAGCTGCTGTAGAGCTTGGCCACCAGAAGCCTCTTGCACTTGCCAAAGCACACAGGGTACAGGTGGACGCTGTGCTCACTGAGCTCCAGGCCCAGGACCAGTGCCGGCCACCAGGTTCTTTCAGGGCAGTGGATAGGCACTGCCTTAGAGCAGCCTGTTGACAGGTGCTGGGCATCAGTGTTCCTGGTAGACCTGCAGGAGGATTTCCATGATGTTGGAGATCTCCTGCTGGTGGGCAGTTGCAACCTGAGAAGCAGGTTCTTGGCATACCAAGTTGATCTGCTACAGCAAGAAGTTGCACAGCACTGAGATGAGGACCTGAGGCAGGCACAGGTGCTTCCCATAACCACCATGAAGCACGAGATGGTCTTGCCCTCCAACATGGTCTTGCAGACTAGAGGCATGAAGAAGGGCCAGGGCAGCATGGGTGGAGGCAGCTGGATGGCGGGTAAGTGCAGCACTGCTGATGGCTATAAATCAATATGACTTTGAAAACCAATAACTAATATGAATAATTATGACTTTCTGTCAATGCTTGGATTTACTTTTTATGTACAGCTTATGACTACAAGTAAGGCACTTTTCATCTCAGAGATTACAAGTCTCCTTTGGAAAAGAATTATGAAGAAATATATAATAGGTAGCTTTCAAGGGTAAAATATAGAACTTTTGTGTTTATTGTTTCTAAGTAATTGTTAGTTCTCAAACTTTTAAAACTTAGAAAGAACAACAAGTACTCACATATTTTTATTCACTCTAAATTCACTTTTTGCACTTGATGTTTAAAATATGACACAGCAACATACAAATAATGCTGGATTCCCAACTGATGGTCAAGTATCTGTTCATCTTGACTGTATATTACCAAAATGTCTGTTAAATAATGGGTAGAATTCTCTCTTCACTGGTATAGTTCAGACTTGTGTTCAATTTGGGCCTTCAACTAATTGGATGATGACAATCCAGACTGTGGAGGGCTTTTTCCTTTTCTCAGTGTGCATCAGTGAAAGTCATAATTTTTAAAGACACACTAAAGACAATACAACATGAAGAAAAAATATTTTACTAGGTATCTAGGAACAATGGGAAAATGACACTTAATATTAACTAATATAGTAACTAAATTGGTATTATTTCTAAAGAGGTTCAACAACAGTGGATTCATTTTGTTGCAGAGAGACTCAAAATCTGCAAGAATAAACTGAAGTATTAACTTCTATGTAGTACTTAATCAAATAAGTTAAAAGTAACTAAGCATAATAAATTATTATAATATTCAAGAATTACAATGCTGTATTATTAAATTTGTAATAGAAAAGCATATAGTTTCCCATGTCACTGAAAATATTTAATACAAACATAAAATTGTCAACTATTCATTCAATAGGTAAATTATAACATAATTAACAACAATAAATAATAATAAAAGTCATATATAATAAAAATTCATTAATATTTTATTTCAATGTTCTTCTTCAACAACATACAATTACCAGTCACAAAATTGGGCCAATACTTTTGGATGTTAAGCACTAGTGATTTTTATGATTAATTTTGTGGATTGATAGTCCCTTGATAATGAAATTTAATTTGTTTCAACAGTGACTTTTAAACGTCTTTATTCCCTACTAACACATAAGACCATGGTGAATTTATTAACAGGAAAAAAATGTTTTAAAAGAAGTATTATTTAATTATCTAGATATAAAAATTATAAGTAGTCATTTATTTTCCAGGTAAAGTTTTCACATTATACTCTATTCCTCTCCTGCCTCTGTGGCCTTACACAATTCACAATGTATGGGACCTTTATGTATCACTCAGTAGTTGTGCTAAGCTGGGGCTGGTGAAGGATGGCTTTGACCCAATTAGATGGATAGTCAGGATCCAGTTTTCAGTTTAGACTTGGATGGACCCACAGTGGGAAATAACTTGAAATTACTCTTATTACTTCAGGCTAGAGAAAACACTCATGTTAATGTGGGGATTTAGCAACTTCAGGAAAGGTAGGCAAAATGTCACTGTGCAATCAAGAAAATATAAAAGCCACATCAGTATCACTACATTTCACATAAAGAAAGGTCAAGACCCCTGACAATTTTAATTTAATATAAAAAAAAGAGTGAACATTATAGAGCAGAACAGAGGATGTAGACAAGGACAACATGGAACCACATGTAGACAGTGGGAAATAGAACTTGTCTGAACCATAATTAGAGTTACTGTTGAAGATAGCCTGTGTCTCCTCAGAATTGTATTTTAATATCCTAACTTACAGTACCTAGAATGCTACGTTGTTTGGAAGAAGGGCCTTTGAAGGTCTTCTGTGTAAGCCCTAATTCAATATGGCAAGTGTCACTATAATACGTGATTAGGACTCAGATATATGAACATAGAGAGAAAAATCCATGTGAGGAACAATGATCAGGCAACTGTTTTAAACTAAAAGAAAGAGACCTCGGATGAAATAAAATTTTCTAATACTAGATCTTGAACTTCCAGCCTCTGGAACTGTGTAACAATGAATTTCTCTCATTTAATTCATGTAGTCAGTGGTATTGTGTTATGACAGCCCTAGCAAACTTACACAGACTGTGAGTGAAAACAACTTGCTAGAAACATGACAGAAGGCCAAAATGTATTAAGTCTCATTGTCTGGGTGTCTAGTTGACTAATGTTTTTTCTTTATAAAACACATTCTAATTGTAAATAAAAATTTTATATATTTGTAGTTTATAATATGATTTATCTAAAAATGGACTCATTGTTAGAATTGCTAGATTCAGCTAATCAAAATACTCCTAATCTCATTTCCTGATCATTTCTTTTGTAATAAGAGTATGTAGAACTTGCTCTCTTTGTGATATTTGAGTATGTGATATATTAATGTTAACCACAGTAATAATGTTGTAAAATAAATTTCATAAAATATTTGAATTAAAGAAAACAACCTCATTATAATAGTTACAAAAAACTACAAAGGGATTAACAATTGAAATATCTGAATGCTGAAACTTAAAAATTATTGATGAATAAAATTGAAGAAGAAACACATAAATGAAAGATATCTTGCAATCATGGAATGAAAAAATTAATTTAAAAAAAGTCCACACAGTTTAAAATGATTCATACATTCTATGAAATCCATATAAAAAGTAATAAGTTGAGAAAAACATCCAAAAATTCACAGAAGACCCTAAAAAAGCAAAACAATCTTGAATAAAATTAAGAAAACAGAAGGTGTCACACTTATTTGCTTCAAAATCTTCTCCAAAAACAGTCATCAAAACACCATGATACCAGGAGGAAAACAGACAGAGGCAAATGGACATAGTCAAGATCTCAGAAGTTTCATTTTTATTTATGTAACTTTTTTAATGTAAGAATTGGTCATATTAGATAAAAATTTGCCTTGGAGACTCCATTTGAAATATGCTAGAAAATTAATCTTATGGACAACATTATATTCTTAGTAGGAGATATTACCTACCAGATTACTGTCCTGGATAAAACAGGAGTATTATTAATAATTATACACCATACAAGGCATTTTCCCTGAAATATGACATTGTCATACACCTGTCCATTCAATTAATATGTACAATCCCAAAATGTGAGTTGTGGCTAGATGGTAAGTAATAGGCAAAGTGCCTACTTTTCATATGACTACTTTGATGTTTTACCAGACAAAACTTAAGTGAAAACATGCAGTATAGAACATAGGCTTCAAACATCAGTTTTCAATTGAGAATACTTCCTAGAAGATTTTTTTAAAGTATAAATCTATAAATGCTGAATTCTTTTCTGGTCACTTTATCTTCTTTCCTTAGGTATTTCATATAATATTCAAGGAACATACAGTCTTAAATGTTGTGCTTTCATATTGACCATCTTGAGTGTCAAGATAAGATTCAAAAGATCTTAAATTTATGAACCATAAAAATTTATTGACCATCAACTATGTGAAAACTCTAAGGCTAGACTCTGGAATGAGGAGTTCTTTAAGCCACTGTGCATTTTCTAGCTTGCATGGTAATTGCTCTCTAATAGAGAAACTGTGTGATTACCAAGAATTTCTTAAAAAAAAATTATATAATTAGAAACAGGCATAATTGCAAATTACTCATATAAGCATATATTACATTAATACATCTGAATAAATGAAGCACGCGAGATCACAAAACAAAAACATGGACCTAAAACTCCTCACACAGCTATGAAAAATGCTGTAATTACAAAGCAAAATAATTGTCTTTTAGGTCCAAAGCATGTGTTTTCAAAGTCCTGTAGCTAATAAATGTCTATACCTTCTTTATTCCAAATTTATTGCTGTGCATGCATTATTATAATTTGTTTGAAGGATCATGTGTTGATCTAGTGTTTCATTTCAAACAACTCTCTTAAAAGTACTAAGAATTTTTCTTGTAACATCCATTATTAATTGTATTAGTACCATAGTTACATGGGGAGTTTTCAGCCTACAGGAGAAGTTTACTTAAAATTTAAAATTCTGTGTCACTGAAAAGGTAGAAGATATATTATAGTCTGGGAAATAGAAATATGCCAAATGAATTATTTCCAGGTATTTGGTCACTTTTGAGGTACGGATCTGTGTATAATAAGTAAAATTTAATTGTATTTGCCGATTTATGGAACTTTGCTTCAAAATAAATGTGCCTTGAGAAAGAATATTAGTGTATTTAGCTTCTACATCTATGTCTAGAAAATTTACATAATATCATAAAAATTACATGATTTGTGTAGAAATGCTATTCCCTGTATCTTTATATTATTTTGAGGAGGTTCATAGATTTGGTATTTTTGCTTCAAATATATTTTGTCAAAAATAAACAGAACTTGGTCATAAAGCTTTTTGTTTCATATTATATAGTAAATTTATGGTGACATTATTATTCTCTTTCAAGCACAACAATATTAAAAAAATAGTGATTCTTTTTCTTGGTGCCATGTTATCTTCCAAAATTCTTATCCTTTTTGAAAAACAATGATAATTTTGTAGTGCAGAATTGCATCCTTATAAAGCATATTTTATTTCTTCCAATTTTAATCATGGATCTAAATTCATATTAAAATGTGTTAAACATTTTTGATTGTGTATTATAAGCCCATAAACTAAGCTAACTATTTTACTTAGAGATCTGGATCTTCAAATATGCAAGTCTATTTTACCCACTATGAATTAAAGTAACAGTCAAAGAGAAACATAAAATGAGATAAACATCCACATGAAAAGAGGAGGTTATCTCCAGTGGCAAAAGACTTCCAAGAACTTCTGGAAAACAGAAAGTCTGAAAGTAAATGAAGGATGCATTTGAGTTCTAATTAGGGCTCCCCAGGAGGTAGATTAAGACCATGACTAGGCATCTTGGAAGTCTATAAGTTAGGGTGCTTCAGATAAGCTCAATGGAAATAAAGGGAAGGAAGCACTTTGGGGCACACAGAATCTGAGGTTGCAGTCTAATCTCAAAAGAGGCTTCTACTTACTCAAAGTGAAATTTTGGAGCTGTCTTGAACTCTCATATTTGTTCCTACTTGAGACATGGAGTGTGATTTACATGAGTCTCACACAGTCTTGAGTGTAGGAAGCCTTGAATGGTCATAGCCAGAAAAACTTTCTTCTATTGATGAAAATATTTTGAAAAGACCACTTAAGGCAATTGTCTGGGAAATGAATCATTCAGTCCTAAGGGTGCCATAAAGCACAGTTCCCTATAGTGACACCACAAAAATTTACTTTTCAGTATAAGTTCTGTACTTAGTTTATGGTACTGGTGAGACTCTATTCCTGAAGAAAACTTACAAGGGAAAACAGTGCAATTAATTACAGTTTTGTCAGCTGTGTAGACTGAATGTCAAATTAATGGTCATCCTGTGTCTCTTCTGCTGTTCATTTTAGATCCCATAAATGTACTTCTTTTAGTCTCTATAACTTAGCTGAGTGAGTGAAACTCATACTCATCCCCAAATCAGTTGAGCCTCCTCACCATAATTTTCTCAAGAAACAACTACTGTACTGTTCCATTTACAATTCCTTTAGGGCAAGTGAGTACTAAAAAGTAGAGAATTGGATCATCTGTCTTCAAATTGAATCATCTGATTTTTATCTCCATTGAAACATGGAATCAATGTCCTTCTGGTAATGAGAGTGAATTGACCTATCTAGGATTGTAATTTCTCCTCTTCCTTTCTGTTTTCTTAGTACATAGAATTTAAAGTCCTCAGGTGTAGTTTAAATTTTAATGGAATCTTGTTAGGCATCCTGTTGGCAAAGTGTCTGCTTAAATAATTAGGATTTCTAAAACTGGAGGGTGCAGAGGCATGATTTAAGAAAATATAATTGCCAAGTGGGTTAATGGGAGTGATCATGAGTGAAGACTCTTCAACTTTGACACTCTAGTTCCTGGATCTATGTAGTCTTATCCCTTGGTAGCACAACCTGATATAATGATGTGAAATTTAAGAAGTATTACCAACACCATCACATGTTCTAGAATTCTACCAGACCAGCAGCTTTCTGTTTCTTTTGTAGATGATAATACAGTGGATACCATGGTCATAGACCAATAGTAATATGTTTATTTTTGTTAAGTGTGGTCTGATTCAATTTTAGGCATGATCTATTGGCACTTTATTAGTGCTGTTTGCTTAGCATTTATTGTCTATAAAAGCAAAATGTAAAAAAAAATGTTTGAGTTTTTCTGGTTAAAATTATTTCTGTGTTAAAAGAGGTCCACTTGTTAATTTATTATGAGAGAATGATGAAAAGATGATGCTGTAACAAGAACCTAGAGATAGACCCCTCCTCCTGGCTGGCTGGATATTTGGAAGAAGCATTTGATAGATAAAATGCAGTGACTGGAAACTACTGTGGTACTCAGTCCTCATTCATCCTGGGCATCATCCGAGGCTGGATAAAACAATGAGCCAAGTCAAGTTGTCAACTTGGTTGTCTTCTAGAATGTCCATGATGTATGTGTTTTGGTATGTGATAGCATAAAATTCCGTGATATTTACATTGCATTGTCTCTCTCAGAGATCCATCCTGGTTACTGTACCCCTCAAATTTTATAGTCTTCAAAAGTTTCTTCTAGACCCTTGACCAAGTCTTGATTTCTTCCTATTAGTTATGTACCTTCTTACCTGAGTTATCTTCTTTTTCCACGTGAAATTAAGGATGAAGTGTGCTGCCAAGTATTCTGCTCTTTGGAAAAAGTTTTTTTTTTTTCCAAGGCTAACCCTGAAAGACACCGTGCAATAGTGTTATTTTATTTCAGTTTACTTCTAAATGAAGCTAACCCGTACTCATTTCTAGTAACATTTTGATAAAGGTTGACAAATTTCCTCTTCTATCTGATTCAAAAAAGGGACCTTTTTCCAAAGAAAAAAATGAATAGGTGTTGTATCAGTTCTTTGCTCTGAAGTTGATTTGTGTTTTCTGAGAACGAGTATAACATCAGTGACTATCTTCTTGGTTAGTTATTTGCTTAGTTATTGGTCACACTCTACAAGTGGAAATGCGAAGGAAGATAGAGAGTAAAATAAGTAGAAGCTATCAATTGATTATATTTTTGCAACTTAAGTAAGGTTTTTGAAGTACTATATGACTTGCATATCTCTCTGCCTTCCATTTAAAATCAAAATATAAAATTCATCTTTATTTTTATGTATCACCAATAAATTTCTAAAAATAAAATTTACACCTATTTTTTCTAATCCTGTTCATGATTTCTCTATTTTCTTGATATATAATTTTTTTATAACTGATAATAACTTGATAATCTGTATCATTTCCTGGTTTACAAACACTTATTGATTTGTCTCTTTTTAATTATACTTGGCCTCCAGTAACTAAGGGAAAGACCCCTTCCTGTCTGCTCCTCCCAGCCCTGCTCCAGCCTCTCAGCTTCCCAGACCCTCATGCAGTTGGTTGTAAAGTCTTCCAGAATTTTTTACTATTTTTCAAGACAAAAAAAAAAAACTTTAAAAAGAAAAATGTGGAGGGAGAAAGCAGCAACATATTTTTTCATAATTAGGCTTTTTAAATTTTTTTTAACATTTGTCTGTATTTAATGTGGGTCAGCCACTGATACTTCACTGGTACTTCATCAAAATAATAGTTTCTTTGCTGATTTCAGTTGACCAAGGAATAGCCACACCCTTGGAACAAAACAAAACACACACACACACAAAAAAAAGAAAAATGAAAAAAACAACAACACAGAATTATCTTTTATATGATGTTTCAGATCCCTGTAACTTTGCACACAAGATTCTGTGTTCAGTTGAATTTTAACTTCTTTTTGTATTTGAAGAGAGTGTGACTATTGAACTTAAAACCTTTTATTCTAAGTGTCTTGGTGATTTCTGGTGAGGTTAAGTGGGTGAGAGGGTGAAGGGAAAGTGAGGGATTCTTTCCTATCATAATGAAGTTTCCCCCACACTTTGCTCTCAGGTGCCAGATTTCATTTTTTTCTTACAGTGGTATACTTTGATTATTCTTACTTCCCTTTACCCGTAAGTTTTAACAGCATTTTATCAAACTGCACTTATTAAGAACAATTTTAAAAATAAAGTTATAGTTTACTTCACCAGTCTGTACTTATTGCTTATGGTTTCATTCACCTGCTATGCCTGTTTTTGGTGTCTAAAAAACAGACATATTATTATCCATATTTTACCCAGTTTCCTACATGAATATACTGGAAAGAAGATCAGGTCTGGAAATATTCCATTTTGATTGAATGCTATAATCAAGAAAATAAAATTTAAATATGCTAAATATATCTCCAGAATTTTTCAAGTAGATATGCTTAAAACAAAGAGAATTTCCTGAAAAGAAAAAACATGGTCAGCTTCAAGAAAGCAAGAATAGAACCCAAGTATTTATCACTAATGATGGATTATAGATGATAAATACAGAATAACCTCATGATTTAAAGGAAAACTAGTATTCAACCTGGTACTCTAAACTGAAGCATATTGTCCTTTAATGATGAATAAAAATATTTTCATATATGATAAAATTCTAAAAAGCTGTTTTCTGTGCCTCATTTCAAAGAGAGTTACTCAATAGAAAGAAAAATAAAACAAAGGGAGCAGAGTTTGTGGACAGAAACAGTGGCTCTAGAAAGTTATGCTGGTTCTGCAGTAGATCTTGAAAATTGTTTTGTTAGCATACCTCAGTCCTACATTTAAAATGATGGTTTAATAGAAATATTAGCTAGTGAGTAGTCAGTGATTGAATGTAGGAAAAGTTAGAAGATGCTAGTGATCTATTTTTCTCACCACACACACAAAAAAATGAATGAATATTAGATTAGAAAATACAGAAAAAACAAAGTGATGAAAAAGAAAGTAAAAACCCACTAAACAAAAATAATGGAAAGTCAAGTTCTGCATATGAAACACAGTAAAATGTGCACTTTTTGTAACATTTGATGGGATAGAAGAAAATAGTATTGATTGTTCTTGATGGGAAGAACATCCCTCCATGAGCAGATTTCATGTTCTGATATTGGATGTTAGAAAGGCTAATAAATTAGACAAAGAAATCATTCTTACTTCTGGTGTGTGTTTTACGATGAAAACTATTTTAAAGTCAAATTTGTGAAAATGCTTACTGGTTTTTAACCTTCATAAATTTTCTGTAGACAAAGAATGCAACACATAATTATTTTTAAAAGAGAATAACTAACTGATGAAGCATGAACACAGGGACTTGTAACTATTAAATAATAGAGTCGGGTGTAGTGGTCTGTACAGATGCTGATACTCAGAAATAATAAAGTGTCCAATGTAGATTAAGCAGGAAATCACAGAACATATATCATTATGATTACATAAATGATAATCAATTAAACACAAAAGCCTTTTAATATTGAACTCATTAGTGCTGAAGAGAAAGAAGTGGCCCCATAAGCTAAATTGGTTTTCCTCCCTCTCTCATTGCAATTGCAAAAAATAATGGGAACACCTAATACATTGTAAAGGGTCTTCTATGTATATATTTCAAAATTATGGTCAATATCTTACAACTAGAAGTAGGTATGGCTAAATTTAGTTTCCTTTTAGAACTTTACATAGTTGCAGATAGAGCAGAGGCTGCTGATGGGTGTAAATTTTGGAAACTATAGTTTTATATAGTCCTGGGGATTGAACCCAGGGGTGCTTTGTCATTCATATATATTCACAGTTCTTTGATATTTTACTTTGAGACCTGGTCTCAGTTACCAAGGCTGGCCTTGAAGTTGTGATCCTTCTGCCTCAGACTCTATAATTTTTGAGATTACAGGTATGTACCACCACATCAGGCCTGAATACTACAATTTATTTTTTTACATGAATCTAATAATCAAAACTATTTTAAATATTCCTGCCTTTTCTTTGAAATAAAATATTCAATACTACCTTTCCAAATTGGTTTTCACCATCACATTCTTTTTTTCAAAAGGCCAATCTTTATGTTGTGTAGTTATACATTTTTTTGACCATAAAAAGATATACTCAATAGATTGTATTCAGAGTTAGCAAGTCAATTTTATATATGTTTAGAAAAACAAATTGCCATAAATTGTTCTGGTCATGCTCTTAATATAAGTACCTTCCTCTTAGTCATCATCAAAAGAAAATAGGAGGAAAAAGTCAAAAGCTAAGATCCAACAGTTGGCTAGTTGTTTCAACCAGATGTTTATGATTTTATTGTTTCTCTTTTAAATTTCTTATTCTGATTGTTCTGATGGCTTTTCCTATGATATTTAATAGTCAGCTCAATTTAAAAGCACTAGTATAGTGAAAAGTGGATGCTAAGGGAAATAAATATCTGGAACAAATTAATATTACTCAATATGTTTCTTATGATTATATACAGCTTCCTCCTACCATTCTAGGATTGCAATTCATAGAGCTTTAAATGACTTCCATTCCTCACTATATTTCACTAATCAGCACATGCAGAAATAATTTCTCAACAAATTTATATTAAATAAGTAGCAATTTAGAGAAAATCAGATATAATTCACACCTATGAAATTAAAACAATATATGTGGCAGTTTGCCAAAGAATACTTTGCATATTCAAATAATAAAATGAAGAATTGTTGCTTTCCTTCATGTGATAAGGCACAGTTTATTGTCATGTTGTTTCAAAAAAACACTGATAGTTTCCTTATGAAAAAATAGTTGTTATTGTTTAACATGAATTTTACTTGAATTTTTTTTTATATATTTACCCATTTATCTTGAACACTGAGAAGGTATTTGCTGTGGTCAAACACAGTGAGATACTGATCAATCAATTGTATTTTCAACTAATGTTGTAAAATGCATCTCTGAAAAATTTGCAATTGTTTTCATTTTATATAATAGCATCATGCACACTCATTGGTATTAATACGGGGTTAGGTAAATTGAAAAGATGTTGAGAAAATTACATCTATAATGGTGGAACCTCCCAATTCTTTGTTTTCATTTTTCCTGTGGTGCTTCTGCTATTGTTATTAGTATGTTAACCTTAATTTGAATTGTCCTTACAGTTTCTTAAAACATAAGACACTTAGGATTGAGGAAATCACATATAGCATGTTTATTTCATAAACTGATATAAGATTCAATGAAAGATTTCAGCATTATTAATCAAAATTCCATTAAGTCACAATGTGAGATACAGTATTAAAATCTTATATAGCTAAAGGTTTTTTAACAATGAATTATAGGCACCCTAAGCAAGTATGTAGTTCCAATTATTCATTTACTTAACTTCATTCATTCATAATAAAATAGTTGATAAAAACCACACATCAGAGTGTCTGTTTTTGAAAAAATTGTTTGGTGAATTACTAACAACGCAGCATGCAATTTTTATTTATTATTGGTTCATCATATCCACATCTTATCCACATAGTAAGATTGTTATAATATTCAATAAGTTGTAGCTAAAAACATGAAAAACCACTTACCATATTGTACAGATTATATAAATTTATGCATTTATATCTCTTTTTATACATTGGCCTATTTCTGGTATTTTTCTATAGCATTATAAAACAGACTAAAACAACAAGATAAAATGACTTTGAGTCTAAGGCCTCTTACTATGAGAGTGAGTAGAACATCTAAGATTACATTTTAAAAGCCCTGGTATAGTTTAGATGGTAATGGCTTAGCATTTATGATTCTTATTTTTTATATATATACTTCAAAGGTGATATCTTGTATTTCTTATATTCCTCACAGTGCTTAGATTAATGTATTGCCATTTACTTTGGAACTCAACTATGTGGAATTGATTCTGTTTAGTAAAGCAAAAGCAAGAGTGGATCCTTAAAATATAGCAAAGACTTTATGAGAATGTTTTGATTTTTAATGGGAAGAATTGCTACTGATCACAGAGGGAATTTGAATACATGGCTACATGATACCCATTAATCAGAAATGGTCTGAACTGACTAGATCAAAACCATTAGAATACCATGAATAAAGAGGCAGATTAAAAAAAAATAGGTTTGTCTTGCACCATTTTGAGTCTCCTATTAGAGTACAAATTATAGTATTTTTTACCAGGGAAAGGACTCAAAATCATGTAGCTGCATTTTAAGCCTCGTGTATTCACACAAGTCACCATCAATCATAATACCATTGTAGGTAGAGAAGTGTACATCTTCACAGGCAGAAAAATCAAATACAAAAAGTGCAATTTGCCTTATGCAAAAAGGACCTCTTCATTTATGTCATACTTCTTTTAGCTCCCAGGTTACATATCTTTGGGCTCAAGATATTCAACCAGAAGAAAGTAGAGTTCCACCAGAAGAAAATGTGAGTACTGCTGTGCCTAAAAAGGTCTGGTTTTTTACCAAAAGCTTTGCCACATTATTTACATTTGTAGGGCTACTCTCCAGTGTGAGTTCTGCTGTGGCAAATAAGGTATGATTTTCGACTGAAAGCTTTGCCACATTCTTTACACTTGTAGGGCTTCTCTCCAGTGTGAGTTCTGCTGTGGCAAATAAGGGATGAGTTTTGACTGTAAGCTTTGCCACATTCTTTACATTTGTAGGGCTTCTCTCCAGTGTGAGTTCTGCTGTGGCAAATAAGGTGTGATTTTTGACTGAAAGCTTTGCCACAATCTTTACAGATGTAGGGCTTCTCTCCAGTGTGTGTTCTGCTGTGTTGAATAAGGCTTATTTTTTGACTGAAAGCTTTGGCACATTCTTTACATTTGTAGGGCTTCTTTCCAGTGTGAGTTCTGCTGTGGCAAATAAGGTATGATTTTCGACTGAAAGATCTGCCACATTCTTTACATTTGTAGGGCTTGTCTCCAGTGTGAGTTCTGCTGTGGAGAATAAGGTCTGTTTTTTGACTGAAAGCTTTGCCACATTCTTTACATTTGTAGGGCTTCTCCCCAGTGTGAGTTCTGCTGTGGAAAATAAGGCCTACTTTTTGACTGAAAGCTCTGCCACATTCTTTACATTTGTAGGGCTTCTCTCCAGTGTGAGTTCTGCTGTGGCAAATAAGGTCTGTTTTTTGAATAAAAGCTTTGCCACATTCTTTACATTTGAAGGGCTTCTCTCCAGTGTGAGTTCTGCTGTGGTAAGTAAGTCCTACTTTTTGACTGAAAGCTTTGCCACAATCTTTACACTTGTAGGGTTTCTCTCCAGTGTGAGTTCTCCTGTGGCTAATAAGGTCAGTTTTTTGACTAAAAGCTTTGCCACATTCTCTACATTTGTAGGGCTTTTCTCCAGCGTGAATTCTTCTTTGGTAAATAAGGTTTAATTTTTGACTAAAACCTTTACCATATCTTTCACATTTGTAAGGCTTCTCTTCAGTGTGAATTCTGCTTTGCTTAATAAAGATTGATTTTTCTTTAAAAACTTTATCACATTCTGCCCTTTGGTAAGGCATCTCTCCAGTGTGGTTTCTTCTGTGGTAAATAAGATCTTTTTTTTTTTTTTTTTTACTAAAAGCTTTGCCAAATTGTTTATATTTGTAGGGCTTCTAACCAGTATAAATTCTCTGGTGGTGAACAAGGCCTGATTTTTTATGATTTCTGGTGTTCACTCTCACTTGTAGTTTTGTAAATAGTCAGGATCACAACTTCTATATTTCCCACTTATCACTTTGTGAAATATATGTTTTATGCCCTTCTCTGGTGAATAATCTTGGGTATCATGAGGAGTCATGGCTGAAATAAACACAAATATTAAAAAAAAAACAATACCAATCAATGCATAACAATCAAGTATAATAAATTGATTTTTATATTTTTAAATTCGTGTGATATTACGATTTCTTTCATCGACAAATACATGTTTGTTTATTTCCTAAATATATCATGGTATTTTATACTATATATACAAGGTAAAATGACTAAATATAATGAATTAACACAAAAAAGGATAAATTAACACAATCATTATTTTATATAATTATCAGTTTTGTTCTTACAAGGTATTGTATTCCTTCTATTAGCATTTATGAAGAACATAATACACTCACCATGTGGTAAAACAAAACTCTTGACCCTCTTATGCTCAATAAAATACAAATATGTGAATTTGACTATAATGTCAACCCTACAAAAAACACAGTACCTGGTGAGCAAAATTTTACTCACTAAATTTCTGACTTCCACATGTGAATCAAATGCTCGTGCAACTTAATCTCTGCCTGCTACATTTCACTTAATGCAAAGTCGTGCATATATATTTCTTATAACACTTTAAGAGACAAAATATTTTTACAACTAAATAATAATAGTATATAAGTACAATATTTTTACTCATTTGATCATTGATGGGCACATACATTGGGTCCCTAGCTTTAATACTGAGAACAATGTGTGCCTTAAACACAAAAGCAGAGGTATCTCTTCAATTTTCTGATTTAATTTTTCATGGATGCATATTTAGCACTGGCATTTCTGGATCTTTATGTCATCCAACCTTTAATTTTTTATGTGTGGTGCTTGAGATTAACTCCCCAAATACTATATCACTGAACTACAACACAAGTCTTTTAAACATTGTTTGAGTCATGCTGTTTCTAAATTTCTATGACTTACCTCAAACATGAAATACTTTTCATGGCCTCCCAATTAGCAAATATTACAAGGATGCAGCACTTTTCTTGCCTATTTTTATTTATTTAAAAGTTTTTTTACTTTTTTCCCAAAATGGACTATATAATCTACTGTTGGCTCCTTTAATGAACAAATAAAAATAATACAGCAAATATAAACAAAGAGAAGTATGGCTTAATCCAAGTGACAAAAAAGAAAAACAAAATTAAGAACTGAAAATTAGGATACTGGCAGTTATGAATTACTCAAAGAACACTAAATAACTATTTATAAAAAGTTTAGAGGGTGAAATTGAGACAAAAATATTAATATAAATAATCACAAATTGAGTATGTGAATAATTCTTTAGGAAAAAATGAGAGGAGTATTCCTAGTGTGCAAAGCTGAAACTCTACCAATATGGGAGAGACTTATCAAGCAGGACAAAGTTTAAGACAAGTCTAAGCAACTTGTGAAATACTGTAAAACTTAAAAACCTAAAGGATATATAAAGAGAAGTGGGATATATATATATATTAAAAGAATCCAAGCATGCCACAATAAAAAGCAATGATCCAGAAATTAAATCATTAATCAAAATAGAAAATAAGAAATATAGAAAACAACTTACAAAGTAGAAGTATAATGAATTTTTCACTTCAAAATATTTATTATTATCAATGCATTATTGCACAACACAAAACAAAAGAAAAAAATTACTAACAAGATTGAATCTAAAAAAAGAAACTGCCAAGTCAGTTCCAGCAGAGGGCATGGAAAGAAACCAGGCATGATCTGCTCCTAGAGGCCCTATTGGTTTAAAGACGGATAATTCCCCTTCCTTTATATATCATCTTTTTACACAATTTTTAATCAATAAGATACAGTTTTAAATCATGAAATTTCTCATAATCCTTTTGGACAAGATTTGTTGAGTGAGAAAATTGTATCCTAATACTTGCCTTTTAAAACAGAAACAAACAAAGATCTAGCCTCTCTCATATTAATATGCATTAAATATTGTTTTATTTACAGTTAATGTGCTCAGTATACAACATAAAGTTAAATACTCAAAATTGGTCATCTGCATTGAATAGACATTTTATTCTCAAACAGCCATTACCAAAAAAATTAGGTAATATATAAGATTACACACACACACACACACACACAAAATTAAATAAATAAATGAACAAACAAACAAACCCACATGAGTAACAAGCCCTAAAATCAACAGCCTATTTCATGCATGATTACAACAAATGGATTTGGGGTTCTCTCCTGATAATTATCTCAGTCTTTATTACACAATCTGGAGACATGCTGGACTTATGGCACATGGAAGCTCACAAAGGGCTTTAGAAAGAAGCTGAAAACACCTTACAATGATGGAACAAAATGCCCAGGTTTTCAACTGCCGATATAAGCCTCACTATACTAGTCAGTGGCAGGTGAAGGCTAAGCTACCACAGAGAGACCCTCTGGCCACAAGACTCTGGAGAGGACCATGAGGAGTCCCTAGCCATGACTGCCAGTTTCCACCATTGCCACTCCTGTCAGTTTAAGCCACCTTCCTACCCAGTCTCAAGATAACAAGGCACACTTACCATTTCCTGGCTTTCAGGGTTCTCAGCATTCTCCCTGTGATTTGTTTTCAGTTTCTGCATAGCATAGACACCTGGGCTCCGGATCCAGCATAGAAAGCCTACAAAAAGATTGAAAAAAATGGCGGGCTCCAGACAGGAAGGGAACAGAAGATTATGGAAGCCCTCCCCCTCATCACCGGCTGCGTGAGGATTGGACACTTCTCACCTAAGAGACTGATTGGTCAAGGCTTCAGGCACTGCCTCCAACCTGAGCCAAGTGGGTGCAGAATCAAAGGCTGAATGACAGGCTGCTCCACTGTCATTGTTAAAAGACTACAGATCAGGGCTGAGGATACAGCTTAGTCAGTAGAGTGCTTGTTTTGCTTATATAAGGCCATGGATTCAATCCCCTGCACTACACACATACACTCCCGCCAAAAAAAAATTAATTAAGTAAAGGACTTTGGGGTAGAGCCCTTCCCTAGCATGGGTGAGGTACTGGGTTGAACAGCCAGCACCACATTAAAAAACTAACAAACAAACAAACTACAAATGGTATTGTGTCCATCAACAACAAAAAAAAATTAAAAAAAAAATAATAAAGACTGTGTATTGGACTTGTGCCCCTTCACTACAGAACCCATAAACATTTTTATATATAATTTATACATATATGTCTTCAGACAGTGAATAAAATTCTCCCATGTTGGCTTTTCAAGTAACTTATATTACAGGTATGCTTCACAAACCTGAAATCCTCCCCACATCACTTATTATTATTATTATTATTATTATTATTATTATTATTATTGGGTCAGCGAATGCGGTTATTTTAAGGCAAAGTTTTCTTCCAATACTAGGACATATCCCAGAGGGAAGTGCATTGACACTTACAACTATTTATAAGGTTAAAGCAATTTTTGAATAAATATGTCTATATTTTATTTATGAAAATGATATCAGTTTTAATATTTTTTTAACTTTTCTGTTCTTTGTCTCATAAAAAACAGTTTGAGCTTTAAACTCATTAGCAATGTCCCCATATCCTTCCCCCCCAAAAAAGTGACTCACAGATATAATTCAAATTATTGAGACTCATAAATTTTGGATCCTTTATTTTAACTAGTGAAGTCTATAGATTTTCTTTTTATTTTCACCCTTAAAATGAAGCCCACTTTTTATAGCTTTCTTATTGTGTGACTGACTTCTAATATTCTGCATATTTTACCCCCAATACTGATCACTTTGGACTATTGATGTCTTGATGGAGGAGATCTCAAAATTGTCATGCACAAGGCAGGAAATGGATATAGTAAGATGTAAGACTGGAGATTGCTGAGTATGTAGATTTTGCATTACAAAATAAGTATTGGTGGATTATATGTGAGTAGGGAGAAAAAGAGCAATAAAAAAAGAAAAACTTGAGCAGTAGAGGGGTTCATATGCTACAAGTCTACAATGATGGTATGAATGTAGAGGGGTAGTGTTCTTGGAAGCAGCAATAAAATTTGGGGGGAAAGAAAAAGTTAATTTTTTGCACAGTTCCCAAGTGAGAGAGCCAGGTGAATGGGCTCTGAATTCAACTCTTCCCACCTAGGAGTGGAATTTATAGTTCACAGGGTATGTCTCAGTAAGTAGTAAAACACCATTTCCATGTACCTTTACACTTTGTCATGGCTACAAGCTGACTTTGACAATTCCAGTCACATTACATCTTTGCACTTGTTAGTTATTCATTTATTAATTTATTTATTCCATTATTTATTTGTTCCTTTATTAATTCACTTTTTCTTTAGTTGTCATTGTTTTTACATTACTGGTGATTATATAATTGCATAAATATTCTGAATGTTAAATTTTTCTTAAATATTGTTTTATGTGTTTATTCGTACATTTACTTTTCATTTAAATGTTTTTTCCTTGGCCAAGCATGATTTATATTAGACCTTTATCTTTGTTTATTTAGACTAGATAAAATCACATTATTCCAAATAATTCAAGGATCTATCATCTTAGCAGAACCCTAATCACCCACTAAAGTTGACCCAGTCTAGGTCAACTTACAGCTGTGTCAAAACTCCTCTTTTTTCTTATACAAAACTTAATAAAGAATTCCTCTCTCACTTTTATACATTGGAGAGCAGACTAACTTCCCCAAGAAGCAGTTAATAACCTAGATGAGTTTTCCAACTAGCTCACTATTACTTTTGAATTATTTACATCCTTGACACTAAGAGTGTCACTGATTACTTTTTTATTTTTGCAAGATCTCTCTCTCTCTCATATTACAAATTGAAATCAGATATGATTTTTTTTTTTTTGCTATGAAACACTCTCAGCCTTTAATAAAATATTCTATAAAGCAAAAGGGTTTTGCTTATTTTTTTAGAGCCTCACTAAGTTGCTGAGGCTGGCTGACTTTAATCTAATGTTATAGAAGTTATATATATGTACCATTGTATACTCACCAGGAGTGTATACACAATAACAGTAAAGCAAAACTGAATGAACAAAAATGGAATGAATGAATGAATGAATGAATGAATAAATATGAAAAAGTACAAAGATTTTATGTGATTGGAATTGTCAAAGGTTGATTGTGGCCACACAAATTGGTAAAGCTAATTGGAAATGGTTTTAAACTACCTACTGAAACATACACTATGAATTATGAATTCCACTCTAAGGAGGGAAGAAATAAACACATAACCCATTCATCTGACTCTTTCTCTTGGGGACTGTGCCAGAGTTACCTTCTGTTTTTTTCTACCTTATTTCTGCCTCCAAAGAAACTACCCCTTGCCCTCATGCTACCATTGATCCACCATTAGAATTTTTAAATCTGAACCCTTGAGTTGGTCATTCTTTCCCTCTTTCCTTCACAGCACTTTTTTTCTCTACCTTAATTTCACAAATACATCCACCAATCTCACATCCTGACCCATCCCAGTTCTGCCTTTTCCATGGATTACTTTGAGATCCCCTCCACTCAGATATCAATAGTCCAGAGTAAAGTCAGCTTAGGATGTTATACATGCAGGTATTTAGAAGTCATTTACAGAACAATAAGCTTATAAAAAGTGGGATGTATTTTATCTGAGGTTAAAAAGAAAATCTACAGAATACACTGTTTAATTGAAGTGTCTAAAATTCATTAATCTCAATAATTTGGAAAAAGAAATCCTATAAAAAGGAGAATAAAGAAAAGAAGATAATACAAAAAGTGACAAATTTGAAGACACACCAAATGTATATATCCAAGGAGTGTCATATATTGGTGTTTTCTTTTTTTTTTTTTTAATTTTTTATTGTGGGTTGTTCAAAACATTACAAATTTCTTGACATATCATATTCGACACTTTGATTCAAGTGGGTTATGAACTCCCACCTTCACCCCATACACAGATTGCAGAATCACATCAGTTACACATCCATTGATTTACAAACTGCCATCCTAGTGTCTGTTGTGCTCCGCTGCCTTTCCCATGCTCCACCCTCCCCCCTCCCCACCTCTCCCCTCCCCTCCCCTCCTCTCTCTCTACCTCCTCCACTGTATAACCCTGAGGGTCTCCTTCTATTACCATGCAATTACCCTTCTCTCTCCCTTTCCCTCCCACCTCTCATCCCTGTTAAATGTTAATCTTCTTCTCCTGCTCTTCGTCCCTACTCTGTTCTTAGTTACTCTCCTTATATCAAAGAAGACATTTGGCATTTGTTTTTTAGGGATTGGCTAGCTTCACTTAGCATAATCTGCTCTAATGCCATCCATTTCCCTGTAAATTCTATGATTTTGTCATTTTTTAATGCAGAGTAATACTCCATTGTGTATAAATGCCACATTTTTTTTATCCATTCGTCTATTGAAGGGCATCTAGGTTGGTTCCACAGTCTTGCTATTGTGAATTGTGCTGCTATGAACATCGATGTAGCAGTGTCCCTGTAGCATGCTCTTTTTAGGTCTTTAGGGAATAGACCAAGAAGGGGAATAGCTGGGTCAAATGGTGGCTCCATTCCCAGCTTTCCAAGAAATCTCCATACTGCTTTCCAAATTGGCTGCACCAATTTGCAGTCCCACCAGCAATGTACAAGTGTACCCTTTTCCCCACATCCTCGCCAGCACTTGTTGTTGTTTGACTTCATAATGGCTGCCAATCTTACTGGAGTGAGATGGTATCTTAGGGTGGTTTTGATTTGCATTTCTCTGACAGCTAGAGATGGTGAGCATTTTTTCATGTACTTGTTGATTGACTGTATGTCCTCCTCTGAGAAGTGTCTGTTCAGGTCCTTGGCCCATTTGTTGATTGGGTTGTTTGTTCTCTTATTGTCTAATTTTTTGAGTTCTTTGTATACTCTGGATATTAGGGCTCTATCTGAAGTGTGAGGAGTAAAGATTTGTTCCCAGGGTGTAGGCTCCCTATTTACCTCTCTTATTGTTTCTTTTGCTGAGAAAAAACTTTTTAGTTTGAGTAAGTCCCATTTGTTGATTCTAGTTATTAACTTTTGTGCTATGGGTGTCCTATTGAGGAATTTGGAGCCCGACCCCACAGTATGTAGATCGTAGCCAACTTTTTCTTCTATCAGACGGCGTGTCTCTGATTTGATATCAAGCTCCTTGATCCATTTTGAATTAACTTTTGTGCATGGCGAGAGAAAGGGATTCAGTTTCATTTTGTTGCATATGGATTTCCAGTTTTCCCAGCACCATTTGTTGAAGATGCTATCCTTCCTCCATTGCATGCTTTTAGCCCCTTTATCAAATATAAGATAGTTGTAGTTTTGTGGATTGGTTTCTGTGTCCTCTATTCTGTACCATTGGTCCACCCGCCTGTTTTGGTACCAGTACCATGCTGTTTTTGTTACTATTGCTCTGTAGTATAGTTTGAAGTCTGGTATCGCTATACCGCCTGATTCACACTTCCTGCTTAGCATTGTTTTTGCTATTCTGGGTCTTTTATTTTTCCATATGAATTTCATGATTGCTTTCTCTATTTCTACAAGAAATGCCGTTGGGATTTTGATTGGCATTGCATTAAACCTATAGAGAACTTTTGGTAATATCGCCATTTTGATGATGTTAGTTCTGCCTATCCATGAACAGGGTATATTTTTCCATCTTCTAAGATCTTCTTCTATTTCTCTCTTTAGGGTTCTGTAGTTTTCATTGTATAAGTCTTTCACCTCTTTTGTTAGGTTGATTCCCAAGTATTTTATTTTTTTTGAAGATATTGTGAATGGAGTGGTTGTCCTCATTTCCATTTCAGAGGATTTGTCGCTGATATACAGGAATGCCTTTGATTTATGCGTGTTGATTTTATATCCTGCCACTTTGCTGAATTCATTTATTAGCTCTAATAGTTTCTTTGTAGAGCCTTTTGGGTCTGCTAGGTATAGAATCATATCATCTGCAAATAGTGATAATTTAAGTTCTTCTTTTCCTATTTTGATGCCTTTAATTTCTTTCGTCTGTCTAATTGCTCTGGCCAGTGTTTCGAGAACTATGTTGAACAGAAGTGGAGAGAGAGGGCATCCCTGTCTTGTTCCAGATTTTAGAGGGAATGCCTTCAGTTTTTCTCCATTCAGAATGATGCTAGCCTGAGGCTTAGCATAGATTGCTTTTACAATATTGAGGTATGTTCCTGTTATCCCTAGTTTTTCTAGAGTTTTGAACATAAAGGGATGCTGTACTTTGTCGAATGCTTTTTCCGCATCTATCGAGATGATCATATGGTTCTTATTTTTAAGTCTATTGATGTGGTGAATAACATTTATTGATTTCCGTATATTGAACCAGCCTTGCATCCCAGGGATGAATCCTACTTGATCATGGTGTACAATTTTTTTGATATGTTTTTGTATCCGATTCGCCAGAATTTTATTGAGGATTTTTGCATCTAGGTTCATTAGAGATATTGGTCTGTAGTTTTCTTTCTTTGAAGTGTCTTTGTCTGGTTTAGGTATCAGGGTGATGTTGGCCTCGTAGAATGAATTTGGAAGTTCTCCCTCTTTTTCTATTTCCTGAAGTAGCTTGAAAAGTATTGGTATTAGTTCCTCTTTAAAGGTTTTGTAAAAC
Organism: Marmota marmota marmota; assembly: GCF_001458135.2. Classification (NCBI taxonomy): domain Eukaryota; kingdom Metazoa; phylum Chordata; class Mammalia; order Rodentia; family Sciuridae; genus Marmota; species Marmota marmota. The sequence continues at coordinate 5,214,992 of NW_026000224.1, read as the reverse complement.
TCTGCTGTATACCCATCCGGTCCTGGGCTTTTCTTAGTTGGTAGTCTTTTGATGGTTTCTTCTATTTCCTCAATTGATATTGGTCTGTTTAGGTTGTCTATATCCTCCTGACTCAATCTGGGCAGATCATATGACTTAAGAAATTTATCTATGCCTTCACTATCTTCTAATTTATTGGAGTATAAGGATTCAAAATAGTTTTTGATTATCTTCTGTATTTCTGAAGTGTCTGTTGTGATATTGCCTTTTTCATCCCGTATGCTAGTAATTTGAGTTCTCTCTCTTCTTCTCTTCGCTAGCATCGCTAAGGGTCTGTCGATTTTGTTTATTTTTTCAAAGAACCAACTTTTAGTTTTGTCAATTTTTTCAATTGTTTCTTTTGTTTCGATTTCATTAATTTCAGCTCTGATTTTAATTATTTCTTGCCTTCTACTTCTTTTGCTGTTGTTTTGCTCTTCTTTTTCAAGGATTTTGAGATGAAGTATGAGATCATTTATTTGTTGGTTTTTTCTTTTTTTAAGGAATGAACTCCAAGCAATGAATTTTCCTCTTAGAACTGCTTTCAATGTGTCCCATAGATTCCGATATGTTGTGTCTGTGTTTTCATTTATCTCTAAGAATTTTTTAATTTCCTCCTTGATGTCTTCTATAACCCATTGATCATTCAGTAACCTATTGTTCATTCTCCAAGTGATGTATGCTTTTTCCTTCCTTCTTTTATCGTTGATTTTCAGTTTCATTCCATTATGATCAGATAAGATGCATGGTATTATCTCTACTCCTTTATATTGTCTAAGAGTTGCCCTGTGACATAATATATGATCTATTTTTGAGAAGGATCCATGTGCTGCTGAGAAAAAAGTGTAACTGCTTGATGTTGGGTGGTATACTCTATATATGTCAATTAGGTCTAGGTTATTAATAGTGTTATTGAGTTCTATAGTTTCCTTATTCAACTTTTGTTTGGAAGATCTGTCCAGTGGCGAGAGAGGTGTGTTGAAGTCTCCCATGATTATGGTATGGTGGTCTATTAGACTCTTGAACTTGAGAAGAGTTTGTTTGACGAACATAGCTGCACCATTGTTTGGGGCATAAATATTTATGATTGTTATGTCTTGTTGGTGTATGGTTCCCTTAAGCAGTATGTAGTGTCCCTCTTTATCCCTTTTGATTAACTTTGGCTTGAAATCTATTTTATTTGATATGAGTATGGACACTCCTGCTTGTTTCCGAAGTCCATATGAGTGATATGATTTTTCCCAACCTTTCACCTTCAGCCTATGTATGTCTTTTCCTATCAAATGCGTCTCCTGTAGGCAGCATATTGTTGGGTCTTGTTTTGTGATCCATTCTACTAGCCTGTGTCTCTTAATTGGTGAGTTTAAGCCATTAACATTTAGGGTTATTATTGAGATATGGGTTGTTCTTCCAGCCATATTTGTTTATTTCTGTTACTAAACATGGTTTGTTTTCCTCTTTGATTATTTCCCCCCCCTTTACTGTCCTACCTCCCACTGTTGGTTTTCATTGTTATTTTCCATTTCCTCTTCCTGTAATGCTTTGGCGAGGATGTTTTGAAGAGATGGTTTTCTAGCTGCGAATTCTTTAAACTTTTGTTTATCGTGGAAGGTTTTAATTTCATCTTCCATCCTGAAGCTTAATTTCGCTGGATACACAATTCTTGGTTGGAACCCATTTTCTTTCAGTGTTTGAAATATGTTATTCCAGGATCTTCTAGCTTTCAGAGTCTGTGTTGAAAGATCAGCTGTTATCCTGATTGGCTTACCCCTAAATGTAATCTGCTTCCTTTCTCTTGTAGCTTTTAAAATTCTCTCCTTATTCTGTATGTTGGGCATCTTCATTATAATGTGTCTAGGTGTGGATCTCTTATGATTTTGCACATTCGGCGTCCTGTAGGCTTCTAGGATTTGGGATTCTGTCTCATTCTTCAAGTCTGGGAAGTTTTCTCGTATTATTTCATTGAATAGACTGCTCATTCCTTTGGTTTGGAGCTCTGTACCTTCCTGTATCCCAATGACTCTTAAGTTTGGTCTCTTAATGTTATCCCATATTTCTTGGATGTTCTGCTCATGGTTTCTTAACAGTCTTGCTGAGCTGTCTATGTTCTTTTCCAGTTGAAATACTTTGTCTTCATTGTCTGATGTTCTATCTTCTAAGTGTTCTACTCTGCTGGTAGTATTCTCCATTGAGTTTTTAAGTTGGTTTATTGCTTCCTGCATTTCTAGGATTTCTGATTGTTTGTTTTTTATAACCTCTATCTCCCTGTATAGTTGATCCTTTGCTTCCTGGATTTGTTTGCGTAATTCGTTGTCGAAGTGATCTTTCATTGTCTGATTTTGCTGTTTAATGTCTTCCTTGATACTCCAGATCATCTGAAGCATGTATATCCTGAATTCTTTATCTGACATTCCATCTGCTGCAGCTGTTACCTCTTCTAAAGTTGCGTTGACCTGCATTGCTTGTGGTCCTTTCTTTCCTTGTCTTTTCATACTGCTTGCGTATCTTTCCTGCAGGTGCGGGCGGCGGCTCTGCTCTCTCCTTATTCCAATTGGGGTGTCGTGGCTACCACGCCGGCAGGTCACTGGGCCTGTTCTGGGAGCTGGCGGCGGCTCTGTTCTGCCCCTACTCCAATTGGGGTGACGAGTGTACCACGCCGGCAGGCCACCGGGCCTGATCCGCCAGTCGGTTGCAGGTTTGCCTACCCTGCAGACGCGGGCGGCGGTTCTACTCTGCCCCTACTCCAAATGGGGTGTCGTGACTACCCCGCCTGCAGGACGCTGGGCCTGTTCCTGGCACGGGCGGCGACTCTGCTCTGCCACTACTCCAATTAGGGTGGTGTTTGTACCACGCCGGCAGGCTCCTGGGCCTGATCCGCCGGTCTGTTGTAGGTCTGCCTACCTTGGAGGCGCGGGCGGCGGATCTGCCCTGCCCCTCCTACCACGCCTGCGGACCCCTGGGTCTGATCTGCAGTTTGATCACTGGTCTGCTCACCCTGCGGGCACGGGTGGCGGTTCCGCTCCGCCCCCACTCCAATTGGGGTCACGTGACCACCACACCGGCAGGGCCTGATCCGGGCGTGGGAGAAGGATCTGCTCTGCCCCTACTCCAGTTGGGGTGACATGTGTACCACACTGGCAGGCCACTGGGCCTGACCCGCCAGGCTGTCACAGGTCTGTTTACCTTGCAAGCGCGAACGGCGGCTCTGCCCTGCCCCTCCTACCACGCCCATGTACCACTGGGTCGCGGGTCTGCCCACCTTGCGGGTGCGGGTGGCGGCTCCGCTCCGCCCCCTCTCCAATTGGGGTCACGCGGTCACCACGCTGGCGAGCCGCTGGGCCTGCTCCGGGCGCTGGCGGCGGCCCGGCTTCTCCCCTCTGGCTCAACGACAAATTGAGGAGGCTCAGGTGACTGTGCCTCACCCCCCCTACCAGGAGACCAACTGCTTATGTCACCGCTGGTATTGATGAAGTTCTCTCCTCCGCCGCTTTCTGCTGACATCAGATCTCTGCCATGTTGGTATCCTATGCGAATGGCAGCATTTCGTTCCCCTTGCCGGGCAACCAAAGCAACGGGTGAGTCCTGACCGGCCCTCAGCAGGACCCGGACCGAGAAGCAGTTTCCGCGGGCTCCTAGCCCCGGTCCAGGGAAGTTCCGGGAGCCGGAACTCGGCCGCTCCGTGCTCGGTGTAAGCTCCTATAAGTGTAAGCTCCAAGAAGCAGTCCCCGCGGGCTCAGTTCCGGGAGCCGGAATTCGGCTGCTTAGTGCTTGTTGTATGCTCTGATAGGAGCAGGGTCCAAGAAGCAGCCTCCGCAGGCTCCACGGGACGGTTCCGGGAGCCAGAATTCGGCCGCCCCGCGCTCGGTGTTCGCTCCGATAAGCTCAGGTTCTAAGAAGCACCCAGGCGCTGAACCCTAGCAATCTGTCTGCAAGCCGCAGGCGAATTGCAGCCTGAAATTACCTGATCTATGGCTGAATGAGCTGTGGTCAGTCGAAAACAGGGGAGGTGACGTCAGTTTACCAACATGGTGGCTGCTGGCCTCCTCTGTGGTCTGACCGGTGTGGAGAACCGAGATGGACCGCTTCCTTCCCCCGTCTCGAACCCAGAATTCAGCCCTGAGTACGGTGCTTGCGCGGCTGGCAGAAACTGCAGCGCTGTAACCCTGCATCTCTATCCCAGCGCGCGCTGCAGACTCTAGCCGCGGGGCGATTTGCTGAATAAGCAGTGTTAACCTCCATGCGACAAACCTCTCGCGTTTGAGTCCCCGTAGCCGATCCTCGTGCGATGGAAATCCTTCCTCCAGGTTCCGGAGCACCCCACTATTGCTGGAAATTCCTAACAAGATATCCTTTAGCCGTCCTGACTTGTCATACTCCCACACAGTGAAGCAGCACACGGGGGCAATGCACTCCCCTTGCCGCCATCTTCCTTCGACTCATATATTGGTGTTTTCAAAAGACAAATTAATTTGAAATAAATGTGGTTAATGTGAGATGTAGTAATCATTTTTTAATTATATATAATGGTAGTATATATATATATGTATATCTACAAACTGCATCTCATATAATTATGAGTATACATTTCAAGAAATGAATGCTACAGTATTTTTTTTTTTAATTTTGCTAACAAGTTTGAGTTTGCACACTGGTCTCCTCACTGGGCTGGGAGCAACTTCAGGCCTTGTTTATCCTGTGTCTGCTGAGAAGCTTGACACCAAAGAGGCCCTCCATAAAGAACCTCTAATGGTAAATAAGTAAATGCATGAAAGAAACAATGAATAGATTCTTTGCAAGAACATCTGTGCTGTAGAAAGGAGTGGACCTGGGATGACTTCAGGTCAGACTCCAAAGTCAAGGCCCTGCATATCAGAAGCAAATCTTACCTACAATAATTAGATTGTAAAATGCTAGACTTTTCCAAACCAAGTTACATGCACACAGTTAGATCAGCAGTATACAACTTGTCTGAATATCTGCAAATTGTGGGTGTTTCTACAGCTTACTGTGGCACCACCTCCTAATGACTTATAATCATGTATCCTAACATGAAAATGACAGACTGGACTAGTCTCTTTGAGAACTCTGTTTGTCCAAATGAAGTATCTGGAAATATGGCAAAGCTTTTTTAATTTGATGAGCTGAGTGGCATTGGGGGCTTGCTTCATCTTTCAGCTGCAGGTGGCTGTTCACCAGCACACTATCCTTATTACCATGTCTGTTAATGTTTGCTCATTTGACATTTATGTGGCATTTATTATATGTCATTATTATATGTCACTGACATGTGTTTGCAAATGTCATTTATTGTATTATATTACTTCTTTCCACCTAAAGATTGGAAAGAGAATAGGAGAGGAAATAAACCACCATATGAATTACCACAAGTAGAACCACCATTATAATCAGCAGAGGAATGATCTTGGTCCTCTTGTGGTGCAGGGAGCCAGCCATCAACTGCAGTGACATGAAATGTTCTGGCTGCATATGTGTGACCTTCCCTAGATTGCAGGAAGCATGATTCTAATATCTCAGATAGTCTTCCTGATGGCCAAGAGAATCACAGTAATTTTTTTGTGAATGGTTTTACCAGAACATGGCTGTGCTCACCAGGGATACTCTGTGCTGCTTCTATCGCCCAGTCACACAGCACAGGCCACATGGTCTGCTGAGACTTCATGTCCAGTACCTCAAGGAGACATTAATTGACCCCACTTTGAAAAACAAAGCCCATCAACAGGATTGTTTTCCCTATGAGCCAGTAAAAGGCCGAGAAAAGAGCTGTAGCACTGACCTTGCCTGAGTGAGAGGGCCTAAGTAGGGTGTAAGTGAGACTGAGCTGGGAGGGTAGCCACGCCCCCACTTTTCATTTTTATTTTATTATTTGCTTTTATTTTTTAAATACATGAGAGCATAATGCATCACAATTCTTATTACACATATAGAAAACAATTTTTCATATCTCTGTTTGTATATAAAGTATGTTCACACCAATTCATGTCTTCATACATGTATTATAAATAATGATGTCTATCACGTTTCACTATCCTTGCTAACCCCCTGCCCCATCCCTACACTTCCAACCCCTCTGCCCTATCTAGACTTCATCTATTTCTCCCAATCTCCCCCTCCCTACCAAATATGAGTAAGTCACGTTATATCAGAGAAAACATTTGCCATTTGTTTTTTTGTGGATTGGCTAACTTAGAATTATTTTCTCTAACTCCATCCATTTACCTGCAAATGCCATGATTTTATTCTCTTTTATTACTGAGTAATATTCCATTGTGTATATATGCAACATTTTTTTAATCCATTCATCTACTGAAGGGCATCTAGGTTGGTTCCACAGTTTGGCTATTGTAAATTGTGCTGCTATAAACATTTATGTGGCTGTGTCCCTGTAGTATGCTGTTTTTAAGTACTTTGTGTATAGACTGAGGAGAGGGATAGCTCAGTCAAATGATGGTTCCATTCCAAGTTTTCCCAAGGAATCTCCATAGTGCTTTCCATATTGGCTGCACCAATTTGCAATCCCACCAGCAATGTATAAGTGTGCCTTTTCCCACATCCTCACCAACACCTGTTGTTTGTCTTCATAATAGCTGCCATTCTGACTGGAGTGAGATTACATCTTAGAGTAGTTTTGAATTGCATTTCTCTGATTGCTACAGATGATGAACATTTTTATATATTTGTTGATTAGTTGAATATCCTCTTCTGAGAAGTGTTTATTCATGTCATTCTGGGCCACCAGTCTTCCTAATGCAGCTCTGTGTTAAGTTATTTCATTGTGCAACTGCCCTGTCACCCAGGGAACCAGGGCAAGCTGCCAGACTGAGGGCTTTGGCATCCTGTGTTTTCATTGGAGGCTGATGTCTGGGTCAAGAAAACCACAGCCACAGGGTTGTCTGGGCCTTGTGTGGACTGACTGAGGGGTTTCCTTCAACAGGAATCACTGGGGCTTTCTCAGAGGCATCTGGTCATACATGTTCCAGTGGTGTTCCCACCTTCTGCTCAGACAGATCATCCTGAGAGCCACAGGAGTTGGTTTTCCTACAGGGCAGAAGAGATGGAGGGTGGGTAGCATAAGGGGCAGGAGCCCACTTGGAAGACACAGCATAGAGATGGAGGGCAGTGGAAGGACTTTTGTAGAGGTGGCACCTGATGCAGCCACACCTCCTCCTGGATGGTGGTCTGGGAAAGGCAGGGGAGGCTCAGGGTCCCATTGCTGCATGGTCAGAGATGTAGAGGTGATAGGGATACCAGGGCTGGAAGGAGGGCAAGGGGCTGGGATGAACATGGAGTGAGCAGGGCAGGGGCAGCTCAGAGCCTCATTGGAGAGGCATCATCTTCATGCGTGTGGCCATACCTGCCTCCTGCCATGGCCTTTTTGAGGACACCTCATAGCAGAAATCAACCTTGTCTGGGAGTCCTAAAGTGAGAAAGTCACAGGTGGACACAAACATATCACCTACTTGGAAGAGAACAGTGCCTCAGAAAACATTCAGCATCTGGGTGCATGGTCCAAGGAAGTGTCCCCTAAAGAGTGTCCAGGGGCATATGCCCTCAGATCCCTCACGTGCCTCAATGCACAGTTGTCAGGCAACTGAGGACTGCTGAACCAGAGTCTCCAGGCAGGGCCAGAATCTTCCCTGTGACATGTTCCCTGGGCTGATACCATGTGCCCAGACTGGAAATCTGCTTTTGGGAGGGGCTTTGGACCTGGCCAGGGCAGATTCTGTGGAGACCCAAACACTTTCTTTTTTTTCCAGTCTTCATCCTTCCAACAGAGTGAGTTTTTTTAAATTATATTTTTTTCTTTGCAGCTTTGCTCGCCTGCTGTTTCCCTCCATGTGGGATGGCCATCTGAGGGTTTGGATAAAAAGTAGCAGAAAGTATGACTTCTGGACAGCAGCTTCCCTTCTTTGAGGGAAAACCTGGGCCTGGAAGCCAGAGAGTACCTGGCAAACAGAGCAGGTTCCCTTTGAGTATTAAAGCTGTTCTTCCACATGGCTGTGGCTCCTGGTGTCCAGCAGGACAGGAGAACACAGGCTGCGCCCAGCACCAGGTGGTCGCCTACTAGCATGGCCTTTGGTCAAGTCCTCATGGACATTTGGTCAAGTCTGGTCATCTGTTGTCATTAATTAATTAATAAATTTGTTTGTTAATTAAATTTTATTTGTAAGCAGCATTGGCAAGAATTACCACACAGCTATCTTAGGATGACCAGTGATCACATGACACAGTGATCTCTGAATAATTTTTGAGAAATGAAGGCACAGTGCTCTTATCAGAGATAGGTACTAGCTAGGAATAATTATCCTTTACAAACTCATTAGTTGACTACATTCATAGCAAGGTCCCCAGAGAGTGTTTCTCAGATGTGGCTTCACTATATGAGTTCATAGCAATGTAGAAGGTGACTCCTGTACCCACTGCCTTCCTCTTTGCAAATTTTCTCAGAATTTGAAACAGTCCATGGGCTTATATCCAGCACATGGTAAAAGAACAAAACAATGTTTGCCCAGAGCATGTCACCAATCACTGGCACCAGTGTAGGAGCAGAAGACACATATGGTTGGGATGTGTGCCCCTCCTTGAAACCATCCTGCCCAGAACCCACCAGGAGATGATGGTATGGATGCCCATGCAGTTTCCCTGGCCATGCTTTTGAAAAGCCCAGCCTGCAGCAGCCTCATGGAGGGGTGGAGACAGTGTTAATTCCAGCACTCTGCAAAAACCACAAGGAAAGCATGAGGATGGACACTACAAGCTGCAGGCCTGCACACTCTTGCATCAGAGATAAGGAAGATGCACAGAGAAGTGTTCTGTCAAGGTGGCTGGGAGGTAGCAGATGCTACCAGCTTCCTCAGGTTTCCTTCATGGCCTCCAGCCCTTGGCCTGTGTTTTAAGTCACTATTCACTCAGCGAGAGGGTTTTTCCTCTTGCTTTCTCTCTGATGTGCAGTCACAGTGTAGATAGAGCCAGGAGGGGTCACAAATCTCTGGAAAAGAGCACCTGGGGTGGCTGGAGTGTACATGTACTGAAGGACTTGCCCACAAGGTGTACAGCACTGGCTTCACATATGACCCACAGTGACCGTAGTAAGGAGTGAGTGCTGCTTTCTCTTTCTGCTTATCATGAATTGTTTTCTAAAAATCTCATTTTGGTCTCCTACTGATCTTCCTGATTCTGGGCTGACTATAACCCACTTCCTTAATGACACTGATTGCCCAGCTTGCCAAGGGCAAGATCCAGAGAACTAATTTTAGACCCTCTCCCTGGCAGTGCCCTACATGTTATATCACCCCAGAGGGCAGGAAATTGGAGTTCTGTGATGGCCTTGCATCCACTCTGCTGGAGGGGACAGAGGTGCAACCCCTGGCCCCTCTCAGGAGAAGAGAGCCAGGTCACCTGGGTGGGCAGGCAGGTAAGAAGAGGACCTGGACAGTGCCATGTGGGGAAGGTGAAATTCTCCCTGTGGGAACATTAGGGAAGGCCTCCAGAACACAGCATTTCTGTGATATGAAAAACAGCAGCATAAGTTCGGAAAAGCATGGGCCCACCCTCCCCTTTGACCTGCAGAGGAACCACCATGTTTACCACACAGGCCCTGGGGCCCTCTGTCTCTGTTCAGTGTAGGAAAACCTCAGCAAAATAGGCTGTGAAACCAGAAATCTATTTCTATAAGCACACAGCTTACCTCAATGCAGGAAAGCTCTGAACCCACTACATTGTTTAATAATAAGTGATTTTCCTAAGGACTTATTAAAGAGAAAGCAGAAAACAAAACGTGGAAGTGGCAAGTTTATGAGAATCTGTCAAAGAATTAGTTAATTCTGATGATCTTGGGGGAATCTGAGCATAAGATGAGGGGTTGGCATTCATGCCAGGGGAAGTGAGGTCGAGGGGACTTGGGTATTTAAAGAAGATGTTCCTGAGATTACTTTTAATATCTTAGTCCTGGAGCCTACTTAGCTTTCTGGATTTTTCTGACTCAGGGTAAAGCCAGATAAGCATCTTGAGAGTGTCCTAGATGGGGTACCATTGGCATCTTCTGGAATTCAAGTCTTTGTGAGATGGACTTCAACTCTACCACTCTCAGGGGAATCCACTGTGACTAGGATAGTAGATGAATGGTAAAACCACTGAGCCCTAAGACATAACTGTGGCTGGTGGACTTTCCTGCCTCAATCTGTGACTCATGGTAGCAAACAGAAAACCTTCCAGAATCCTTCAGCCTATGTGCAGTAGTCAAGTAAGTGCTATTTTAATCCAGGAAAAATAAAGTCATAATAGATTCAAAGGATAAATGTGAGGTACTGATGTCCTAGGGTGTCTATTCAACAGTCTGCAACCTGCTTCTAATCTACATTCAGAGTGCCACCTCAGCCATGCCACTCAGGGACCACAGAACCTGTTCCTTATCCCCTCCAGGGCATCCCCACACTGGGATGCTCCTTCATCACCCCCATAGATACTCTTGTTTTTAAAGCATGCCAGATACAGAATGTGGTAATTCCCTGATCAAATAATTTTCTTATCAGTTTTAAAATGTATGCTCACTATTAATTTTCGATGCTGTCCAAGCACCCCACAGGTTAAATTTACCTCTCACATCTCTGAGAAGTAAGTGTGCTAAAATATTTTCATATGGGAGATTTATTCTGGACTTTAACCTTTAGGTAATTTAAAAACTAAAGAAAACTTTTGATGAAGCTAGCTCAGCATGATGACAGAGGAGGCCCTTAGTACCACCCCAGAAAGTACAGGGGATCCAGCCCAGATCCTGCAGGCAGCCCCTTGCCTAGTGTACATTGTGTTTAACAAACCCAATATTAATGAATAAATAATGACTTGATGTGTTATTAGGTTTATATGACCTGAGTAAAGACCTCTGATACATACTCCAACTCCCTTTTCCAGACAAATTTTAATGGTATTGACCAAGCTATGTTCCTTAAGATGCTAAAAGGTAGAAAAAAACCTGGTGCTCTGGTGCATGCCTGTAATTTCAGGGGCTTGGGAGGCTCAGACAGGAGGATCATGAGTTCAAAATCAGCCTCAGCAAAAGTGAGGCACTAAGCAACTCAGTGAGAGAGACCCTGTCTTTAAATATAATAATAATAATAGTAATAATAATAATAATAATAATAATAATAATAGAGCTGAGGATGTGGCTCAGTGATCAAGTGTCCCTGAGTTCAATCCCTGGTTTAAAAAAAAAAAAAAAGGCAGGAAAAAATTTTGTTGGTAAACATATTTTGAAAATACTGAAAGTCATGTGCCACTATTTGTTCAGTGTACAGAAGGGCTCTGAGATTTATTCTTATATATTTCTCCTCACACATCTCTTTGGTTTTTATGGCTTCCAAATGCCACTATTCCCAAAAGTTTGGGGATTCAGATAATGAAAATTAGGCTGGTTCCCAGCTCGTCCTGCAACTGATGCAAGATTAAGCTAGCTCCATATAATTCAATCCAACTTTCCTCAGGTTTCCAAATTCCTGTTGTATGATGCCTCTTCTACTATGTTTCTAATCTTGTCCATTTATAATTTTGAAGAAAAATCCTCTTCTTTTGGGGATTTTGGTTGAGGAGGTAAGAAAGGCCAATGTGCATGTGTGTTGAGAGCCACAGCCGAAGGGGCCCCAGCAAACTTCCAGCTGCCAGCAAACTTCCAGCTGCCGGCTGATGATTGGCTCACAGCGGCCCCAGCAACATCTAGCTGATTGGCTCCTCTGCGGTGATGCTCATTGGGCTGTTTCCCTGCCCTTTCAGACCACGGAGCTGCTCATTGGGGGACTTTTTTGGCTCCGCCCACGTGACCCAGCCAATCGGCCTCAAGAGCAGGAGGATTGTGGGAGGTGGAGAGAAGCTTGTGTGGGAGAGAGAGGCTTGTGGAAAGCCGGTGGTGGCAGTTGAGGCTCTGAGGGTTTTTCCTGAGAGGCTGTTTTGTTTGGCGTGTGTGGTTCTAAAAATAAAGTTAGTTTCTTTTGACAAGTGGCTCCTGATTGTGCCCAGCCAGACTGCAGCACATGTGCCTGTTAGCCATTTTCATATGGAAGGGTAATGAACCCAGCCTAATTCCATTTTAAGATTGAGAGTCATCTCATCACAAAGTCATGAAAAGCTAATTTCTCTTTTACTATAAATTACTGTGATTTCTATACTTGTTTGAATTTCCTGCTCATGCCTTGAACTCACCCATGCCTGGCTTTCCCTAACAAGATAAAAAAACTCTCAAAAAACTTAGTGGCACCTCATAAATCCTGGCTCCCTTTGACCAGATAAAAACATTCTCCGAAACCTCAGCAGTGCCTCATAAATTCTGGTTTTAAGTTCTGAATTTACTCCCTACCTTGAACTATAATGTCATGTAGATCATTAACCTGCTATATGCCTTTGTATTATGCTTGTCAAAATCCTGTTATCTGTAGTTGTTAAGACACCTCCATTTGCATATTTTTATACTAAAAATCCTTGTTCCTGGAGAGCTGGGAGGCTGATATGTAGTCACGGGTATTCAGGAGACACAGTTGCTGGCCAGCTTTTGTGTACAAAAATACAAGCTTGCTTTAATTTGATTTAAAATTGGAGTTGGTGGTCTTTTCTTTGCATCAAGGTTAAATATCTGGTGACTCCAGTGAGACAAGACCACCCAAAATTATGAAACTGAATCTTCACTCTGGGCTTCCAGGACTGGAGTGCTGCCCCAGGGAGTGTGCATCTTGAGAAATTCCAAGGCCCTGGGGTGAGCCTTTAGTGCATCAGATTGATGGAGTAAACTTCCACACTAAAACGATTAGCAAGCATTTGGTGAAGGAGGCCTTCATGGGTAAGTGGCACTCTTATAACATCTGGTATTGGGTTAAGAGAGATCTCTTCTGGGGACAGTGAGATGCCTGGCGAGGCACATACACACTCCTATTCAAGACAGTAGTGAAATGTTGCACTGTTTTCTGATATTGGTTGGTAAGATTCTTTTTTGGGGGGGTGGAAGGGAAGACAGAGAGTTGTGTGATGAGACACAACACACTCCTGTCCAGGACAGTAGCAAGATATCACACTGTCTTTATTGGTTTGGTGGAGACAGAGAGGTGTCTGATGAGGCACATTGGCGCTTCTGTCTGAAGCATTAGCAAGACATTGCATTGCTCCCTGGGTTTTGGAGTCTGCTTCTTGTTCTCTTGTGTTTTATTCTATGTTCTACATGTTGTTTTTTTTTTTTTTTTTGGTTTTTTTTTTTTCTGCCTTTTCATTGTGTGTCTTCTCTAGTAGAAACTTAAGAAAATTGAACAAATAAAAAAAAATGGGCAATAAGACAAGTAAGCCTGATATTCCTTTGAGCTGTGTTTTAGGGAAATTTGATAAGCTTTACCCCTCTTTTTGTTAAGCAGGATTATGGAAACAATGTCTCCTTTTATTTCTCTAGTGGGCTGCCCTTGAGTACACCCACTGCAGGAAGGAGATGACTTATGGGAATGTAGGAAATTAATGTCTCCCAAATTAACAAGTAAATTCTAACATGCCATTAGGGCATGCTGGGAACACTTACTGAAATATAACTCTTGAAAAATTCTTTGGAAACCTCTAGTCCCTCCTGATCAAGAGAGTCAGAGCCTTTGAAACAGGAGTCTCCTGTGGTTCTTCTTTGCTAGTAAAGCAATAAACCCTCTATTTTCTTTTTCTCAAAAGTGTGTCCTCAATATTAAATTGGAATTAATTGGCTTTGATTAGGCACCAAGCTTTTTGTTTAGAAATCCTGCCACACCAGGTGGGACTCCAGAGCAGCCCACACTTCTCTTACTAGGGACAGCTTAGCACTCCTAGCAACTGTACTTTCATTCCAAGGATGTAAGATGTTGAGAGTTGACTCCTGGAAAGGTGGGAGACAGGAAAAGTGTGTCTGGGGTTAGACAGAACAAGATGAGTTATGACTTTTAGTAAAGAGAGAGAGTGAGGGACTCTTAGAAAGAAAGAAAGAAGGAAGGAAGGAAGGAAGGAAGGAAGGAAGGAAGGAAGGAAGGAAGGAAGAAAGAAAGAAAGAAAGAAAGAAAGAAAGAAAGAAAGAAAGAAAGAAAGAAAGAAAGAAAGAAAGAAAGAAAGAATATAGCAGAGTTGCCACACAGAAACCCTCGATTTTACACTTCTGGTTTCCAATTGTAAGAGCATCTGATACACTATTTGGGAAAGTTTTGGTGCCACTAATGTAGGAGTCATGGTTAAATAGGAGTTGGCAACTTGAAGATATTTTTCACTACCTGGTCTGTCTGGTTTGTCTGTCATTGTGTTTTTGTTTGTATCTGTTTCTGGCACTTAAGACATGGGTCATAATGTGTTTATCTTATAGATTGTTTTTTGACAACAGTCTTGGCTGAAATGGTCACCTATAGATGTAAACATGTCTAAAAAATATATTTTACTGTAACAATCTGGTCTTTGAATGGTTTTCTGAAATATTGTACAATCTTGCATTTGGGAATTGGTTTGTCAGAAGTAAAATAATTATTAGAAACACTAGCAATTTAGATTATAGGACTAAAAAAAAAAGACATGAGATAATTTGTAAGAAATACCCAAGTTCCCTCTGTTCACATAGTTAGCCTTCACAAGACAGTTTAAAATCTCCCATTACTGTCCTTGTGCTCAGATGTAATCAATGTATTCTTTATATTGAGATATTTTAGAACTTGTGCCAAATGCTTGACATCACCTGATAAGATGTTATGCTATTACTTAGCCAAATTTTAGCCTCAAATGCCCCAGGTATTTTTCTCTTTCTTCTCTGTAGGGAGACAGAAGTCAATTTTCTCTTTAATACAATGCCAGGTTTTCTGTTCTCACCTCTTACCATAGACCTCTTAAAAATATCTAAACAGCCTATTACCAAAAGGTTTACTCTCCCTCAGTTACAATTAGGCTTTGGAGAGAGATTTAACCTGTTTGTCACTGAGAGAGAAAGACTAAACCTAAGAAGGGTCACATAAAAAAGTGGATCTGCTCAACAGCAACTGGCTTATCACAGTAAGAAGCTTAACATTGTAGACTTGTTCTCAAAGGTAAAAGAAAGAAAGGTACCATAATTTTAGAAATTCAAACCTGTCCAATTACCAACTCAGAAAAAAAAAAATGCTTCAAATTCCTTAGGCCTGATGTTTCTGCTCAGAAAGACAGTTTTCCCCAGCTCATTCAGGACCTCTGCCAGGACTTACATTGAAATGCAAATAGAAGCTCACTAGGAGACTGGTCTCAGACACTAGAAAAAAAGTAAAAGTGTCTCTTACCTGAAATCACAACTTGCTTTAAGACACTGTTTTATGCTCAAATTCAGGACCCCCAAAAGGCCACCAGAGACCAAGATCAATGTAAGCAGCAAAGAGGTGTTTATTGTGAGCTAGCTGGGTCCTCCATGCTTACCCAGCAACTGGTGACGCTGAGAGGCCCTGAGCCCAGGGTTTACAACAGTTTAATACACTCTTTGGGGAAGGCAGGGACTTCACATACATCATATCCTCTCTTAGCAAATCATCACACACCACGGGAAAATCATAAAACTGAAGCCAGATTTAAAGTTAGGTAGTCAGTGTAGTTAGATAAATCGGGTCTAATACCGAGTGAAATCTAAAATGGATGCCATGCTGGCAATGATTCCGGGAAATGCAGGACAACTCATGGAATGTTAATGAAGTCCCAAAAAGGCCCTAGGCCAAAGTCCACCTCAAAGAAATGTTAATGAACAGCCCCCAGCAAAAAGGTGCTGACTCAGAAGTCCTTCCTGACCAGATTACTTCTTTGGCCCACCTGTGTCCCACCCCTCCGGCCTTCCAACCTACATTCCATCACCAAAACTATAAAAAGGGGAAACAACCGCACTTCCACGGATTCCACCTCTTGGGTCCCCTTCTTCCTCCAGGAGAAGTCTTTTCTGCTGTCCTTTAAGAAACTTCTAATTTCTACTCTGACCTTGCCTTGGCGTGCTTCTTTGGTGTTATTCTTCAACATTGGGGAAGCAAGGACTCGTCACCAGTCAACAGCGGTAACAAAACAACTCTAAAACATGATTAGCACATTCACTGGTGGGAACAAGTTGGGTAGGGGTGATAGGTTACTACAAGAGGGGGATTCATTTGAAGTGATTGGTTTAAGCCAAGAGGGGTGTTCATGCTGAACTACATGGTTTCCCAACATAAACTACTGGGAGGGTCATCTGGCATCCCAGGCATTTCCCTGTCTTATGCTGATTGGTAGCTGCTAGAGGGTTGCTCTGGGTCCCCACCTAGCCTGACTGAGTCAGGGACACCTGGCAGCAGCAGATCTCTCCAGTTATTTGTAGATAAACAACTTAGCAGGGTGGGTAGGTGCCTAGGAGTGCTCTCTGGGTCTTTCCAAGGACAAAGGTCAGGCCCCCTTTCTTGGACAGGCTTTGCTCTGAGGTAGAGGCTGGTTTTTCAACTGCTGCATCTGAAAGTTCTTTGGCAAAACAAAAAAAAAAAAAAGAAAAAAATTTTAAAAGGCTCACATCTACTGTGTGGAATAGGAAGATTTGAGACAATAAACATAAATGTTAAAAACACATTGGTGGGCTGGGGTTGTGGCTCAGCAGTAGAGCACTCACCTAGCACATGGGAAGCCCTGGTTTCAATCCTTAACACCACATGAAAATAAATAAAGGTACTGTGTTAAACTACAACTAAAATAAATAAATATTTTAAAAATTGGTCTTCAATGTTCCAGGGTTCTACATGCATGGATTTGACCAACTATAGATAGAAAATATTTGGAAAAAACATGCTTTTGTTCTGAACATGTACAGACTTTTTGGACTGTCATTATTCCCTAAGTAATACAATCTCACAATTATTTACAACATATTTATACTATATTAGATATTATAAGTAATCTAGAGATGATGGAGAGTATTTGGAACAATGGTCATAATTCATATGCAAATATTGCATCACTTTATATAAGATAGTTTAGAATCTGCAGATTTTGGTGTCCACAGGGGGTTAAATTTTTAAAAGAAACAAACAGCCTCTCCCAAGTAGGAGAGTAATATTACTACTTTATATAAACACAATTATGTTTTTCTGAAATTTAAATAATAAAAATTATGGCATACCCAAGGCAACAATACTTTGGCTTTACTGAATATGGAGTGAAGATACACTTGGAAGCACAGTCATCTCAAAATTAAAGAGTAAAAATATCAAAGCTGAATTCCATTCTTGACTGGTATTCCAATAGCTATTAAGAGATAGGAATCAGGAGTCAGATTTCAAGATGCCAAGATCTGAAATCTATAATCATTTTATTTTTAAATAAAAAATGGAACTATGTTAACTTCTGCTACTCAGAATACACAATCTTGATATCTACTGAATTCGTACTTTTAAGGTCAATGTTCAGTCCCTTCCATTCACAAATAAGCCCTGATTTAAGTTCCCTGCTTTGTATCTCTAGAGTTGATCAAAGCACATTTTCTCAGTACAATATGTATTGTTCCAAGTGTTTTATAAACATTTTTTTGTAAGAGTTTACAGGAGTGATCTGAAATCACTTCCAGATTTCATCCTGAGTCAGTTATTCTTAAAAGGAAATAGAGTTTCTCTGCCATTGTCACTTTCATTTCCCTATCACAAGTCTGATTCTAATCTCTCTCTCTCTCTCTCTCTCTCTCTCTCTCTCTCTCTCTCTCTCT
>NW_026000224.1:5192965-5196902 GCF_001458135.2 Marmota marmota marmota | reverse complement strand
TCTCTCTCTCTCTCTCTCTCTCTCTCTCTCTCTCTCTCTCTCTCTCTCTCACACACACACACACACACACACACACACACACAATCACTGGCAGGATTGTCAACAATAATTACTGGCATTAAATTCTAGGCAGGGCAAAAAGGAAAAAAAAGAAAACAGGCCCAATTTTGTTTATTAGACATGAAAATTACAGGTCCACACAACAGCTGAACTTTCATAAATGTCTTTTAGCCAATAAGAATAAATCTCAAGACTTATCAACCACCTAGCTCTACATTATTAAGGGGCTCCTAAATCTATATTTCCTAATGAAATGATCCATCCAGTGCCTGCTATGCATGGTCACCTGTATGCATTCATTCACAGATGTGCCAAGTACAGTAATGCTAGGCTCTGGAAAGTCATACAAAGAAAATAACCAGTCCCTAGAGGGACTTCTATTAGTGAAGGAAGTCAAGTGAATAGTCACAGAAACATAACATCTGGATAGTCACAACCCAAACTAAGCTGGTCTAAAAGTGAACTCTGTTTACTTCCTGAATTCTAGTCTACTCATTTGTGAACCTTGTTCTTGCACAGAAATGCTGTCATCACAGGCTACCCAGGCCACAAGCTTCTGGGGCATTCTCAACCTTCCACTTCAGATCTTAACAATTGTCCAAGCCAGCTTGAATTACCAAAGAGGAACAGATGGCTCTGCTCCACAATCCTTCCCCACTTCTACGAACGCTAGTGATGATGGCAGCAAGCTCCCAGCAAAGCTTCTGCCTGAGCAGGGGGAACAAAACCCAAGGCTAAGAGTGTTCTTGGGGGCTGGGGTTGTGGCTCAGTGGTAGAGCACTTGTCTAGCTTCTCAACACCACATAAAAATAAACAAAATAAAGTTCATCAAAAACTTAAAAAATAATATAATTTTTATAAAAAAGTGCTCTTGGGATTTTAAAAAGCACAGCAGGGAGGAGACCCTCTTTCCTCCTTCTTGTGGGAGAGCCTGAGAATGGCCCCTGCTCTGTCACTTTTAACCCACAAGGGCCTAAAATTATGCTGGCTTCTATGGCATTTCATTTCTTTGAAACCTTCTTCAGAAATATTCCTTCTTCAGTAATTCACCTTTTAACTTATGATGGTTGATTGCAGACAAGCATCCTAATATGCATCTTCTAAACATTTTCAGTCTGTGTCTCCACCTCTATTATCAGTGCCCTAGCTCAGGACCTCATCGGCTCTCATCTGGACTATTCCAACAGGCCCATAAATCTCCTATCTCTATTCCTCACAACCAGCATCTGTGGTACAGTAACAGGAAGGATCATGTTCCCCACACACACCCAAACTTGTCAATGGCTCTCCATTATTAAAGAAAGATCTAAATTCCTTAACAGGACTCACCCAACTCTCTATAGACAGTCTTCTCTACGGCCAAACAGCTGTTCCTCTTTGACTCACATTTTAGCTCTGACTACCCAGAACTGCTTGGGTTTGGGCTGGGGCTCAGATACACACACACACACGCACACACACACACCACTTAATTAATTAATTAATTAATTAGTAAGTAGGATGTTTCCATTCTTGAAAACTTTGAAAACCTGAAAGAAAAATAGCTTTCTTCAGGCTTGCTTCTAGGTATCAAAGTTATCACATTAATGTCTACATTTCATTACATCGATATCCCTAAATATTGCTGTTACAAATAACCAGTGCCAATGTACACTGCACACACAGCAGCAAGTGTCTGAAAGAATAATCACAGACTATAACAATAGGTTCTGGTCACCCATGCATCTCTGCAGACAGAGCACCAGCACTGACTCCCTGTGAGGCTTTCTTACCCAGGCAGTGCTCCTCCTCCTCCAGTGGTACCCTCCACTACCCTCTGAAGAAATCTGTAGCCTGGCACATGACCTCTTGTTCCTTAAGGACAGGACCATATTCCAAGCATTCCTGGATCTCCAATCCCAGGCAAGTCCTCAGAATACATTAGACACCTATAAATGTTTACAGAATAATGTGTACATTCTGAGCTAAGCAGAACACTCAGACATTTTCTGATTTTTTTCTGGATTCAGGATAGAAAACTTGGACTTCTACCATTAAATTTGATGAAAATATTTAAAAATACAAAATACAAAATACTTATTAGTATCTCTAACCCATTGTGTAGTTAACCAAATGATCATTTTTTTTCTGTAAAAAAAATTAATGGGAGATATTGAGAAATAAGATGTTTTTTTTTTAACTTATAAAAAATTTCAGAGAAAACTGCATAAGCAGTCAAAAAGCTGGTAAATTGGACTTCAACAAAAAACCTATTTGCTTCTTCAGAAGTACAAAGACAATTTATAGAATAAGAAAAAATTTATACTTCACATATCTGATAAGAGTACATTTGTGTATATCCAGAAAACATAAAAATTATTACAACTGAACAAGAAAAGGACAGCTCAATTATAAAATGGGCAAAAAATCTGAATAGGCATTTGTCTAACAAATATAAACAATGGCTAACAAGTCCACAAAGATGTTAAATATCATTAGTTATCATAAAAATGCAAATCAAAACCACAATGTGATGTCACTTAATACCTATTAGGATGACAACTATGGAAAAATATCGTGGCAAAGTATTGGAAAGGTTATGGAGAAATGGAATCTTCAAACAATGCTGATGGGAATGTAAAATGGTAGAGTCACTTTATAAAACTGTCTGGCAGAGTATCTTATGGCCCATACATTTTACTCCTAAGTATCTACCCAGAATAAAATATGTCAACTCAAAAACTTGTACACAAATATTCACAGCAGCATGATTATAAGAACCACAAAGAGGCCAAATATCCATCAACTGATAAATGGATAAACAAACTGCAGTGTGTCCATATAACAGAACACTATTCAGCAATAAAAAAAAATAAATAAAAGTTCTGATCTGTGCTACCTCAAAAACAGGCTAAGAAGCCAGATACAAAGGGCCATATATTGAATGATTACATTTATATAACATGTCCAGAACAAATAAATCCACAAATAGAGAAAGGAGATTCATAGCTACATGGAGCAAGAGTGAGTGGAGAGTGACTGCTAAAGGATATGGGTCTTCTCTGGAGATGATGAAAGTATTTCAGTATTAGACAGCAGGGTAAGCATACAACTGTGTGAAAACACTAAAACTCAGTGAATTGCACTTTTAAGGAGTGACCTTGATGGTAATGTGAGTTATCTATCAACAAAGCTGTTATTTTTTAAAATGGCTGCACAAAGTCATATAGTAACATCTCTGCACAAGGGTCTGGTTGAATCACTCTGCCTGTGACAGGATAATGTGTCATAAAAACATGCAATCTGTTCAAATGGGGAAATAATCTATGTTCCTACCAATAAATCCCTATTGCAACCATCCACAAAACCAGATCCAAAGTAAAAAGAGCAAAGAACAAAAGAGCATGCAACTCACAATTGGCTGGCAGGTTACAGAATGAAACTAACCAAAGCCTACAGAAAGAAAAATGTTTATTAGGACTGCCCACTTCTTTTTGATTACATGGATTTAAACAAGTCAAAATACATTATACTCATAAGAAAATCTTCCAGCATCTTTATTAGCACATAGCAAGGAACAACAAGCATTCTCTCCTCTAACAAAATTAACATCCCACAGAACTGTTTGTACTTGGCAGCATGAACATTTCATTTCAGAGTGCTGCTAAATTAAACAAGCCTATGTTGTATTGAACACAATGAGCAGGAAACCCTCGCATGCTCCTAGACTTCATTAGTTGATGCTGAAGAACATTAGAAATAAGGAGGATAGTATGAATGATGGCAGTGGTGGTGACAGAATAGCATCACTGTCAGTCTTTTCAACATTTTCATTATCTAGAATACAACAATGGAAACATTCTAACAACTTTCTTTCTTTTTTTTTTTTTTTTTTTTT
>NW_026000224.1:5188984-5192098 GCF_001458135.2 Marmota marmota marmota | reverse complement strand
TTTTTTTTTTTTTTTTTTTTTTTTTTTTTTGTGGAACTGGAGATTGAACCACACAGGAGTGCACTACCACTGGACTACATCCCCAGACCTTTTTATTTTAATACAGGGTCTCACTAAGTTGCTGAGGCTGGCATTATACTATCAATCTTCCTGTCACAGCCTCTGAAGTAACATACAACTTTCTAAGATTCTACCAACACCCTTCTCTGTATGCATAAGAAAGCACTGGAACTTAGAGATAGAAAGATCTGAATTCAAGTGATTTTTTTTTTCAGAGAGAGAGAGAGAAAGAGAGAGAGAGAGAGCTTTTAAATATTCAATTTTTAGTTTTCGGTGGACACAACATCTTTATTGTTTTATTTTTATGTGGTGCTGAGGATGGAACTCAGCACCCCATGCATGCCAAGCAAGCTTGAGCCACATCCCCAGCCTCAAGTTTTTGTTTTGTTTTGTTTTGTTTTTTTAAACCTGCTAGCTACATGCTCAAGGACAAATTTCACAATTTTACTGAGCCCTTGTTATTGTGAGAACAAAATAAAGTAATACACACAAAGAGCACAGTGCAATGCTCAATCCACATGCCACCACAAAAATCCTCACTGTTCACAACTCTTTACATCAAATACTGATTTCAGAACTTATACCAGAAAAGGTGTAATTAACAATGGCGATCCTTCTACCTTGTGAACATCTAAAGATCTATTAAGATTTCACATTGAATGAAGAATATTCCTCCTTCATTCCCCTCCCATATAGGTTTTTTAAAAAACTATCAATAAAGTCTCTTTAAATGTATTAACTCAGGGCATGACACAAAGCATTCATTCACCTAAGAGGTATATAAAAGCACTGAACTGAGAGAAAGAGAGACATGGAGAAAAACACTCTCTATTAGAAAGAAATGCACATTTTGCAGTGCAATAATTGGTAACCTTTTCATAAAAATTGATGCAATCTGATTATAATTCCCAAGTGTCAGTAATTGGTCCTTAAGGTAAAAGAAAAAAAAAAAAGTGGGATGGTTTCAAGGACCAAAAAAAGATGTGGGAAGATATCTTTTCCCATTGACAGCAATTAGTGTTTGAGTGATGGCTGCTAGAATGTTCAGACTGAAAAACTTTGTTATATTAGAACAGACTGAAATATATCTAAAACAAAACACATGGGGTTTAACATACACATACACAATCTTCAAGTAGGTGTCCTCTCTAAACAAACCAAAGAAGGAAAAGACTGTGTTAAATTCCAGTTGCACTGCTACACATAAGGTGTACGGAGGGGGATAGTGGTTTTCAGCCATATTCCCATGCTGATGTCTATTTAAAGACAGCATCTAGATTCTGTAGTAATAGACTTGCTCTGCCTAGCTCCACACAAATTTGCATCATGCCACACACTGGACAAAAATTTCAGGGTTACAAGGGAGGAAATTTCTCAGGGGAATGGGACATGCAGAACTTTGGGATATCCCTAAGGAGTTTCACTAGCCTCTGAGCTCATTATGGACCTTGTGCCCCAGAGCTACTGTTCTTCCCTCCACTTTCTAAAACTTCACCCATAAGACTTTGAGTTAACAGTGTCCCTGGGGGAGACCTGGTCAGTTGCAGAGTCTATAAAAGGAAGCCCTGAGGGTTTTCATCAACACTGTACAGGAGCACTTAGCATCTTTCCTCCTACTGCAGCTCAGTACTACCACCCTGATTGCAAAGCTGTTTCATCTCAGAGTCCACAGCCTCAAATTCTGCTCAGGAATACCGAATTTCTCTGTCTACCCAACGTTCCAATCAAATGATCATGTACTCTCCCAGTCTAAACTAAACTTTATGCCTAACACAGGAAAACACTGTTTCAAATGCACAAAATCCAACTCATTTAATATGTAATAAAGTCTTTTTTTCATTTTTTTGGTAGTTGTAGATGGACATAATAGCTGTAATTATTTG
The DNA here is from genome assembly GCF_001458135.2 of Marmota marmota marmota. Classification (NCBI taxonomy): domain Eukaryota; kingdom Metazoa; phylum Chordata; class Mammalia; order Rodentia; family Sciuridae; genus Marmota; species Marmota marmota. The sequence goes on along the minus strand of NW_026000224.1, from coordinate 5,190,155 downwards.
TTTCTTTGTTTGTTGTGGTGCTGAGGATAGAACCCAGTGCTTCACACATGCCAGGCAGACACCCTACCACTGAGCCATAATCCAGCCCTGTAATAAAGTCTTAATATCTATTTAAATGTAGTATAAAACTTTTAACAAATGCTGCTAACAAGGGATCGGGGATGTGGCTCAAGCAGTAGCATGCTCGCCTGGCATGCGTGCGGCCTGGGTTCGATCCTCAGCACCACATACAAACAAAGATGTTGTGTCTGCCGAAAACATTGTATTAGGTTTTCTAAGCAATCTGATTTAAAAGTATGTGCAGGATGTTCATAGGTTATATGCAAACACTATGCCTTTTTATATAAGAGACTCAAGCATCCTTGAATTTCAGTATCCACAAAGGGGTCCTCAAACCAATCCTTCATGAATAATGAAGAGAAACTGTACTTGTGGGAGTTAAAAATGGTGCAACACTTAAGAAAGGAAGTATTTAACAAAATTATAAATGCACTGCCCACAGGTGCAGCGATTCCACTTCTAGGAGATGTACCTGCACATGTATAAAATGATATGTATACAAGATGTTTCATGACAGTATGGTCTGTGATAAACCTAGAGACAACCCAAATACCCACCAGGGGGGATGGTTAAGTAAACAAGGCATTAATAGACACTGTTTAAATATAGCTGTTTTTATTTAAAAAGTGTTTTCTATAAACAAATATTATATTCTTTCTAAATAAATACTAATAGGAAAATATCTCAAGAGCATATAAAGAAAAAGCCATGGGACAGAATTACTTACATTGTATTCTAATTTTATATAAAAAGAATATAGTACACTGGCATTTCTCCTACTCTAAAAGGAAACAATTGACATCTATGGGAAATAAATTAAAGGAGGTTAACTAATAAAGAAGGGTAAAGGTTCGGGGGGCAAAGCAGTTAGAAATCAGATTTTCCCAAGCATGCCTGTGTCATTTTAACTTTTGAACCATAAGAACATGATCTACATTAAAAGAATTTTTAAACATTAAAAAAAAAAAAAAATACTTACAGAAAGAAGAGAAAGAGACACCTATAGATAAGACTTAAAACCAAGCTTTAAAGAGATTTTTTGCTCTGAAATTAGATGCTGAAAAGCAATCTTTGTGTGGTCATCGCAAAAAAAAAAAAAAAAAAATATATA
>NW_026000224.1:5161448-5188978 GCF_001458135.2 Marmota marmota marmota | reverse complement strand
CTCTTTCCCGGCTTCTGCGCACCACCGCCACCAACCCACTGGCCACCACGTAGGTGGAGCTGGAGGAGGCCCTGCCGCCCATGGGCGCCCAGAAGGCCAAGAAAACAGTGCGTGGCGGGTGGCGGCAGCAGCGGGGGCAGCGGCAGGAAGAACCAGCTGGGCAAGTACACACTCAGCTGGTGGTACAGACTATCCGATCTGCAGTCTGGGCAAGCGTGGCGCCATCTAAGTGGAGGCCAGGAAGGTGGCAGTGGTTCGACCACCACAAACGGCGCACCTACCTCAAGTACTCCATGCAAGTGCTGGTGCAGGACGATGGCTGCTGCAGGTCAATGGCAAGGGTGCCAAAGACTCCTTCAAGTTCAACCTCAAGAAGCTGGAGGCCTGTGAGGGTGCGCCCCTCCCCCCCACAAGCCGCAGACAAGCCCAAGAAGCCAGAGGCGCCGCCCCCTGGGCCTGCCAAAGGCTCCGCAGCCGACAAGCGTGACCCGAAGGCAGTGCTGCCAAGGACAAAGGCAGCAGCAGTGTTGGCGGGGAGCGAGACAGTGAAGAAGGTGGCCAAGCCCAGCGCCCCCAAGGGGCCCAAGCGCGCAAGTGTGCACTTGCGCCGAGCCTCCTACGTCAAGGCGGGCTGGGCTGCGGGCTCCCCTCCCCTCCCCCAGGCTGCTGCGGCCTCCCCTCCGCTCCTCCACGCTGTGTGGGAAGATTTTTGAAACAGCCTGGGTGACGCCCTGAATTTCAATCCTGCTTGGCAATGGCTGTCGCCATGGTCACCGCCTCCCACGGGGTGCCAATGGGGTGGGCTGGTTGACTAGCTTCCAGTGGCCTGGCCCCCTCCCTCTTGCTGCTCTGGGCTCGCAACAATTGCTCCAGGCCCTGGGGCAGCATGGCGCTCCCCTCCCAGCTGTGGGCCTCCAGGCAGCCACAATAAAAGATTGTTGACTTTTGAAAAAAAAAAAAAAAAGAACTAGTTTAGACAGAAGGATTTAGTAGTCAAATGTGGTGTCACATGGCCATTAATCTCAGAAGCTCTGGAGGCTGAGACAAGAGCCAGCCTCAGTGATGGTGAGGCGCTAAGCAACTCAGTGAGACCCTGTCTCTAAATAAAATATAAAATAGGGCTAGGTATGTAGGTCTGTGGGGGAGTGCCCCTGATTTCAATCCCTGGTACTCACCCTCCTGCAAAAATAAAGGATATAGAAATCTGGAACTTCTTTTTGCAAGTCACCTTTGACTAGCTTTGGGTGCTAAAAATTAACCAATGTGCTGACATTTTTTATATATTTTCTATTTTATTGCCTCTGACATGCCATCACCTTTAAGACAGTTAGAACATTCTTATTCTATGTACCACTCAGAAGAAAAATTGCCATATGGTTTCAACATGCCAATTTTAAGATTCCATCCATCTCAGATGTGCATCTTAAAAAATCAATGAAATGCCTTAATTATAAACCACAGAATTGTATGGTAAATTGTTTTCCTTCTAGTTAACTCTTATGTATCTCAAATGTAAAACTCCATAAAGGCATACAAGTTTTTTCTATTTGACAACATATCCTCCATGCTTAGAAACTGGAACATTTTACTTGCTCAAAATAATAAAAATTAATTATTTTCATTTGGCTGACTTCTCAGGTCAAAGAGATTCAATATATCTCTAAACAATTGAAAATATATTCTTTTCCGAGAAGTCTTTATTTACATGTTTGTTTCCATAGCACCTTTCAATAGTAATAAGTAACAAACACCTTACAAGATTTTTTAAAAATCAAAATAAACATCCTTTTTAGAGTTAAACAAGTTGAAGGAATTTTTGTTACACTGTAGCTAGCTTGAGCTAAACTTTATTTTAATTCTTCTCTATCATGACTAGCAGTGTTTCAAGTGAAAAGATAATTTGTAATGAGCCATACCATGAGGACTGGTATATGTACATCTATCTACGTTTTCAAAATTTGCTAATATGAACACCAGTAAGTAGAAAGGGTTATTTTAAAAGTGCTTACAACTGGGCATGTTGCTGCTTGCTTGTAATCCCAATAATTAGGGAGGCTGAAACAGGAGGATCCCAAGTTTGAGACTGCTTCAACAGCTTCACAAGATCCCGGTTCAAGAAGGGGAGAAAGAGCTGGAACTCAGTGGTAGAGCCCCTCTGGGTTCAATCCCTAGTAAGTAACCCACCCCCCAAAGTGATGCCATGAATGTATATTCTACTCAACTCAGATCTGCTATCATACACACTGCCGTCACTTCACAACTCTGTTCTCACATCAAACTGCTAAAATGATTCTACTGTTTAGTTGTCAACATTTCTAATATGAATTGCCATTAAACACAGACAAAATTTTCTGACAGAAATCAACCTTGCCTCCCAAGATTCTAGAATAATTGACAAAAGTGTCACTAACCAAGATCATGTCCTTTTTTATATGTCAGACACTTCAGAAAAAAATAATTTTCCCAGAAAGAAGTTGTTTGGCACCCCTTTCTTGTTAAAATTAAGTAGATAATGGATATGTTCTTAATAGTATTCTCAAAGAGGCAGAACTATCCTTAAGAAAAATTTTTAGTTATCAAAGAAATTGAGGGACACCAATTTAGTGTTTGGGGGCATTTAGTGTTTGGGGGCCAGGATCTAGGCTTCACACAATGCTTGAGTGGGATGGATCTGTATCATCAAGATTCATCCTGGTCACAAGAATTTTGATCTTAAAATGGTTTAATCAAGCCCACTTTAAATGAGCATTACTTTAAGACACAATATTTAAAACCCCACCCCTTGCCTCTAATTATGTAAGACAAAGTAGTAAGGAATGCTTCAGGAGAATAAGGAAATTGTCTGAAAATTAGTGCTCATTTCTTCACACTACACATTAACTCAACATAAATTTAAAATTATAGTGAGTATACATAGACTAATATATATGCAAACAGTATGAGATGGCACATAAATCTCACCCTAATGAATCCAAAAATTTAATCTTGTTAATATTTTACTTGTTATTACTAGCAACTGAAGGAATTCATTACTGTTCCTTCAAGTAGCAGTACCTCAAAGCACAAGACACAAAGAATGTGCTCCGACATGGTGGAAAAAAAAAGGGATCCATGAAAGGGTCATAGTATGACCTGTGGTAGACTGAGGCAGCCTGTAATTGACCTTGGCATGTTATCCCTAGTTCAATCTAGTCTCTCCTTTTTATTAGCATAAATAAGGTTATCCCAACACTAAGTGTTTTCTCCCTAGTTTCCATCTTCATCTCCCTGTTTGATTTTCTTGTTTGAACTAGATCCTAATACTTTTTTTTTTAATCAACTCAAACTTCTTCATTAGCAGCAGGTGCAAGCACTAGAACACATGCTGTCTTCCACCACAGCTAAAAGTTCTGGTTATATATAAGTGAGACAGCAACGCATGTCATATATTGTCCTCCCTTTATTTCTCTTCTACATGTAAGTGAAAGTATCACACCCACTTTCACTTATGTGTGTAGGTAGGTTCTGTTATTTTTGAACTTCACTGCTCAGTAGCAAAGTGGGCTTGACAAATGTTCAACACCAAGGAGAGGAGTCTTGGTTCTGTGGTTGGCAACCAACAGTTCCAGACTGGAATCACATGCTTCAAGGGGAATCAAACTTTCCTTTGCCTGAGGCAAGACTTTGGCTAGTGACACCACCAGCCCCCATACAAAGGTCACTTTTAGCCCACCTCTGCTCTCTCACACAGGGCCAAATGATAGTTTAGGGGTGGAAGACCTGGGAATTGGACAAAAGGCATGGAAAAAGCCTGTCCCAAGGAACTCACACACCCTGCTGCATCCAATTTCAGAGTGAGTCCCAGACACACCCTCGCAGCCCCACCAGGACCCCAGGGAACCAGCTGCGAGCACCTCTGGGAGAAGGACCTTAGGCAAGGAAGGGGCATAGATCTCCGTGGGTGTTGGAAGGCCATCCCACCACGGCCCATCAGTGTGACTTTGGGCAGGGCATGGCATCTCTCTGTGCAGCCTGAGCATGGAAGCGCACAAGTTAAGTGCCTGGCACACAGCAAAGTGGTGCTGCCTTGGCTAGAAGCGCCAACCCCGCCGCCCTGGGAAACTGAGGCAGGCCCCGGGGTTGCACCCAAGCGGGAGGACTGACTGGCCAGGGGCATTGGCCCACGGCCCTCGGCACCTGGCCCCGCTCTGGGTCCCCGAATGGCAGGGACTCGGCGGCGCTGCTGCAGCTGTGGGGCGTGCTGGGCTGTCTCCAAAGATGCAGGCCACCCGCCTACCAGCTCCCCTTGCCCAGGCCTAGGTCTCTGCCGCTCTCAACCTCCTCAGCCCAAAAGGGACGCTGCCACAGCCGGCAGCCAGATCTCGGGAGACTTCACTCCTCTCCTCACTCCCCTGCCCTCACGGTGGCGCCCCCAGACCGGGTCTGGAACCAGCTCAGCACGCTCCCTTTTACATGGCCCACTGGGCCAGGGGTCAGGATTAGCCATTCTCACAACTTTCTATCCATATCCCCGCCCTGAAAACCTCTCTACCAACCCCCCTGACCCTGAAGGATTAAAATCCAGGTGCTAGGCGGTCACCTGGTCTCACCTGGCCGGCCAGGTGTTTGTGTGCACGTGCCAGCCCTGGCCCTGGACCCAGGAGCCTCAGCCCAGGCTTGGACCACAGTGAAAGTAGTGATCATAGTGGCCTAGAACTTTAATGACTCCCCTTGGGTCCTCACAACTTCCCTAAGAAGAGGGTATTACCATCCTCCCTATTCCACCTAGGAAAAATTGGCGTGGCAAGGTTAAACAATGGGCTCTGAGTCACACAGCTGCAAAGTGGCAAGAGCCCCCGTTGGAATCTGGGGTCTTCTGGTGCCCAAACCAGCGCCCACCATGACAACCCCCAGGCCCTGTCCCTGTTTGCACCTTGTATCGTGTATGTTTAATAGCCAAAAAAATAAAAATAAAAATTTAAAAATGAATACTAACAGATTAAACTCTATATTCTTTTTTTGAGAATGCATTTATTCCACAAATAATATTTGTGTATATGATGTGATTTTATTTTTTATTTATTTTTTTATATTGGGGATTAAATCCAGGTGTCCTATTAATGAGCTATATTCTCAACTATTTTTAAATTTTTGTTTTGAGATGGGGTTTTGCTCAGTTGTGTGATTTTACTTTAGAATTGTGGTGCTCTTGCCATTGCTTTCAGAGTACAGGATATTTCAGGTGTACACAAAATATACATTGTACGTCCCTCTTACTTATGTTAACTTATGAATTCTTTATGTTTTCTTTTCTATTTAAGTATTATCTATTATTAATTCTTATATTCAATATTTAGTGTATGAAAATAACCTGTCATGTGTATGAGTGAAGGGTACAACAGCATTTTATTATCACACAGATGTCTCAATACCCTAACATCGTTCTTTGGAATGAATGCTATTTTTCTTCTTCCATACACATAACATGTATGAGGTACTACTGCCTAAATAGCAAGAAAGGGTTTTGTCTGGAGTTCTCCACTTATTTATTTCATTATGAGGTCTACAATTAAACATTGAGTCACATTCTCAGCACTTCTTTGTATTTAATTTAGAGAAGGGATCTTGCTGAGTTGCTAAGTGCCTCACTAAGTTTCTGAGACTGGCTTTAACATCATGAGTTTAAAAGTTTTCACCACTTCTGTGGCTTATTTGCTTTTTAAAAATATTTTTTTAGTTGTTGACAGAGCTTTATTGTATTTATTATTATGTGGTGCTGAGAATCGAACCCAGTACCTCACACGTGCCAGGCAAATGTGCTTCTATGGAGACCCAGCCCCAGCCCTGATTATTTGCTTTTTAGAAGCACCAACATTCACGTTGATAATTTCTTCTGTGATATGTTAATTTTCAATAGCTTCTAATTTTGCTCTTTTGCTTAGATTTTCTTTCCTCTTATTTTTACAAAATGTACTTTTCCAACTATTGAGATAGATAATTTTCTAACAAATTCTTAGTCATTTTATGGCTTACAAAGTTATGTATTTTTTTTTACCCTTGAATTTAGATGCATCCCACTTTTTTACAGCCTTATGGAGGTTGAATTGGCAGATATTTACCTGTATTTATCTTAGATGTATATTTTTATCTTTTTGTATATGTACAAATCCACAAAACCAACCCCAAAATCAACAAAATTATCATATCCATTACTATGTCTCCTAGTGTTACTTTAAATCCCTCATTTTACTCTCCCCTACAACATTTTACATAATAAATCTGATCTTCTTGAGCACAATAAGAACAGGTAAACATCAAAATGATATGAGATCTTTGAATTCCCACAAAGTAAACTAACCATGTATTATTTCATACATCAAGAAATTGAACATTAAAGGTGTCCTGAAAATCACTTCATGCTCTCTTCCTCTTAATATACCTCCATAATCCCCAATGGTAATTACTCTTTTTGTTTTCTATATAGTGCTATTTATTTCTTTCCAAAAAAAAAAAAAGCAAAAAATTAAAAAAAAAGAAGTGTTACTCTCTTTAGTCAATACAAAAAGGGGGGATCTGTTTGGTTCTTTTAAACCCTGACCCCACCTCAGCCCACTGTTCTCTGATAGAAGAGGATTGAGGTAAATCCTGATATGTGGAAGGAGGGGGCTGAGGCAGGACATAATGCTGGGGCCTGCTAAGAGAGGCTACCAGAGAATAAATAGTAGGATGCAGAAAAAGAGCAAGGAAGAGGAGAAGGGAAATTGGAAACCAGGGTAAAGCTCAAATGAAACAGGCCAGCTGGTGTAACAATGGTAGAGTAAGCAGGTCAGCATCTAGATAGGTGGGAATACAAAGCCTGAATTTTAAAAAGTGGCATCTCTGGGGCAGCTCTCCAAGCTACAAGCAGGTAAAACGTTCACTTCAGTAGTTTTTTTCCACTCTCAATTCCCAAGGGGAAGCCCTTCCCAAACCCACTGGAAGGGTTCTATTGCTATCACCACAGTTTCTGATTTCTGCCAATTAGGCTTCACTTTATCCTCTTCCTTATCTTCTGTATCCTATTTATTCCCCTCTACATCCTCATCAGATAATTTTTTCTCCCAATCCCCCTTCTCATTCTTTATTTTGGTCTTTCAAGATTGCATCATTCTTCATTTTCTTCTTATTCTTCAGTTCCTTGGCATTAAAAGAGCACTACCTTGTGATTTTCTCTGTGGTAAAGTGGTGTTTAGACTTGTTTGAAAACTGGGTCTCAGTGTCCAGGTTGAAGAATCCTGGACAGAAGAGTGTGGTGGATGCTGAAGGAATAGTTCCCAGTGGTGAAGGCAGCAGTGGTGGGGGCCAGTTAGAGCATTTCCATAGAATACTTTTCCACTTCAGTTCTGTGTGGTTTAGAATTAACGGTTCATAGTATATGCCTTAGTAGATAGTACCACCCCATTTTCCAACATGCCATTACCTTTTACCTTGCCAGAGCAGGCTGGGCAATTCCAATCATTTAACATGTCTGTTACCATTAGTCTCTTCTGTGTGTTTTCTTCTTCTTTTTTTTCTTCCTGGTAAGTGTACAATAGTTTCTGTTGACTTAAATTTTAGCTCCTCAAATAGTATTGCTTTGTACTCATGTTCATAAATTTATGTGTCATTTGAATGTTTCCTCCTATGTGATTTTTAAAAAATTTATCATTTCTGCTGTACTATGTTGAAATATATCTTCCCCAAAAGAAGTAATTGAGATTGGGTTTCTCAATATTTTGTGGTATTAAAAAAATGACAATAATACCTCAAATGAAGGAAGACCCTTCTTCACTATATGGTCAAGGTCTTCTGACTCATAGGTTACTGATCATACTATGTCTTTAATGTTTTTAAGAGATCTCCAAGGACTATACATTGTTTCTCATTTGTATATACCCTTAACACTTTATATGTGTCAGACAAGCCTATGGGAGGTCCTGTCATGAGGCTGTTTTAACTTTTCAAAGGCATCTTGAAATTCTGGTGCAGAGTCAACATTTGATTTGAACTCTGTAAGGCCTCACATAGTTTACCTATTAGTCTAAAATTAGGTACCCAAATATGGAAGCATCTTACTGTTTTATTTAGCTTTTTTATGGCTGTGAACAAAATTAAGTACAAAAAAAATTTAGAGGAGGAAGAGTTTATTTGGGGGCTCAAAGTTTCAGAGGTCTCAGTGCAGACATGGCTAACTTCATTCCTCAGGGTCTGGAATGAGAAAAAACACCATGGCAGGAGAGTGTGGGGGAAAAAAGAAGCTGAAAAGATGTTGCCAGGAAACAGAGAGCGCTTTGCTCATTAGAGAGAAAATACAAACCCCAAAGGCCTGACCCCATGGATACTTCTCCTTTTGCTATACCGCATTTGCCTCTAGTTACCACTTAATCCCTATCAGAAGATTAATTCACTGAATAGGTAAGACTATCATAAACTTATCATTTCACATCTAAACCCTCTTGCATTGTCTCATACATGAGTTTCTGGGGGGAAAATAATATCTAAATCATATTTCCAAGAACCCACGTACCTATCTCTGTTTTCTGACTTTTATAAGACTCGAGATAACTTGCTTTAAATATGACATTATAATTAAAGTTTATTGGCTAATCTGGAATCCCAGATAGGTGACTTGGTTAGAAAACTAAGTCATCTTAGTGGACACCTCATGTCTGCATGAGGTGATGTGGTTTAATGCAGCAATAAATTATTTAAATATCTGTATTCATAGTTGGGGTTGGCTATAAACAGATAATTCAAATATTGTGAAAGAATTCCTTTACAGCTAACACTTTAGATATACTTGTATTAAAATAATTATAAAATTTTTCAAATCCCTGATGTAAGACAACTCAGGAAAAATATATGGCTACTTTTGTATTGAAGTCCTTCCACTCAAAAGCAGTAATTATGAATTCTTTATCAAAGGAATTCAAAGGAAAACATCTCTTGAATTTTGTACTTTGAAATAGCCATAGTTACATGGCATTGCCATTAATAATTTTTATGGATTAAGTACCACAGAATGGATATTTGAAATAATGTTATGTTTAGATCACAGATCCTGCCCAAATTAGTATTCATCAATATTTTTATTATTATTATCATTTATTTTTTAAACAGAAAGTTTTTTCATATTGTTTTCTGTTATAAACTGTAAACATTGCCAATTAGCATAAATGACATTGGATACTTCCTTGAGACAATATTTTAAAAAACGGATGTGTATGTTTCTAAAAACATTCAGCAAACATATTTGTAGCTCAACTCAAATAAAAAACATTTATTTACCCACAGATGATCAAATTAACTACATCTACAGTGAAAATATTTTTTGTTTGCAACTGAAATAAATTTTTTTGTCAGAACATTTCTAAATAAAGGTACTTGATTTGGTGAATATATGCCCATGTAGACATAGACTCAAAGTAATTTAAAAGTATGTATAGACTTAATAGGAAATAAAAATAATACTTCCAATTACTTGCTTACTTCACAAAAAACTGAGACAAAGCTTTATATTGATCACCTATTTTAACCATCATCATTATTATTAAAATGAGAAGCAGATAGAAAATCTGAAGCATAGAGTAGTCAAACAATTTTTTTCACAATTTTACTAATAAAACTATATATTATGGTTGTGTTTCATCCAGTCACAGGCAACAACAACCAATGATTTAAAAAGTATTACAAAAATATGAGTTTTTTTATATATATATAATAAAAATACTAAAAATAAGTAGCCCAGGACCAGGAAAGCAGCCAAGGCATGGCTGTGGAGAATCCTGCCTTGCCTTCTTTCTGCTCCACTCCACCTGGCCTGTCCACATGCTCACTGCTGTATAATTCTGGAAGGTTACCACATCTAGAAACATCTCACCTAGAAACAATTTAATACAACTCAGCCAGAAAATGGAGGAGGAAAACACAGGCCACAAATCCTCAGGTGGAAGGCAAGCCAGGAAACTGAGGGATGTGTCTGTCATATATATTTTTTTTAGGTGAGGGTCATTAAACATGTTCCACAAAGAACCAAACAGCAAACATCTAGGATTTGCAGGCTGTATGGTCTCTTCCACTTACCCAACTCTAGCCATAGAGCTGGAAAAGAAGCAAAGCCAAGATGTAAAGAATCAGTAAATGCTGTCCAAAAAAACTTTAACTGGAGAAACACAAGGCAGGAAGAGGGTAGTGGCACTGGTAAATTTGCCTATTGTGCAGTAGTTTGAGTAGGAAATTAGTAGAAATAGTAGAGGTATTAGTACTGTAGTAGTAATTTTGTTTTGCACCTGGGGTGGGTTGATTTACAGTGCTGTTCTGAAAAAAAAATTACAGTCTTATAGAAAAGCAGAGGATTCAAGATATTGATCAGCAGTGAGATACATGTGCTTTGGAATTGAGGCAGAGGCAGGATACAAATTGAAGCCTGTGAGACTCTAGCCTATGCTTTCAGTCATGGCTTTATTGCCTCTAGAAAGTTCACTTCAGGATCCAGGCATTTGGAACCAAGAAGCTTGTTGACCTGTCATCCAATAAGACATGATGAGATTCCACAGAAGAAAACACAGTTATGGAAGGTTAAGAGACTTTCTACAAATCATAGTTGTTTATAGGAAAGAAGAAATGTATTTCTTGATTTTGTGCACCACTACTATACCTGCTTTCAATAATAACTGAATAAAAGTTGGCATCTGCAGAGCACTCATAAAATGCATTCATTGTCTCAATTATTCTTCACACCACCCTTATGATAGAGATACAACTGACTACTCTGATCTCTTGCTACATTTAAGAACTAATTCCAAAATAATAAATGACTTGCCAAAGACTATACAACCATAGAGCTAAGGCATCAACCTGTTGTGGTTTCTGAGCCCAGGCTCTGCACCACCAGACTGTACTGACCGCAGCTTCTTTTTCACTTCAGTGCTCTTTGGAGCCCTGAGAAAGCACATCACCTCTCTAAGAAATACTCAGAAGCCTCTACATTTTGAAATAGTACTAATATGCTGAACATGGTGTGTTCAGCATCAAACAGAAATTAAGCAGTAGCTGTGCAATAAGTATCTGTGGTCTCAAAGCTCTTAATACAGGGCCTGACCAGTAACAGCTACAAAGATTTTCTAGAGGAGTTTCCTTCTGGAAACCATCCAGACTTTGAGAATAAAATATTTTTCTTATTTTTTTGTAGCTGTAGATGGACAGAATGCCTTTATTTTATTGCTTATTTATGTATGTCATGCTAAGAATCCAACTCAGTGACCCACACATATTAGGCAAGCTATTTTGCCGATAAGCCACTGACCTAACCTGGAAATAAAACCTTTTCTAATACAGTTAGCAGCTTTCACATTTCTCTTCCCATCCCCTGTATCTAAGCGCTTGAGATCACTACAGATTCACAGGTTTTTTTTAAAAGAAATAATAATCCACAGATGATGCATCCCTTTTAGAAAATTTCCTGAAATGGTAACAGTCTGAGAATCACAACTGGACACCTGACCAGAATACTGCTGTGAAACAGTCAAGGTAGAGTATTTCCATGGCCACAAAGATCCATTGGACTGTCCTCTAATCCACTCACCTTTGGCCCTCCCTTACCCCACTAACACCCAACAACTTGCCATCTTCTAATTTTAATAATGTTATATAAGAGAAATATATAGTAAGTTCTGTTGTAGAGACAGTGTTACATTACTGAGGAAAATACTTTGGAAATAAGTTCTGTTCACAAAATATTTTAGCTCCACTTAGCACTGAACTTTCTAAGTTCCTTGGAAATATAAAAACTTTGAAAGTAGTAAAGAAAAGACAAATACAACAGGGCAAGTTATATAACCCCAGGAATAGTAAACAAGAAGGGTAGCCAACCACTTTGATTTTCCCAGGGACTAAAAAAAATATTAACCACTGAAACAGGGTCAATCTAGGTAAAAACTAAATTGATCTGGTTACCCTACACTCACATGCACAACCTCTAGACATATGGTCTAAATGGTCTCTCTCTCTTCAACATTTCCTTTGTCATAATAAAGAATGCTCAATATCAGCAGAAACTTCTAAGCTTCAAAGAAAGTAGAGCAACAAAACCGTGAGATCAAAGAGATATGTCCTGAACCTGAATCCTACTTCCATAAATGTTTTTAGTTAAAAATGTTAAGAGGAAGATAGGTATGTATAAAACAAGATTCAGCTTTTATTCTCCAACTGAAACTCCCCACTTGGAGAAAAAACATGTCCACTTCTCAGATATATTTTATTTTTGTTACAAATCTTTCTCTAGCTGGGGATATATCTCAGTGCTTGCCTTGCACTTGCATGCACAAATCCTTGTGTTCAATCCCCAGCACCAAAAAAAAAAAAAAAAAAAATCCTAGTCTAAAAATTAATATCATGATTTTACTTGAGACATGGAGAAGAACCAAAGTCTTTCACCCTTTAATAGGTTATAATATGTGGAAATAAAATAATCTAATTATTTAATCATCAAATTGAAATAATTAAGTCTACTTATCAAAGTTCAAAATGAAATAAAATGTGTACACTGGGTGTCTGATACACATATGCACATCTGTGTGCATACACACACACTTGCAGATACATTACATAGATTTACCATGTAAAATGAGACACATTTGGAGGATGCAGAGGGCAAATTATCTGTCATTGCTGCTGTGCACCTCTGTCTCCAGCCTAGACTGTGAGTGGGGGCCCCTCCCTTCAGCAGGCATTGTCAGCACCATTCTTTTCTCAGAATAACAAGATAGAAGGTCTGGATCACCAGTACTTTCTCTGTCTGCCAAAACAGGGTCTTGAATGACAAACAGCATCTTTGAAGTGTTGTCCACAAGATGGGTTTTACTTTCAGGGTTAATGTGTAAGGTGAGAAAAGGAAGCAAAGAGAAGATGTGTTTTTCACTTCCAGTTTCATAGGAAGAATCAAACCAAGAATTTTCTGTAACAAGAACAGTGTCATTTGAGAAGCACGGTGGGAAATTTGGATAGTACCTTTAAAACCTGCATAACTGGCGCGCAGTGAGGCGCACACTGTCTGGTAGAGTCCCAGCTGCAGCCGCGCGTCCCTCTCCAGCCCCAAGTGGCCTTTGCTCACTGCCAGCTCCTCTCTCTGCCGCTCCTCTGGGCTCAGACCCTGCGCTCCGGTGGGCCGTCTCTGGCGCAGCTAGGTCCCTGGCTTCCAGGGTGCATGGACCGCTGGAGGGACACACAGTCCTTGGGCCAGGATGGTGGGGCCCTGGATGGCCTTGGAGGCTCTGTTCCTGGCAGTCCTGCTGGCCCTGCTGCCGCCCTGGGTGATCTGAGGGGGCGCTGCCGCAACCACCTCAACCAAGGGCACACTGGAGGCCCAGCTGGACCGTCACTGGGAGAGCCTGGGGCGCGCTTGCCGGTAGTCTCACAGCACAGGGAGGCTGCTATCCAGAGCGGTGCCGGCGATTACCTGTGGGGCATCAAGCGTCTGCAGTGGCTGTACTACAAAGTGGGCATTGTCTTCCACCTGCAGGTGCTCCCAGACTGTCGCATCAGCGGCGTGCATGCCGACATGAGTGACAGTCTGCTGGAGCTCTCCCCAGTGAAGCACAGCATCGTGAGCATCTTCTTAGTGGCCTGTAGATTCTTCCTCAATGGGAAGGATCAATATTTCATCACTGTACTCAGAATAGCACATATTTAAAACTTATGAATTCTTTATTTCTGGAATTTTCCATGCAACAACTTAGCATTGCAGCTGACCTAGTAACTAAAATTATGGAAAGGAAACTGAATAAGAGGGATCTCCTGTAATAAGAAAAAAAGAAAAAGAAAGAAAGAAAGAAAAGCTATGGTGCTCTTTCTATGACCCAGGTATTACTTTAGGCCCAAAGATTTACACATTTTTACACATTTTCAACAGGTTATCCACAGCAATTCTGACGCAGGCATTATTATTATGCCATCTTTACAGAAAAGAAAACAAAAATCCTGAGATGTTGAGTAGTGTGCCCAAGGCTACATGGCTGTGCCATGTCAGAGCTAGGATTTGAGCCCAGGCAGTCAGATTTCTAAGTTCACATTCTTATCTACCATTTTGTATTGCCGTTTTTCAATGTTTAACTATTATATATTCCTAAAGACGTTAATAGTAAGAACACAAAATTGTACTAAATAAAGGATGTTTTCTATGAAGAATTCAGAAATAATTTTATTTTAAATTTTAATTACTAAATGCTTTTCAAAAATTCATAACTGCCAATATTCTTAATTCATCACAAAATGAAAGAAATTATTAATTTGTACCCACGGCATTTACAATTTATTCAAATTCATAAACAATCTACTAGCTGAAGGCCAAGCACTAGATAACTAGACAAACAAGGATCAGAGATCAGCCAAAGGCAGGTTCAATGTCTCCTTTCACTTCAAATTGAATTGACACAAGTAATTTTCACATTCATTTCTACAGACAAAATTCTTAAATTTAGCTATAATTTGACTAAGTAACTTCAGTCCAAACATGGCAGCTTCTATCCAGACTGAAATTAAGAAAAAATGTTAATAAAAGTATCAGGAGTGAATTAATTTTCCAAAGTTCTTGGCATGATGTAGATTTCAAAATAGAATGCCAAATTCTAAAAAGCACTGATAAATGATAATTTAGAGTACTAAATTAGGCAATAATGGTATCTCAATGATTTTTATAGAATCAAAGGTAGGTGTTTTAAAAAAACAACATGAACACAGATTTCATAAAGGTGAGATTCTAAATACCAAAAATTACTCAGCATGTCATTGTCAAAACAGCCTCATGCATTAAGTTATAAATTCTAATTATAAAAATATACACATTCTACATATCACTAGAAGACATAATTTATCTCTCAAATAACATAATTTATTCCTTCTAATAATGAATGGGCAAGTCTAAACTGAAGGAAAGATTTATGTTCTCAAAGATAAATACATTCTAAGAATTCCTCCTAATTTATAATCTTCCAAGGTAAAACAGTAGAGTTTTGTGAGCAGGTACTTAAACTAAGCACTAAATCATGAAGAATAATTATCCCGGGTAAAGGATGAACTAGTGCTGCTAGGGTTGTCTGATTCTAAATTTTCTAGTCTTTTCACAGCACATTTTTCACAGGGGGCTTTCCAATTAATGATGATAGATGCTGAACCTTTTCCTAACTAGGCCGTTGAGCTGAGTCTGTTGTAAGCGGATATTTTTTTTTGCATATTTATTAGTTATATGTCTTTTTTATTTGTCTTAATTAGTTACATATGACAGTACAATGATGACCTTGATATATCAAACATTTGAATCAGATGGGATATAATTTCTCATTTTTCTGAGTATACAGGTTGCAGAATCACATTGGTCATGAAGTCACATATATACACACAGCAATAATAATTTCTGTTTTGTTCTACTCTCCTTCCTATCTCCCCCTCCCCACCCCTTCCCTCCCATCACTTCTCTCTACCTAATCTAGGGTAATGCTATTTTTTTTTCTCACATCTTCATACATGTATTTTGTATAAAAATGAGGAAGACTATAAAGACAGGCTCACCCACCGCTTGCTCTCTGCTTCTCACTTTTCTACCTAATGCCTCCCATTCTCTGCTTCTGCTTTGCTCATCTCTTATTCACTCATGCTGTACAGAATTCACTTCTTACTGAGACAAGACTCCTAAGCAAGAGTGGAATCAGCTGAAAAGGCTGCTTTCTGGTGGCTGCATGCCACCGACCTCTCCTGATGCCTCCTCCCAATCTGCACTCTTTTGGCATGTTATCTCTGTCCTTCGCCAAATATGGCAGATTCTCAGAGCATGCATCTTTAAATCTGAAGCTTAATTTTGTCATACATAAAGATCTTAGTTGGAATCCACTTTCGTTTAGAGCTTCATATATGTTATTCCAGGACCTCCTGGCATTGAGGGTCTAGGTTGAGAAATCAGCTGAAATCTAAATTGGTTTACCCCTATATGTATTTTTTTCCTTGCAGGCTTTAAAATTCTATTCTTAATCTGTTGGTTATTCACTCTTATTATAATGTGCCTTGGTGTGGTTTTGCTGTATTTTTGTTCATCTGGGGTCTTGTAAGCTTCTTGTAGTTGATTTTCCATTTTATTCTCTAGATTTGGAAATTTTCTGATATTAGTAATTCATAAAAGTTTATGCATTACTTTGGTTTGTATCTTCAAGACTTCATCTATTTAAGTCTTTTCATCTTATCTCATATTTCTTAGCATTTCTGTTCATAATTTCTTACCATCTTCTTTGTGTGATTGATTTCATTTTTAAGAGTATATATTTTGGGGCTGGGGATGTGGCTCAAGTGGTAGCATGCTCGCCTGCCATGCGTGCGCCCCGGGTTCGATCCTCAGCACCACATACAAACAAAGATGTTGTGTCCGATAAAAACTAAAAAAAAAAAAAAAATTAAAATTCTCTCTCTCTCTCTCTTAAAAAAAAAAAAAAAGTATATATTTTGTCTCCATTGCATGAAGTTTTTTTTCTTCTAAGTGGTCTAGTCTGTTAGTGGTATTTTTCATTAAAATTTTAATTTGGGGGCTGGGGATGTGGCTCAAGCGGTAGCGCGCTCGCCTGGCATGCGTGCTGCCTGGGGTTCGATCCTCAGCACCACATACAAACAAAGATGTTGTGTCCGCCGAGAACTAAAAAATAAATATTAAAAAATTCTCTCTCTCTCTCTCTCTCTCTCTCTCCCCCATCTCTCTTTTAAAAAAAAAATCAATTTGGTTTATTGTTGTCTTCATTTGAAGATTTCTGTTTGATTCCATAATCTCTGCCTCTTTATTGATGTGATATTTTACTTCCTGCATTTCCTCTACTATATCATCCTTCATTTCAAATTTCAGCCAAATTATGTATCTTCTAAATTTCTCTTCTGATATTTCTTCTACTCTGTCATCTATAGATTCCATTGTTCGAACATGCTGGATTTTTTTAGGCACTTTGATGTCTTGATTTTCATGTTTTTTGTGTTTTTTCCCACCTAGCAGTATGACTCTGGGGCAGCTGTTTCTACCCTGTAGTCTTATAGTGTCCCTGAAGTCATGCAGTACCTCACATTTAAGGGGAAGACCAATATTATTAGCACCCAATGCAAACAATATACACCTTTAATTCTAATAGCTCCGATTAAAGCAGCCACTGTTTTGTAATAATAAACAGAAATGATGTGCTAAACTATTGTCTACAATATAAATAGTAAGTTTTCTAAAAGGGTTAACAATTTCTAATGATGGACAATGACAAAAAAGAAGTACTGTAAGATGTGGTGTTTTAAGGGAGAAAAAAAAAGAATATAGAGGTAAAAGTAAAAAAAAATTAATTGATGTTTGATTTTAGTATGAGAGAAGTGAGAAAGAGAATCTAGGAAGACAGACATGTGAGAGAAAAAATATATACAGATTTAGGCAAATTATATATATATAATCTCATATTACTGGTTGTGCTAGTTATCTCTCTATATATACATATATATATAATTTGATATAATTTAAAGACATGGGATCCTCAATAAATTGACAAATAAAAAAATTGCATTCAAAGAACATAGAAATATGAGAGCCAGGAGGAAAGTCTCAATTGAAAATTAAATGATGGTTTCTATTTCCTTTCAAAATTTTTCTCAATATTCCTTCTCCACCAATAGATAGAATTTTCTGAAGTTTGATGGTGGCTTCATTCTGGTGGGTTTCAGACCTGTTGGTTGTGTGATCTAATAGCAAGATGCTCTTACATCCTCTTTCAGTTTTTACACCCTTTGTAGACAGCCCTTTCTCTACCCAGGCAGTTCAAGACTACTGGGCTGGAGCGAGCCAGGGTTTCTCCAATTTCTTCAACCTGAGCTCCCCCTTAGGAACTGCTCCTCGTCTCTGGCTTTCCAGACTCAGACTGGCCCACACAAACCTAGCTGCAATCTGATGAACCTGTGTTTCAGCTTCCCCAGACTCTGCTTTGCTCCTGTTCCAAGATGTCAGTGCCATTTCATTTTGCAGAGAGATCACAAGAGATGCACTTACACTAAGGGGTGACCCTGCAAAGAGGCATCCAGATGGTAGCCACTAGCACAACCAACAGAAAGACCTCAGGTGCAATCAGACCCACAAGTAGCATGCCAATATATCTTCAGGCCCTGGCCAGTGTCCCCAGACTGATGTGGCCATGCCTCAAAATGGCATCAATGTTGATGGCAAACCTGCACTGTCCAGTGTGTGTCCCAAGATGGTTGTGGTCATACGTAAACAAAAGTGTGGGTACTATGACAATGGACTTGCAGGCATCAAAGGGCAGTGATCAATGATCCACCTGCAGTGAGTGAGCAGTCTGCAGGCTAACATTGGGTGATCCATGGATGGGTGGCAGGTGGCAGGTGATGGGTACGCAATAGGTGAGTAAATGGGCCTTGATATATCTTTTCCATGTGTTCACTCTGCTTCATTTCTTCTGCCCTGTCTTAACCAAGGCTGCCAGTGCCCTTTGCCAGGACTTCTGCAAAAGCTTCCCAAATATTGTTTACCCCTTGACCTTTGCTATCCATTATCCATAGAGCAGTCAGTTTTTCTTAAGCAAAATCAGATCATGGCAGTCTTCTGGATGAAAACCTTCTACTGCATCTGAAAAAAAATCCAAACCTGTGTCCAAAGACAAAGCACCAGGTGACCTGGGCCTGCTTCTCTGAACTGTGGCCACCCTCCTCATAGCACTGAATCCACTCTGGCAATCTTTCAGGCCTTGGAACTCACCAGACTACTGCACACCTTAGCTCTTTTGCAAATTCTGTGCCCAGTGTCTACCCTCATTTTTTCTGTCACTGGATCCTTCTTCAAATTTTGGTTTAAATGTCTTATCTGAGGACAAGTCTTCTCTGATCATTTGATTATGTTTATGTGTTTATGCTTTGCTTATTTTTGTCATTTTACCTTTAGCAGACTATTCATTTAGTAACAGGGACCATGGAAAATGACAAAAGTGAGGCTTCTGATAAGTACTAGTTGAAGAAAGGTGTGCCTTTTTTTTTTACTCCACAGAACACAGGCCATAGAAGTACAAATAAAATGACTCAGTGAAGTATATGATGGTCATCAAAAGATAAGAGAAAAGAAAATGAGCTGAGTTAAGGCCACAAATGGTGTTAAAAGGCCATGCAGTGTATATTCTTCTGTATTAAATCTTCAGAGTGAAAAAATTAATGAGAAAGAAAAATTTATGGTTCCTGGAGCTAGAGAAGAAGTAAGAATGGGAATGGCTACAATTGAGTAAGTGGTTGTCTTTTGGGGTAGAGAAGAATTTCACATAGACAGTGGTGATTGGTGCACCACAGTGTGGAAGTACTGAATTAGGTACTTCACAAGTCAATTTCATTGTGGGTAGAGTACCTCACAATAAAGATATTATTTTTTTAAGTGTACATAAAATGAACTGCTGTGAAGCTGCTATATCACACTAATGGAACCACAAGCCCTTAAAAGTCAGGCCATATTATTGATCATTTTATCTGCAGAGCCTAGTACAGAGCTGGTACTTACTGCCTGAATGATGACTGGATACTACGGACTGTTGTTTGGAAGAAAATACTATAACCATTAGATCTAGCTAAGCTTTGTTCAGCTCTGATTTCAACAAAGAGTGAGCCCTCATGAGAAATAATTTCACATTAACCAGATGTGAAACTTAGTAATCTCCAAAAGACTCCTAAATCTGTGCCAGTATTTAATAATTATGTACACATATAAAAGTCCTCTAGGGTCAGAAGGCCCATTCACTATCCCTGAACTCCACAGAGAGAGAGAAAAGAAACTAAGCAAAACATAGCATTCTCCCTTGGCCCCTGGCTGAGTATGGCATCACAATTCCAGAGGCTGAGTAAAAAGCCTTCTGCCATGTCTTCCCTCTCATGGGCAAGTGGAGATGAACTCTGTCACAAGCATTCACAAAAATTACCAGAAAGGTACTATTTGAACACTGAGGACCATCCTTAGTGTTAGAGCTCCACCTCTAACATATTCTTTGGCTTTAAATAACCTAGTTACTTTCTTTCCACATCTAGCTATCCACAGAATCTTTGTGATAAGACTTCTGCTATTTTTATTCATAGTATGCCATGAAGACTTAGAGCAGTCTTGCAGGCAGGTAGGAAAAGGGTTTGCCTCCACGTCATTTGCATGGACTTTATGTTTTCCACATCTGCTTTCAGGTTATTAAACTCTTGTCATCAAAGTTAAACACTACATTGCCAACTCAAATGGAACCAAGTCTTTCTAAGGGTCCACCCTTCTAGGGATGTTCAGTCTGCACAGAGAGTTCCTGGCCTGCCACACATCACAATAGCATCATGGCATTAGCTACCTACAGTCACCAAGAGAAGATACTAGAAACCCCCATCACTCCAGCTGCACTTGGCAGTGATGCAGACCTCAAACTTAACCATGCACCTACTGCCTGCCAGTGCCCATGACCTGGTCTAACACTGTGAGGCAGCCCTTCTCATGCCTCCTGACAATGTGAAAAAAATATGAAGTTCTCATAATAATCTTGGTCACAGAGGCTTTCACTATGCACAGTGGGATTCTGTGTGAATCACAGAACAGGCAACTGAGTCAACAGGATGGATTCTATTACTTGAGCCAACATAACACTTTCCATCTTTTACTTACCCATTCTCAGGGACACTATTTTGCCTAAGAATACCATTAGCTCAGACAAAAGAATTTTGTGACTTAACTTCCTGGATGTGGTCACAACAGAAACAACCAAAAAAAAAAAAAACAACTTTCTGCACTTTAGAAACCAACACTTGGAAAAGCACCAAGGATATTTTACAGGAGCTGAGGCCACTGGGGCAGAGGGGCTGTGCCCAAGGCTGAAGCATATCCTTTACTCACCCAGTCTGCTATGAGTCACAGAACACATGTGCACAGCCATCCAGAGAAACCCATCTACAGCATCCTTGAGACTACATGCCTGGACATTAGTTCTTGTTGTTGTTGTTGTTGTTGTTGTTGTTGTTGTTGTTGTTGTTCTTCTTCTTCTTCTTCTTCTTCTTCTTCTTCTTCTTCTTCTTCTTCTTCTTCTTCGTCTTTCTTCTTCTTCTTTTTTGGTGTGTGTGTGTGTGGGGGGGGTGTATACAGCACAGACTTCACTAATTTGGACTTTAGTTCACAAATTCCTTTCTTGCTTGGCATCTAGTGGTGAATATCACTACTCTACCTCCATAAATCATTCTCCCTGCTCCGAAATAAAGCTGGGGTGCCCCTGGACACACTGCTATTTGGTGACATTTCAAGCTTCCAGAGAATGGAATCCAATGCTCACAGAGGTAGTTCCAGGAGGGATTTAGAGCATCTTGTCTACCCAGATCAAGCTCCCACCATAATATAAATATTTATATTTATGATTCATTTCCTATAAATTAGGCATCTCTACATCTACACATTCAAGTTACTTATTCTGATAAAAAAAGAACACACTTATGTATACCAGCTTCTTATAAATTATATAAATCAGGAAGTTGACAATTGGAACCTTGCATAGAACATAAAAAAATGTCAGAGTACAATGGGACACTATATAGGCCATTGTAGGAAATAACTTGTTGAAGATATTACCTCTGATTTTTTTGTTCTGCTACAGAAGAGCCCCCTTCCCAGTATAATTTAAAAGATCCTAACTCTTTTAAATATGCTGGTTCAGATACTCATTCTGCATATTCCCATTGTTTTCCATAAAAAAATATTTAATTGAACACTTTTACATTCAGGGGTCAGAACAAAATATTTGTTTTTTTTTTTAAAAAAAAAAGTGAAGCTCAAGTCTCTCTTTTATGTGAAACTCTTAGAATATTGAGCCATCTAATGTCAGCCCAAACCAATGTACACACAACTTTTTCACATTTCCTAAGGCTGGGAATTCAAGACCAAGAGGCTATAATATGGTGAAGGACTTATTGCTGCATTATAATAGCATAAGTCATCAAAACGGTGTGTGTGAGAGAGTTAGAGCATGCACATGAAAGAAATTGAACGTGCACTATTAAACCCTTTGTGTGTGTGGTGTGTGTGGTGTGTGTGTATGTGTGGGTGTGGGGAAGTGCTCCTGGGAATTAAACCCAGCCCCTGACGCAAGCTAGACAGGTGCTCTATGCCCCAGCCCAAGACCTTTTAAAATCAGCATGGATTCATTCATGAAGGTGGAGCATTTATGACATAAATACCTTCTATAAGGTCCCATTTGCTAACAGTGTTGCTTTGGGAATTGAGTTTTCAACACATAAATTTTGGGGACATTAACATGAGAGAATGGAAATAAGGTAAAAAGCAGGTAGCAATAATTATTTAGACCCTATTCAAGGAGGATACATGCAGTGAGTTTTATGCAGCATTAGGAAATATTTTACCATGTGTGATGACATTTTACCATTCTCTAAGAAAACTGAGAAGTTCCTACTTTCTAATAAAGCTATTCTTCTCAAAGACATCTATGTCAATATGTTCACATTGGTTCCCTTCAGCTGAGTCAAGATCATTCCTTTATGTATGAGATTTATATGTGAACCTTTCTAAAACTGTTGTTAAGACTGATTTTAGAGACTATTTATTTTTTTCATAAAAAGGATATTAAGAATTGTTATCATTTGACTAATTATATCTTAATATTGCTACCAATTTTTATTTATGTGTTATTTTTATTATGTAAGATTTTATTTATGTAAGATTTTTATGTAAACTCAGAGTTCTAATTTATAGAATGCAAGCAAAAAAACTTACCTATCAAGAACTTTACAATGCTGTTGGATTATGCTGTTGTTCTCTTTATTACATGCACAAGCCAATAAATAACAACAACAAACATTAGTTTGTTATTTGAAAAAAATCTTATTGTGCTACTAAAATGTACCAAGCTTTTACAATATAGTAGAAAAAAATCTGTCCTCAATAACCATAAAAAATAAATAAATATAGTGGTAAATGTGAAGGAGAACAAGAGAGCAATGAAGAAGAACTTGGCATTCAGGGGATGAGGTCAAGGAATATTAAAATCTGGCATAATTTCCTATGTACATATATGAATATACCACAGTGAATCACAATATTGTGCATATCCACAAGACTGGGATCCAAATTGTAATAAAAAATATGTTCAATGCTTGTATGAATATATCAAAATAGATTCTACTGTCATGTAAAAATAAAAAAGAACAAATAAAAACTAGGAAAAAATAGTGTGGAGGAGTGGTCAGTGAAGGTTTGCTTTAGCAGGTGTCACCAGAACAGAAACCTGAAGGAAGTAAGGAAACTGACCATGTGGACATTCAGCAAAAAGCATTATGGGCAGAAGGAGAACCAAAGGCCTTGAGGTCTCAGAGTTCTGGGGCAGAGTCATTCCAAGCCTCTGTGGAGAGCCATCCTGCACTGGGTTTCCTTATTCACAAAAGCCTGGCTCCACAGCCCAACATCAGGATATGTATAGGCTTGAGGCTGCCACTACCACAAAACTGGGATATCACCACTTCTATCAGGAGACAATAATAAGGACCTGGTAAGACATCACCAAAGTCCCTGTGGCCTGGCTGCACCAGAGGTTTCTCTACTAGGGGTTCTAAGAGTTATCATGTTGCTGAGGTAACAGAAAGTCTTGCATGGGGTTGCCTATCTCTTGTTTCTCCTACTAACATCCACCTTCTTATGATTACCCTCTCACTTGTCATATAATTTAATATCTTTTTATTCTCATATTATACTTCATAAACATCTCAGCCAACCTTCCAGTCCCCCCTTCTACCATCAGAAACTGTAAACCATTATGCAATCCTATTGACTATATGGTTGAAGATAACTGAACTCATCATTTCTGTTTATAGTAACAAAACTGTAAATGTAAAAATAGAAGCCAACTGATATATGGCTGCACACTGAGTGCTATAATATTGATCTCTCCCTTAAAAGTGAGGTATTGGTAACCTGTAAGCACACTATAAGACAATAGGACAGAAGATGTAATACCTTACATCTATACTCAAGAGAGGAAGACACATAGATAATCATGAAAAAACAAAGGAGCAAAGTGCCTCAAACAAACCAAGACACTACCAACAATAGAATCCATAGATAGTGCAGTAGGTGAAATGTCAGAGAAGGAGTTCAGAACATAAAGAAATAAAATGATTTGGGAATTAGAAAGTAAATACAGGTTGCACAAGATTACTTCAAGATAGGGATTCTGAAAAATACAACAGATGCTTGAATGAAAGAAACAATAAACCAATTATAAAACTCAATAGATAACATTGCAAACAGACTATTTGGAAGACAGAATCTCAGACAATGAAGACAAAATATACAATCTTGAAAATAAAGTTGACCTCACAGTGAAGATGGTAAGAAACCATGGACAGAACATCCAAGAATTATGGGATACCATCAAAATAAAAAATTTAAGATTTATTGAGTTAGAGGAAGGTTCAGAGATTCAAACCAAAAGAATGCACAGTCTTTTCAATGAAATAATATCAGAAAATTTTCCAAGCATGAAGAATAAATTGGAAAATCAAATACAAGTAATTTTCTGATATTATTCTACTGAAGAGATTGTGCAAAGCCACCCCATTTACAATAGCCTCAAAAATTTGCTAGGGAATACATTTAACAAAAGATGTAAAAGACCTCTCCAATGAAAACTACAATATGCCAAAGAAAGAAATTAAAGAAGAACTTTGAAGATGAAAAGATCTACCTTGTTCTTGGGTAGGCAGAATTAATATTATCAAAATGACCATCTACCAAAAGGACTGTACAGATTCAATGCAATCCCAATCAAAATCCCACTGGCATTCCTTATAGAAATAGAAAAAGCAATCATGAAATTCCTCTGGAAAAATAAGAGACCCAGGATAGCCAAAGCAATCCTTAACAAGAAGAGTAAATCTGGTGGCATTACTACTTCAGATCTAAAACTATACTATAGAGCAATAGTAACAAAAACAGCATGGTTTTGGCACTAAAATAGACCTATAGACCAATGCTACTGGATAGAGGACACAGAATCTAACCCACATAACTACAGTTATTTTGTATTAGACAAAGATGCCAAAAACAGGCATTGGAGAAAAGATGGACTCTTCAACAAATGGTGCTGGGGAAACTGGAAATCCATACGCAACAAAATGAAGTTAAACATTTATCTCTCACCATGCACAAAACTCAACACAAAGTGGATAAAGGACCAAGGAATTAAATCAGAGACCTTGCACCTAATGGAAGAAAAAGTAGGCCCTAATTTCCATCATGTCAGATGAGGCCCCAACTTTCTTAATAAGACTCCTATAGTACAAAAATTAAAACCAAGAGTCAATAAATGGGATGGATTCAAACTAAAAAGCTTCTTCTCAGCAAAAGAAACAATCAGTAAGGTGAATAGAGAGCTTACAGAATGGGAGCAAATCTTTACCTTAAGCACATCAGATAGAGCATTAATTTCTAGACTATATAAAGCACTCAGGATATGTATAGGCTTGAGGCTCATTAACACCATTAAAAACAAATAATCCAGTCAACAAATGGGCCAAGGAACTGAACAGACACTTCTTGAAAGAGGATATATAATCAATCAACAAACATTAAAAAATGTTCAACATCTCTAGAAATTAGAGAAATGCAAACCAAAAATACTCTAAGATTTCATCTTATTCCAGTCAGAGTGGCAGGTATGAAGAATACAAACAACAAAAAGTGTTGGAGAGGATGTGGGGGAAAAGTCACACTGATACATTTCTGGTGAGACTGCAAATTGGTGCAGCCAGTATGGAAAGCAGTGTGGAGATTCCTTGGAAAACTTGAAATGGAACCACCATTTGACCCAGCTATTCCACTCATTGGCATATACCCAGATGACTTAAAAACAGCATTCTACAGGGACACAGCCGTATCAACGTTTATAGCAGCAAAATTCACAATAGCTAAACTGTGGAACCAACCTAGATGCTCCTCAGTAGATGAATAGATAGTGAAATTTTGGTATATAATACACAAAGGAACATTACTCAGCATTAAAAGAGAATAAAATCATAGGATTTGCAGGTAAATGTATGAAGTCAGAGAATATAATGTGAAGCAAGCCAATCCTCAAAAAATCAAAGGCTGAATGTTTTCTTTGATATGACTCATAATGGCAATGGGGGGGATATAGGAGGAATGAAGAAACTTTAGATAGGACAAAAGGGAGGGGGGGAAAGGATGGAAATAGCGGATAGGAATCATGGTGGAATGAGTTAGACATCATTACCCTAAGTACATATATGAAGACACAGATGGTGTGAAAATACTTTTTGTACAAACAGTGACTTGAAAAATTGTGCTCTCTATATGTAATATGAAATGAATTGCATTCTGCCATCATGTATAACAAATTAGAATAAATAAATAATCTAATAATAAAAAAGAATTTCAGGCAAGTTTTGTATGGTTTTTGAACTGATGCATTAAGTTGACTTTTATGAATGAATTTTAGTTGATAACACTCTTCATTACTTCCAAGTTATTTGGGGAAGTAGGCACAACTCTAGATAGAACTAGAAGAGTTCTATCTAGAACTCTGCAATATGTCAATGTGTTTTAATTATGAAATATTTTTTAATGGCTTATTTTTATTGTTGTGCCTGGTTGCTTTGATATGGCAGAACCCATAGTATGTTACAATTGACTTGCTAAAATGTTCATATAACTTGTGTTATTATTGATTATTATTATTACGTCTTCTCTGAAACATGAATTACTAAGTGTTTAAAAATTATATATGAATATATCTCATATAAAATAATATAATATCTTGATGTAATATTTTATTCCTACTTTGAAAATTAAGAAATTGATATTGGTGTCAACTTGCTCATTGAAATAAAATCAATAGAAATGAAGCTGATAGTTGAATCTGAACCTAATTATATTTATCAATGGTTAAAAAAAAAAAGTTCAATGAACTGTGACCATCCACAGAGCAGGCCCAGCGGCCTGCTGAGGGGCAGAGCCGCCCCCCACCCCCCGCGCCTGCCAGGTAGGCGGAACGGTGACCACCGGCAGAAAAGGCCCAGTGGCCCATGGCTGAACAGAGCTTCCAGTCACTCCTGCAAGGTAGGCGGGCCTGCGACCCACCAGCAGAAGAGGAGCAGCGGCCTGCTTAGAGGCTGAGCCGCCCCCTCCCCCTGAGCTGGCAAGGTAGAGGGAACTGTGACCACCCACAGAGCAGGCCCAGCAGCCTGCTGAGGGGCAGAGCCGCCCCCCACCCCCAGCGCCTGCCAGGTAGGTGGAACGGTGACCACCGGCAGAAAAGGCCCAGTGGCCCACGGCTGAACAGAGCTTCCAGTCACTCCTGCAAGGTAGGCGGGCCTGCAACCCACCGGCAGAAGAGGAGCAGCGGCCTGCTGAGAGGCAGAGCCGCCCCCTCCCCCTGCGCCGGCAAGGTAGAGGGAACTGTGACCATCCACAGAGCAGGCCCAGCGGCCTGCTGAGGGGCAGA
>NW_026000224.1:5083440-5159813 GCF_001458135.2 Marmota marmota marmota | reverse complement strand
TCATAACCCACTTGAATCAAAGTGTGAAATATGATATATCAAGAACTATGTAATGTTTTGAACAGCCAACAATAAAAAATTTTAAAAAAAATAAATAAATAAATAAATAAATAAATAAATAAAAAGTTCAACATGGCTGAAACAGATGGAGAAGGAAATAGTAGGAGAACATACAGAAAGAAGGAGATAAGTATTGTAGGTCATATTAGACTTTGGCATTTACTCCAACTGTAAAGCAAATTATTATTATTATTATTATTATTATTATTATTATTATTATTATTTTGGCATTGCAATGACATGATAGGATTCATTTTTTACCAGGACCTCTGGCTGGTTTATTTTATTCATTTGTTTTTTGATACTAGGGACTGAACTCACTGGTGCTTTACCCCTGAGCTACATCCCCAGTTATATATAGAGAGAGAAATGGGGTCCTTCTCGGTTGCTTAGGTTGTCTTCAAACTTGCGATCCTCCTGCCGCAGACTCCCAAGTGGCTGGGATGACAGACATGCACCACCATGCTCTTCCTTCTAGCCGCTTTCTTTATAACTAAAGGTGGCAGATGGATAGAAGTCAAAGTTAGAAGGAAGAAAGACTGTTAAGAAGCTATTAGAATACTACAGACTAAAAATTGTTGGTTAGACGCTGGTGGTGACAGGAAAGGTGATAAGAAGTATTTGATCCCTGGATATACTTTAGTAGTAGAATCAACAGGAATTGTCACAGATGTGGGGTGAGAGAAACTAAAAGCAGTCAGACGATACTAAATTTTTTGGCCTTTGCTAAAAGGTATGTAGCAAAGGTATGTAGTGACCATAAATTTTGATGGGGAAAACCACAGGAGAAACAGGTTTTGAGGTAAATATTAGAAACAAAATATGGTCATGTTAGAATGGAGATGTTTACCTAACAGTCAAATGGAGATGTCAAGAAGGCAGATGGTCTGAAATTCAGAGATTTGAGATCTGTCATCATATGGATGGTATTTTCAACCACGAGACTCAATAAAATCACAAGGAATAGAGAGAAGATGCAGAAAACAGGCTTTCAGAATTATGATGTCTGACAGAAACAAACAAACAAACAAAGGGGCCGAGAAGGCAGAAGAAGGCCAATGTGTTGTTCTGCATACCAAGTAAAGCAAGTGTTAAAAGGAGAGAGACAATGTGTCCATTGCTATTGATTAGTCAGGAAAGTTGAGTATGGAGAAATGACTATGAGATTTAACAATGTGACCTTGATAATAAATAGCTCTGATTAAGTAGTGGGCACAAAAAGTTGAAGTGCATTCAGGAGAGAATCAGAGGGGAACATTTAGAGACATAGGGAGTATAGAGAACTCTTTAAAGTAGTTTCACTCCAATTATTAGAAATGATTCAGGATCTAAAAGATAGAGCAGAAATAAGAGAGGGCATTAGGAGGGTCTTTTTGTTCTTTAAGCTAGGAAATAACAGTATATGTGTGTGCAAGTGGTACGATGTCTTAGAGAAGAAACGATCAATGTTACAGAAGAGAAGAGAGATCATTGCTGGAGTAATGACCTTGCCTGGAACATAGGTGATAGGACTAAAGCAGATGCATGGAGAGTTCTTTAAAACTCAGAAATAGGAGAGAAGTTAGAATCTGGGTACATACACAACTACAAGAGATTGTAGAAAAGAGGCTTTTTTAGTTGCTTCAATTTTCTTAGTGAAATTGTTATTCATCTAGTATAATGCATAGAGCAAAAACATAGTAACGACAAGTCCTTCTTCATAGCTTTACTGCACTTAATTCTCCATATACTTTGACAGTTTATTTCTAATTATTTGCAGACACTGAGCAGCAAAGGAGATTCATCTGTCAGGATATTATCTAAATACTATTTGTGCATCCAGTTGCTCTTTTTCAGAACCTAGGGCTTCTTGTAAAACAAAGTAGAAACTGCAGTTCTTGCTCTTATAAGATAGGTCATGTATCAGCACAACTTCTTCTCAGGAGTGTAGATACCCCCATTAAGATGCTAATTAAGTGCTTGTCATGGAGAATTATTTGCCCTTCTTCTCTCTGATCTGTTTTCCCCAGCATTTCAAATCTAGTCTCTGGCTGCAGAATTTTAATTCACAACACAGATATTCCTGGGAAAATCTCTGGCACTTGCAAATATTGCTTAAATTCTCCTTTGGTAAAAATTCTTTCTCTAAGCACAGTTATAATTTCACACTTCTACTTGAAATGACTCATGGCATGAGTCACCCATGAGAAAATTAATTATAAAACAATATTTAACAATGTGAAAGATGTTGGTGGAAAGATGTCATTCAATATTAGAGATAATGTTTGTTTATATGGGTGGTAGAAAAAAGCTTGTGTTATAACTTGTAAAGCTCATTCATAAGTACTGAATTTTAGGCATGTTGATGAGTGGGAGTATGGACAAATATCAATAATTTGAACTTGTTTTTGATAATAACCTTTTAATTTATCTACATAATTGGACAGAATAAGGAGTCAATCATATAGAAATTACTAACCTACTTGCTAAGTGGTACTATTTTTGTATGTGTATGTTTATAAATGTTAATATTTACATTAGCTTGATTCTCTTACCACATACCTACAATGGCTAGGTAGCTAAATTAATAAGAGGAGAATCTGTGATTATAGAAACCAACCTGAAATAGGGGTATAGATATAAATATGTGTGTGCATAAATTGGACACAAATAATGCACTAACTGAATTACATAGTAATTCAGTTTACCAAAGTGCATAATTAGACCTACAATTTAGATGACTAAATTTGAGAAAAGTTTATACTTTAATTCATTTATATGCAAAGTATCTATACTTATTATAATTGAGTTTAAATTGTTATGTAAAATTAGCCAATGTTATTATATCTAAAACTTTATTCCTTTTTTCACTTCAGAATTTTACCATATACAATTTTAGCTTTTTGTACGTAAATAAAAGTATATCCTAATCTAAGGTATATTTAAATTAAATTATATTCTTTAAATAAAGATCTTAGGTAATTATACATTTTTATTTCATAGTTTATTTTAATGAAAAAAAAATATTTCTAGCCAGGTGCAATGAAGCATGCCTGTAATCCCAGAATCTCTGGATTCTGAGGCAGGAGGATTATAAATTTGAGGCAGCCTCATCAATTAAGCAAGACCCTATCTCTATAAAAAATATGAAAAAGGGCTGGGAATGTGGCTAAGTAGTTAAGTGGCCCTGGGTTCAATCCCTGATAGCAAAATAAATAAAAACATTAATTAATTAAAAATTCTTCTGAGTTATTTTTAATAATCAAAAATTATTTGTGTCATTGCTAAGTATGTGTAGCAGAAGTATACCTATATGTTATAGTACATTTAACAACTTCCTTGTCTAACTATCCTATAAGTAATTTCAGGGTCACAGTTGGTACAAGTTAATATGGTTTTATAAATATGGTTACAAAGAAAACCTGTTAATGCTATATTCATTCAATAAATTTCATCCTGCCTGATGAAAAACATTCAGTTCTAGAAAGTTCATTCAAAAGCAGTTTGACACATTCTGATAACCACAAAATTTATACTCCATGGTTTTCTGGAAATTGATCTGGGTGAAAAAACATGGCATCTAATCTACAAATTTTGTTTGTTCAATAAACTGAGTGTCTATATTCTGTTATATTCACTGTACAGGAAACTAATGAAAGGCAGAAAGAACATGAATGTGAAGACAGAATTAGAAATAAGAAAAATAGGCTGAATAGTGTCAAATCCTTGGTTCCAGATCAATGTTAAAGCCCAGTTGATTTTTATCTTGGTTTCCAAAAATTCCATGAATCATTCCTCAGTCCTTAAAATAAATTATACTCTATGCTTAAACTAATTCAAGTTGAAATCTTATTACATACAATCCCAAATATTCTAATGAATTCTTGGTGATACATTGCATTCAGAGACATGGATAAAGTCAACGATTATTCCTAGTTATTGACTTAAGTAACCAGGACACATGGAAAGGAAAGGAAATTCGCTAAAAATATTTGGTGAAAAAAATAAGCAAATGAACTCACTAAGCCAAAAAAATCTTGAAAAGAGATCAAATAGAACATTGATTCTACATATATGTTTATTTACACATATGTATGCTGCATATATATGTATACATATTCTATTTATGGATCCCATATGTGCAATTTTGTTCATTCATTAAAATTCTTTGTAACCCCAAACAATTCTCCATATGCTTTCTCACAAATTCATGGATATGTACAGTAGCAAAAATTTTGAGTTGCATGATAAACCAGGTGATGTTTTCTTTCCTGTTTTATCTTTCATCAGGATAAACCAATGTCCTTAGTGTGGTCTTTTATACTTTTTTATTGGCAATTTTGTAATTTAAAAGGGCTCCCAAATGTAGCATTCAACCGTTGTCTAATGTTTTCTAGGTATAAGAAGGCTGTCATATACTGCATAGAGAAAATATACATTAAATAATTCATTCAGCCATGAATTCAAATATTTTAGCAATGAGTTCAAGGTTAATACATCAATTATATATATTTAATAAGATGTCTAAAAAGAAACAAACATAAACAAGGTTATGTTCTGATTAAGTAAAAAATGTTGTGACTAGAAATTCATAGGACCACACCTGTGTTTCCCTTAGAAGCAGTAGTTTAGTGTTTGCTAACTAGTGTTTATGGCAATGTTGTAAAAAATGACTACCACACACTGTCTGAGTATGAATATGTTTCATTTCAAAGTATAGTTAAACATAATAATTCAGTGAAAATATGAAAATTACAATTGTTTTTAAATGATTTTGTTTAAAATTTCTTTTTCAAGTTTCCTCAAAATTTTACTTTTTAAGATGGATCACATCACTTTGTTATCAAATAAGAAGTTCTAATTTGTTACCAAAGAGATAATCTTATTTTCCCTGAAGTTCAAAATATTTATCGGTTGAATCACAGGGAAGATACTTAAGAAAATTAGAATAATGAAAAACATTTCTGGTCCTTAATCATTTTTTGAGTGATGTTTTACACAAGATATAAGCCACCCATTGATATAAAAAAAAACACTCTGTTTTTAAGCAATTTTATAAATTTCAGGATGAGAATTATTCATATAACATTATTTAAAAGACATGGTTGTAGGCTGGAAATTCAGTCACTTATGTAAGTAAAATGAGAAGAGAGTATTCTTTTTTTCTGATCCTAACTATTACATCTGTTATCATGTCCTTTACAAATATCATAACTGTGTCAACTCTCCCAATATTACATTCTTCTTCCTTTTTTCCTCAGTGGTGTCATTATCAGTGCAGGGTCCACTACTGGCTTACAGTTCTTCTGTCCTTACAACTTCAACCATCTTAATTTCTGTTCTTATATATATGCTCTTCATTGGAAAGGAAACATTCAGCATCACATAAACTGAAACTTCACAATCATATCACACTCTTCAGGCAAAATCTTTGTTCATTGACATCTTCATATCTCGCTAGTGTTTTCTTCCTTCTCTATACTATCTTTAACTTGCCTCTTAATCATACCCTCAATTTGCCTCTTATCCATCAACAAGTATGAAAATAATATTGTGCAATTTCCTTCATCTCCCACAGGCCAGCCTCTCTTGCTTCTTATTCCACATAATGCTCTTATTAGATCTCCATATAACTCTTTTCCTCTGTAAGTCCTTGAAGAGCTGGTGTCACCTGAGGTTCCACCCTCACATGCTCAACTTCTTACTCCACCATTTGCCCTGTATGATCATACCAGCTGGATGGTTCAGTGGGCTCAGTATTCTCTACTATCTTTATCCTGATTATTCCCAAGTGAATATATTTACTTTTATTCCTTATCTGAGATCCTATGCATACAAACTTACTGCCTAGATACTTGCACTTAGGTGTCTCATAGCTGCTTAAAACTTAGACCTAAATCTTAATCCATCATCCACCTTCCAAAATTTCTCTTTGGGGCTGTGACCTTCATGGGTCCTTAATAGCCCTTTATTTCTCCCTTTAGGTAAGACAGGAAAGCTAGAGAAAGCTGGGGTTAGGCAGTCCTATTAAATTAATTTTAGATGGTATACTATAGATATTTTATGACTATGAAAGTCCACAGAGCAGATATTATGTCAGTTTAGGTGTTTTATATGGATATCATAATAATATGAAAGACCAGAGGCAGCTATTTTGTCAGTTTTAGATGTAATATTATGGAGATTATATTAATATAAAAGGCCACAAAGCAGCTATTACATTAGTTTTAGAAGATAGAGTTTGAATATTATATAAATATTAAAGGCCACAAGGCAGTTGTTATTTCCATTTTAGATGTCATAGTATTTATATTAGATTAATTAAAGGACACAGGGCAGTGATTCCCTTAGTTGTACATATTACAGTATGAATACAATGTTAGTGTTAAAGGTCACAGGGTAGTTATTATATTAGATTTAGATGCCAAGGTATAGATATCATATTAATATTATAGGTCACATGGCAGATATTACATCAGTTTTGGATGCTCTGGTATGGATTTCACATTAGCATTAAAGACCACAGGGCAACTATTAAGTCACAGATGCTATAGTATGGATACAATATCACTATTACAGGCCATTAGAACAGCTGTTATATTGGTTTTAGATGATGTTATATGAATATTATATCAGAATTAAGACCACAGTTCAGATATTTTATTAGTTTTAGATGAAACAGCATGAATACTCCATCAATATTAAAAGCCACATGGACTCTATATACATGTATGATTACACTACTGGAGTGACTCTGAGCCATTCATAAAATGTAATAAATAACAGCAATAAAAGTTAATAAAAAAGCCATGGGAAAAAACCTACATGGAAGCTATTGCATCAAATTTTGAACATACAGTTTTGATATCTTAATAGTATTAGAGGCCATAAGGTAACTATTATATTAGTTTTAAATGCTATAGTATGAATATTACACAGGCCAAATGAAAGCTATTTTATTAGTGTAAGAAAATATGGTATGCATGATATACTAGTATTAAGGCCAAGTTTCTACTATTGTAATAGTTTAAGATGTTATAATATCAATATTACATTAACTCAAAGGCCACAGGGCAGCTCTTATTTTAGTTTTAGAAAACATATAATGGACAGAAATTATGTCAATATTAAAGGCCACAAGGTAGGTATTATATCAATTTTAGATGCTATATTACACATATAATAATAGTTATAAAACCAAAAGGTAGCTACAATATTAGTTTTAGATGCTATATTATGAATATCATCTATGTATGAAAGGCCATGGGCAGCTAATAATATAAGATGCTATAGTGTGCATATTATATCAGTATTAAAGGTGACTGAGCAGTTGTTATTTTGATTTTAGATGCTCTTATATGGCTATAATATTACAATTAAAGACCATAGTACATATCTATATTAGAATTATATGTGGCAGTATGGAGAGAATATTAGTTTAAAATTCCAAGGTACCTATAGTATTAGTTTTAGATTCTATATTATGGACATCTTATTAGTACTATATGCCACAAGACAGCTATTACATTAGTTTAACATGCTATATGGTATTAATATTACATTAATGTTAGATGCCACAGAGCAGCTATAAAATTAGCTTTAAGCTACAGCATGGATATTATATTAGTGTTAAAGGCAACCATTTTATTACTATTAGAGGATAAAATATTGATCTCATATTAGCAATAAAGGCCACATTATTTTAAGATGCTTTAGTGTGTAATAATATTACATTATATTAAAGAGTAGAGGGCACATTTTATATTAGTTTTTTCTTTAAAAAATTTTTAATTATAGGTGGACACAATGCCTTTATTTTTATTTATTTATTTATTTATTTATTTATTTATTTATTTATTTATTATGTGGTGCTGAAGATCAAACCCAGAACCTCACCTATGCTAGGCGAGCACTCTACCACTGAGCCACAACCTCGGCCCCTTTATATTAGTTTCTGATGTTGTAGGATGGATTATTATTAAAGGTCACAGGGCATGTCTTATATATTTAGGGGCTATAATATGGATATAATGTTAGTCCACAGTGCAGTTATTATATTAGCTTGAGATTTTATAGCATACTTTTACTACAAAAGGCTACAGGTCAGTTATTATGTTATTTTGGGGTAATATACATGGATATTATATTAATATTAACAGTTATAGGGCAACTACTATGTTAAAATTAGATGCAACCATATGGATATCACAATAGAATTAAAAACTTGGGGCAATAATTATATTAGTTTTAGATGCTTAGCACAAATATTACATTAATATTAAAGTCAACATCACAGTTATCATATTTATTTTAGATACCATATTTTGGATACTATATTAGTATCAAAGGGCAATTATTGTACTAGTTTTAGAGGCTATAGTATATATATATATATATATATATATATATATATATATATTAGTAAAGACCTTAGAGGAGGTATTATATTAGTATTAGATGCTATAGAATGGATATTATGTCAATATTAAAGGCCACAGAAGAGCTATTCTGCTATTTTAGATTCTTGAGTATGGATATTATATTAATATCAAAGGCCACAGTTTAGGTATCAAATTACTTCATAGTATGAATATTATATTAATATTAAAGACCACAGGACACATTTTATATTAGTTTCAGATGGCTATAGTATAGATATTACATTAATATTAAAGGACACATGGAAGCTATTCTATTTGTTTTAGGTGCTATATTATGAATGTCACGTTATTATTAGACACTGGAGAAGCTATTTTGTTATATTTAGATGGTATAGTATGGATATCATGTTAGTATTAAAGGTCACAGGGGAGCTATTATATTAGTTTTAGATTCTACAACATGGATATCATATAATATTAAGACCACAGGAGAGCTATTTTTACCTTTAGATATTATTTTATGGATATCATATTAGTATTAATTGCCATAGGGGTAATATTATATTAGTTTCAGGTTCTATAGAATTGAGATCTCATTAGTATTAAAGGAAACAGAGCACCTATTTTTCATTGTAGCAGAGATTGAACCAGGGGTGTTTAACCACTGAGCCACATCCCCAGACTTTTTGTTTTTTATTTTGAAACAGGTATTGATAAGTTGCTTAGGGCTCTGCTAAGTTGCTGAGGTTGGCTTTGAACTCATAATCTTTCTGCCTCAGCATCTCAAGTCACTGAGATTACAAATGTGCCCCCACACATAGCTATTTAATTTTTGATGCCACATTATGATTATTATATTAGTGTTAAAGAACATAGTGCAGCTATTGGATTAGTTTTAGATTCTGTATATGGACATCATTTTATCATGAAAGGCAATATTGAAATTTTTACATTAGTTTTGGAGAGCACACTATGGATATTATATTAATGCTAAAGGTTACAGGACACGTATTAGTTTTCCAGGCCATATTATGGATATTATTAATAATAAAGGGAATATAGTAATTATATTAATTTTAGGTGCTATAATATCTATATCACATTAACATTTAAGGCCACAGCACAGCTATACATCTGTATTAGATACTATAGTAAAGATGTTATATTAATATTAAAAGATAAAGGACATTAATATATCAGTTTTATATTCCATTGTATAAACATAATGTTAGTAATAAAGGTCATAGGGTAACTATTATATTAGTTTTAAATGCTATTTTATGGATATTATATTAAAATTAAGGGTTATATTTGCCTATTATGTTCATTTTTAAATGCATAATACCAATATATTAATTATAAATGTCACATGGAAGCCACAATGTTAGTATTGGTTACTATAGTATAGATATCATATTAATATCAAAGACCAAAAGGCAGCTATTTCATAAGTTTTAAGTGTTCTAGTATAAATATCATATTGGTACTAAATCCCCAGGTCAACAGTTATCCAATTTTAGTTGCTTTACTATGGATATCATGTTAGCATTAAAATCAAGAGGACAGTTATTAATTTTAGATACAACTCTAGAAATATCATTTATTAATGGCTATAATGCAGATATTATATTTGTTTTATTTTTATAATTTTAATACCACATTAAGAGTAAAGCCCAGAACCCATATTTATCAGCTTTAGATACTAAAGTATGTACCTTAGAGTAAATATTAAAATTCATATACTATACTATTATAGTATATTATAATATTATATTATACTACTTCATATATTCAATAGTAGGAGCAGCTATTATACTATTTTATATATTCAATAGTAGGAAGTTGTACTGATTTCACAAACCTAGAAAGCATGGTAAATTAACATTAAAGGCCACAGGACATATACTACATTGGTTTTAGAAGCTATAATATACATATCATATTTATATTAAGCACTACAGGGCAGCTGTTATATTAGTTTCAGATACTCTAGTATAGATAACACATTAGTATGAAAGGCCACAGCACAGATGCTATATTAGTTTTGGACACTATAGTTTGGCTATTATATCCATGTTAAAGACTACAGGGCAGCTATTATACTACTTATACTAGGCAGCTATTATACAGTTATTATACAGCTATTATACTAGTATCCATACTACTGGATATTACATTAATATTAAATGTCACAGTGCAGCTACTGTTATCAGATTATGATGCCATAACACAAATATTACATGAAAATTGAAGCCCATAAGACAGTTACCATATTAGTTTCAAGTGATATACTATGGATATTACTTTAATATTAAAGGCCACAGAGATGCTAATATATTAGTATCAGGTGCTGTAGAATACATATCATATTAGTATTAAAGATAAAACTTTACCTAATTAGCTTAGGATGTTATTGTATAAATATTATATTAACTCAAAGCCAGAGATCAGCCATTATTTTAGTTTTTGATGCTATTCTATGGATACAGTATAAATATAAAAGGTCACATGTCAGCTATTATATTTGTTTGAGATATCAAAGTATGGATATTACATTGATATTACAGGTCAAAGGGAAGGTATTTTAAATGTTTTAGGTGCTAATGTGCGTCTATTATATTAGTATTAAAGGCCATAGGACATTATACTAGTTTTCGATGCTATAGTATGGATATCATATTAGTATAAAATGCCACAGGGCAAGCTATTCTGTCAGTTTGACATGCTGTAGTATTGATATTACATTGATGTTAAAAGCCACAGAATGGCTATAATATTAATATTATATTAATATAGCTTTAGTTCCTATAGTTTGGATATTATACTAGTGTTCAAAGCCACAGGGAAGTTAGTACATTATTTCAGAATGGTAAAGCATGGACATTTCCATAGTATTAAAAGACACATGGAAGACATTATATTAGTTATAGATACTATAGTATGAATGTAATTTGGCATTAAAAGCCATGAGGCAGCTGTTATAAGTTTCAGGATCTATACTTTTTATGTGACATTAGTATTTAAGGTCAGAGGGCAGATATTATATCAGCTTTAGTTGATATATTTTAGATATTGTATTAATATAAAACACCATATTGTGACTGTTCTTTGAGATTCTTTTAGTTTGATATTATATTAGTGATAAAGGACACAGGGAAGCTATTACATGAGTTTTACATACTTGTTTTAGAGAACACAGTAGGGATATCATATTAATGTTAAAGGCAACAGATCAACTATTATATTAGTTTTAGATGCTATACTCTGCATATCATATTACTACTGAAGGCTACAGGGAAGCTTTTAGATGATTTTTACATGCCATAATATGTATCTCATATTTAGTATTAGAGTCCATAGGCAGCTATTGCATTACTTTTAGATGCTATTGTATGGCTATCATATAGCTATTAAAGGCCATAAGAAAGCCATTACATTAGTTTTAGGTTCTATATTATGGATATTATATTAATATGAAGGTCACAGGGTAGCTGTTCTTTTAGATGCTATAATAAAGATATTATTTTAGTATTAAAGGACACAGGACAGATATTATATCACATATTAAAAACTAAAAGGGCACAATATGTTTATCACATTAATATTAAAGATTCCACATTACTATTAAATATTAAATAAATATTAAAGACTGCTATTATATTAAGTTAAATGTGTATTAGGATTAAAGGCCACAAGTCATTTATTACACTAGTTTTAGATCCTATAGTATGAATATAATATTATTACTAAGGGCACAGTACATGTATTTATTTAAGTGCTGTATTATAAATATTATATTAATATTTATGGTAACAGGGTATATATTAGAGAAGATATCATATGACTTTTACATTAATATTAAGGGAAACAGAGCATCCATTGTTAGCTTGTGATGTAGTAGTATGGATATATTAGTATAAAAGGCCATAAGGCACCTAATATATTAGTATTAAATTCTATAATATAGATATTACATCAATATTAAAGGTAACTGGGCAGCTATTATATCAGTTTTAGAGGCTATAGTATGTATACCACAGTATTAAAGAGCACAGGTTAGCTATTATATCAGTATTAGGTACTATAATATGAACATCATATTATTATTATAGGAACAGAGATATATATTAGTTTAAGATGCTATATTTGGATATTACCTTAATATTAAAGGATACAGGGAATTTATATTAGATTATTATTAGATTAGTTGAGACAGTATGTATATTACATTAGTATTAAGGTCTCAGGGTAGCTATTATGTTCAACTGAGATGCAATAGTATGAATATCATATTACTATAAAAAAACACAGAGCAGCTATTATTTTAGTATTTGATGCTATAGTATGAATGTCATACTAATACCAAGGCCACACAGTAGCTATTATATCAATTTTAGATGCTATACTATAGATATTATAACTTTTTGTAAACCACAGGGCAGCTATTAGTTTTAGGTATTATATTATGAATATATTAGCATGAAAGAAAACAAAAAACTAATATATTAGTATAGAATACTATAGTATAAATATTAAAATAATATTAAAGGCCACAAGGCAGGTATTACATTTATTTTAGGTGCTATAGTATGGATATTTTATCAATATTAAAGTTCACAAATCTCGGTCATTATATTACCATTAGATGCTACACTATGAATATCATTAATAATAATGCATCAGGGTAGCTACTGTATTAGTTTAATATGCTGTAGTATTGAAATTACATCGATATTGAAATCCACAATACAGCTTTTATATTAGCTTTACATGTTATAGTATGCATATGATATAGGGCAGCTATTATACTACTAGTTTTAGAGGCTATGGTATGGATATCAATTGGATATGATATGCTACAAGGCAGTCATTTTATAAGTTTTAGAATGTATATTATATTAGTATTAAAAGCCACAGAACAGCTCTTCTGTTTTAGATGTTATAGTATGGATAGTGCATTATTATTAAAGAGCACAGGAGAGCTATTTTGTTATATTTAGATGGTATAGTATGGATGTCATGTTAGTATAGAAGTCACTAGGTCACATATTTTATTAATTTTAGATGCTATAGTATAGATATCATATTAATATTAAAGGCCACAGGACAGCTATTATATTAATATTAAATGGTAAAATATGGATATTACTTTAACATTAAAGGCCAGTTAATATATTAGTATCAGATGCTACAGTATGAACAATTCATCCATTAAAGACCAAAATGCAGCTATTATTTAGTTTTAGATGCTAAAACTAATAGCTGCCCTTTACCCTTTAATTTTAATATAATATCCATACTATAGCATCTAAAACTAATATAACAGCAGATCTGTGACCTTTATAGATAATAGCTAATATCCAATATGCTTATCACATTAATATTAAAGACCCCACATTAATATTAAATATTAAATAAATATTAAAGTCTGCTATTAGGTTATCACTGTAATATTAAAAGACACAGAATATCCATTCTATTTGATTCAGATATCATATTATGAATATCTTATTAATATAAATGGTCACAGGGCAATTATTATATTAGTTTCAGATGCTGTAGTATTAAAGTCTCATTTGTAGTTAAGGCCACATGGTTTCCATTTACTTAATGTTAGATCCCACATTATGGATATTATATTAGTATTAAAAATCCACACTACGCTATTTTGCTCATTGTAGATAATATAATATGGAAATATTTTCACATGAAAAGTGACATGAAAGCTATTACATTAGTGTTGGAGGTCACAGTATGGACATCATATTAAAAAGTAGGTATTATGTCAGTTTTAGATGATGTAATACAGTATTAGTATTGGAAGCCCAAGGTCAGGTATTACATTAGCTTTAGATGATACAGTATGAATATCATATTAATACTAAGACACAGGGAAGTGATTACACCAGTTTCAGATATTCTGGTATGCATATTATAATTAGTATTAAAAGCCATAGGGAAACTATGATGTCTGTTTCTGATGCTATATTTTGGATATTATATTATTATTAAAGGTCATAATTATTAGTACACAAACACACACACACACACACACACAAAATAGAATAGCTGACTGGTGACCTTCAATATTAATGTATATAATGCATATTCATTCTGTGACCTCTAAGACCAATGGAAATTATATTAATATTAAAGATCAGAGGGCAGATATTAGCTTTAGATGATCTTCCGTGGATATCACATTATTATTAAATGCCACAGGGCAACTATTACGTAAGCTTCTTTGTTGTTGTTGTTTTTTTTTCAGAGTAGAAATTAGAAGTTTATTAAAGGACAGCAGAAAAGACTTCTCCCGGAGGAAGAAGGGGACCCAAGAGGTGGAATCCCTACATAAGCTTCAAATGCTATAGTTTGGATATCATCTTAGTTATACTAAGCCACAACGCAGGTATTATGTTAATTTTATATGCTAGTTTATGAATATTACATTAGTACTTAAGGCCACATATCAGCTATTATATTAGTTTTAGATGCTACACCATGATCATAGAACAGCAATATATTTGTTTTAGAGGTCACAATATGGATATCATATTACTACATGTCAGCTATTCTATTAGTACTAGAAGGCACAGTATATATTTCTTTTATTAATATAAATGGCCACAAAAAGCTATTAGTTTAAGGTGTCATAGTGTGGAATTTACCTTAATAATAAAAGCCATGTCACAGCTATTACATTACTTTTAGATGCTATTTTATGGATATTATAGTAGTATTAAGGGCCACATATGAATGATATTAGTACTAAAGTCCACACAGAACCTATTATGTTAGTTTTAGATGCTATAGTGAGGATAAAGTATTAAT
This sequence comes from Marmota marmota marmota, assembly GCF_001458135.2. Classification (NCBI taxonomy): domain Eukaryota; kingdom Metazoa; phylum Chordata; class Mammalia; order Rodentia; family Sciuridae; genus Marmota; species Marmota marmota. The sequence continues at coordinate 5,144,562 of NW_026000224.1, read as the reverse complement.
ATTAAATCCACTGGTAGCTAACCTATCAATACTCAAGGCTATAATACAGATAATGTTAGTATTAAAATTAACAGTGTAGCTATTATATTAGTTTTATAGGTCACTGTATGGATATTAATATTAAAGGCCATAGTGCAGTTGTTATATCAGTTTTACATGCTAAAAGATGGACATAATATTAGTGTTAAAGGCCACAATGTAGCTATTTTATCATTATTATCTAATAACATGGATAAGATATTAGTACTTAAGACCACATGAAAGCTATTTTATTTGTTTTAGATGTTATAGTATGGATGTCAAATTTTTATTAAAGACTTCTGGGAAGATATTTTGTTATATTTATATGGTATTGTATGGATATCATGCTCATACTAAAGACAATTATAGTGACACTTTTTAATGGCTATAGTATGGATATTTTATTAGTGTTAAAGTCTACAGGGCAGCTATTCTACCAGGTTTTGGTACCATAGTAAGGATATTATGTTAATTAATATAATAACTATATTAATAGAATAATTATGTAATAATATCACATTAATATTGATGGACACAGGTTATCTGTTACATTAGACAAGACAGCATGCATGTTATATTAGTATTAAAGACCACAAGGTAACTATTATGTTAGATTGAGATGCTATTATATGAATATTATATCACTAAAAAACCATGAGACAGCTATTATATTAGAATTGATGCTATAGTATTGATATTATTCTAATATAAAGGTAACAGGGCAACTATCATATCAATTTTAGATGCTATATTATGGATATTATAATAGTTTTCAAATAATAAGACAGCTATTATATTATAGATATTATATTAGTCTAAGATGCTACAATATGAATATTTCATTAGTATTAAAGGTCACAGTGAAGATATTCTGTATTAGCATTAGATGCTATATGTGGATATCATAAGTATGAAGGCCACAGCACAGCTAAATTATTAGCATACGATGCTTTAGTAGGGATATTACATAAATACTAAAGACTGAAGTACACTATTACATGTAGGTGATAGAGTATGTATATTACTCTTAAAGGACAGAACTCAGCTATTATATTAGCATTAAATGCTGCAGCATACATATCATATTAATAATAAATGCTACAGTGCAGCTACTATATCCCTGGTGCACACAAAAAATATTTTGACACTATACAAAATATATTACATTAATATTAAAGGCCAAGGACCGCTATTATATCAGTTTTGGAAACTAGAGTATGGATATCATATTAGTATTAAAGGTCAAAATCTCTTACATTAGTTTTGATGCTATAATATCAGTTTATCATGTGGTATTGAAGGCCACAGGGCAGCTATTATTTTCCATTTAGTTGTTACAGTATGAATATTCCATTAATATATTTTGTAATTTTTAAATTTGTTTTAATTAGTTATACATGACAATAGAATGCATTTATGCACTTTGATGTATCATACATAGATGGGGTATAAAATTTATCATTTTTCTGAGTGTACACATTGTAGAATCACATTGATCACATTGGTCATGCAGTGACATATATACATAAAGTAACAATGTCTGTTTCTACTATCCTTCCTATCCCTATATCCCCTTCCCTACTCTCCCTTCGCTCCCATCTACCTAATCTAAGGTAGCTCTATTTCTCCCTAGTGCCCCCATTATTGTGAATTAGCATCCACATATCAGAGAAAACATTTGGCCTTTGGTTTTGTGGGATTGGCTTATTTCACTTAGCATGATAGTCTCCAACTCCATCCATTTACCACCAAATGCCATAATTTCATTTTTCTTTAAAGTTGAGCAATATTTCATTGAATATGTATACCACATTTTCTTTATCCATTCATCTATTGAAGGACACCTAGGTTGGTTCCTTAGTTTAGTTATTGTGAATTGAGCTGCTATAAACATTGATGAGGCTGTGTTACTATAATGTGCTGATTTTAAGTCCTTTGAGTATAAACCAAAGAATGGGATAGCTGGGTCAAATGGTGGTCCCATTTCAAGTTTTCTAAGGAATCTCCATGCTGCTTTTTATAATGGTTGCACCAATTTGCAGTCCCACCAGCAATATATGAGTGTACATTTTCCCCTACATCCTCGCCAACATTTATTATTGCCTGTATTCTTGATGATTGCCATTCTGACTGGAGTGAGATAAAATTTTGATTTGCATTTCTCTAATTGCTACCTCTGTTGATATCAAAGGTCACAGTCTAGGTATTATAGTATTTTAAGGTGTTATACTATGCATATTATGTTAGTATTAAAAGCTAAAAAGTTTAGATGCTATAGTGTGCATATCATATTAGTATTAAAGGTCACAGAACAGATTTTCTGTCAGTTTTAGTGCTACAATATGACTATCTTATTAGTATTAAATGCTATAGTGCAGCTTTTATATTATTTAAATGCCATATATATGGTATATATTCATATCAATGCCACACTATAGACATCATGTTAGTATTTAATACTAGTATTTAAGGCCACAGTTTAGCTATAATATTAGTGTTAGATGCTACACTATGGATAATATACTAGTAATAAAGCCTTCAGAGCATCTATTATATTAGTTTTAGAGGTTGTAGTATGGATATTAATATTAAATGCTAGCATTTATTTTATTAGTTTTAGATCTATAATATGGATGTTACATTAGTATTAAAGGCCATAGGACAACTATCATAATAGTTTAAGATACTATGGCATACATGTTATAGTAGTATTAAAAGCCATCAGTCCATCATTACTTTAGTTTAAGAGGCCATAGTATGGATATTTCATGAGCATTAAAGGTCACAGGGCAGATATTATATCAGTTTTAGATACTATTGTTTGTATATCATATTAGTAATGAAGTCAGAGTTCACTTATTATATTAATTTTTTATTTTTTAATAACTTTATTTATTTTTATGTGGTGCTGAGGATCGAACCCAGGGCCTTGCACATGTGAGGCAAGCACTCTACCACCGAGCCATAACCCCAGCTCCTAATTTTTTAATCTTTAATATAAATATCACATTAGTATTTAGGTACATAGCACAGGTATTTTACTAGCTGTAGATGCTATAGTTTGGATATTATATGTCTTAAAGTTTTCAGGGGCAATTATTACATTAATTTTTGGTGCTACAGTATGGAGAGCATCTTAGTTATAAAGGCCCCAGAATAGTTATTATATTAGATGACAGTAAGGAGATATATATGACAGTATGGATACTGTATTAGTATTAAAAGGGCACAGGGCAATTATAATTTCAGTTTCAGAAGCCACAGTATGAATATTATCTTAATATTAAAGGCTACAAGGAAGACATTATATTTGTTTAAGATGTTTTGGTATGGATTCGGCATTAATAATAAAAAGCACAAGGCAGCCATTATGTTAATTTCAGGTATAGTAATATGGATATTACATTAGTATTGATGGTCACAGGCAGGTATGTAGGCATTATATTTATTTTTGATGGTTTAGTATGGATATTATATTAGTAGTAAAAGCCAAAGGGCACTGTTTTATCAGTTTTAGATGCTATAATATAAATATTTGTTCTAATATTTAAGGCCCCAGGGCATATGGTATATTAGTTACAGATGCATTAGTATGGATATTAATATTAATGGCTATAGGGCAGGTATTATATTAGTTTTAGATGCTATTATATAAATATATTAGTACTAAAGAAACAGCCTACCTTTTATGTTAGTTTCTGATTCAATAATATAGATGTCATATTAGTATTAAAGAACACAGGACATATATTAATTTAAGATGCTAAGTATGGATGTTATATTAATATTAAAGGCTACAGGACATCTATTATATGCTATAATATGGATATTATTTTAGTATTTAGAAACACTGGCTAACTATATTATAGCTTGAAATGGCATAATATAGAGAATATTTTACCACAAACGACTACAGGACAGCTATTACATTAGGTTTCAATGCTAAGACAGGATACTATATTACCCTTAAATGCCACTGTTCAGCTATTATATTAATTTTACATGTTATAGTATGGAAATAATTGTAGTATTAAAGCCAAGGGACTGCTATTTTATTAGTTTTAGATGTTATATAATGGATATTACATCAAATTTAAGGGCCACAGTGCAACTACATAGTTATATTAGATGCTCTACTATGGATACTATATTACAATGAAAAAATCACAAGACAGCTGTTATTTTAGTATTGGTTCTGAGAGTATGGATATCATATTAGGATCAAAGGCCACAGAGCAAATATAATATTAGTTTTAGATGCTATAATATGAATATTATACTAGTATTAAAGGCCACAGAGCAGCTATTATATCACTCTAAGATGATAGTGTATGTATATTACTTTAGTACTAAAGGCTGCCTATAGGGTCATTATTATGTTATTTTTAGATGATATAGTACAGATAACAGGGTAGAATTAGAATCCACAGTTATTGTATTATTTTAGATGCTATTGTATGGATATCATATGAGTACTAAAATCCACATGGAGCAATTTTATTAATTTAGATACTGTATTATAAATATCATATTAGTACTAATATCATCTAGTACTAAATTCCACAGGGCAGCTATTACATTATTTTCAGATGCTATGGTATGAATATTATATTAAGATTAAAATTCATAGAAAATGGTTTATATTAGTTTTAGACACTACAGTATGACTATAATATTAATTTCAAACTCTAGAGGAGAGGTTTTATATTAGTTTTAGATGATATACTATTGATATATTAATATTGAAGGTCACAAGGCAACTATTATATTTGAAGTATAGGTCAGAGTCTGGGTATTTTAATATTAAAGTCCACAGATCACCAGGCATGGTGGTGCATGCCTGTAATCTCAGTGGCTTGAGAGGCTGAAACAGGAGAATCATGAGTTCAAAGAACCTCAGCAAGAGTGAGGTGCTAAGCAACTTGGTGAGACCCTGTCTCTAAGTAAAATACAAAAAAGGGTGGGGGTGTGGCTCAGTGGTTGAGTGCCACTGAGTTCAATCCCTGGTACCCCCAAAATAATAATAATAATAATAATAATAATAATAATAATAATAACAACAACAACAACAACAACAGGTCAACTATTATATCACTATTAGATGCCACTATATATATTAATATTAAAGGAAGCTATTAGTTAAAGGTGTTATAGAATGGATTTCACATTAATAATAAAGGCTACATTGCAACTATTACATTACTTTTAGATGCTATTTTTAAAAATTTATCTATTTATTTAAATTAGTTATATATGACAGAAGAATGCATTTTGATTCATTGTACACAATTGCAGCACAACTTTACATTTCTATGGCTGTACACAATGTAACGTCACACCATATGTGCAGTCATACATGTTCCTAGGGTAATGATGTCCATCTCAACCCACAATCTTTCCTGCCCCCATGAACACTCCCTACCCTCACTCCCCTTTGCCCATTCAAAGTTCCCCCATTTTTCCCATGCCTCCTCCCTCCCTGTTATGGATCAGCATTTACTTATCAGAGAGAACATTCAGCCTTTGGTTTGGGGGGATTGGCTCACTACACTTAGCATGATATTCTCCAACTCCATCCATTTACCTGAAAATGCCAGATTTTATTCTCTTTTAATGCTGTGTAATATTCCATTGTGCATATACACCACAGTTTCTTGATCCATTCATCTATTGATGTGACTCAAGTGGTAGTGTGCTCACCTGGCATGTGCGAGGCACTGGGTTCGATCCTCAGTACCACATAAAAATAAAATAAAAATATTGTGTCCACCTAAAACTAAAAAATAAATGTTAGAAAAAAGGATAGGGCTCATGAGATTTCAGGGGAGAAGGAAGACTCTTGGAAATTATACTAGAGGCCATTCATTTTATGTCTGGCTAAGAAGTTGTCTACATTTTGCTCATGTCCTGAGGCTTTCTGTGAAGCTGAATTTACAGGTAATGGACTTAATCTGGCTGAGGAAATTCTAAGCTGTGTATCATTCAGGCAATGGCATGGATATTGATGGTAGGTTTAAGCTAAGTTTATTGTGGTAATCAGGAGTAGAACACAGAGCAGAAAATTTTGAAAAACTTGGAGTTTGGCCAGAAAACTGCAAGTAAAACTGAAGCTAAGGAAATTGTGGTTGTCAAAGATATTACAGCCACTAAAGAGATGCTGCTTTGAATAGAGACAATTAGAAAGATAACTTGAGGGCATCGAAGGAATTGGCAATACCACATCCACCTCAGGCTCAAGGGTATAAAAGGAAAAATTCCTTTGAGAAGAGACCATTGGGGTGACCTGCCAGCACAGAGAGGCCTAGGAAGTTGTTTCACTGTGCTCAGTCACCTAGGCACTCAGAGGCTACTACAGCCATGGTCCCTGGAGGCTTGACTACTGCTTGAGATGGCAGCAGACATTTGATGTTCACTATGTGGTGCTGGCTTAGCAGGATGCTGGAGTTATGGCTTCCACCAAAATTTCAAAGGAAGGCCTAAGAGACTAGGCAAAGAGATGCAGGGTAAAAATCCCTGTGGGCTGCCTCTGAGCAATTGTGTGGAGTTGTGAGGAGAAAGCCAAAGCTGCAGTGGAGAACCCCAAGATTTAGAAATGCCAGAAATGTGGCAGGTAAACCTGCAGGAATGAAGCAGAAACAAGTCAACAAAGAGGCCATGTGGGCTGCAACAAGCAAAGCCACCAGGGCAGAGCTACACCAGCCTTTTGGAGAGAAAATCATGGTTCCATGTGCCCCAGGTACCGAACATGGAGCTACAGGATTTATTTTCTCAGATGGAGTTTGGTCTTGCTTTGGTCCCATGCCTCCCTTCTGTGTCACTATTTCTCCTTGTAGAATGAAAATATTTACTCTGCACCTTTACATATTGGATATATGTAACTTGCTTTTGATTTTTACAGCAGCTCACACTTAGAGTTTGCCTTGAGTCTCAGAGGAGACTTTGGACTTTGATTTTTAAGCAATGCTTGAACTTTTAAGACTATGGGGACTCTTGGGGGTGGGGTTATGGCTCAGTGGTAAGAGTGGTTACCTAGCATGTGTGAGGCACTGGGTTCAATCCTCAGCACCATGTAAAGATAAATAAATAAAATATTTTTAAAAGATTATGGGGACTCTTTAAAATGGACTAAATGTATCTTGCATTGTGAGATGGGCATGGGCTTTTAGGGGCCAAAAGCAGACTATTAAGGTTTAGATATTATAGGTCCCCCCAAAGCTCATGTGCAAAATAAACAAAAAAAAAGTTTAGAGGTGAAATGATAGAGTTTTGAGAACCATAACCTAATCCATGTGTTAATCCATAATAGGAATTAACTGGGTGGTAGCAGCAGGTGGTAGGTGGTGTGTTTGGGGTATATATTTTGCCCTTGTTGAGTAGAGTGCCCCGCTCCTTCTGGTGCAATGTTCTGAGCCACTTTGCTCCACCACACACTTCTGCCATGATGTTTTGCTTCATCCCAGGCTTCAAGAAATGGACACAGCTGTCTATGAACTGAGACCTCTGAAAGTTTGAACCCCCAAATAAACTTTTCCTTCTTTTTTTTGAGAGAGAGAGAGAGAGAGAGAGAGAGAGAGAGAGAATTTTAATTTTTTTTTTCAGTTTTCGGTGGACACAACATATTTGTTTGTATGTGGTGCTGAGGATCGAACCTGGGCCACACGCATGCCAGGGGAGCGCGCTACCACTTGGGCCACATCCCCAGCCCCAGCTTTTCCTTCTTAAAATTGTTCTTGTTGTGTCTTTTGGTCACAGCAATGAAAAAACTGACCAAAGCAATCAGTTTTGCATGCTATAATATGAATATCATAATATTGTTGAAAGCCACATTGCAGCTATTTTATCAGTGTTCGATCTAATAATGTGAATAATATATCAGTATCAAAGGGCATAAAGCAGATATATTATATGAGTTTTAAACACTATAGTAGGAATATTGTATTAGCATTAAAGGCCACACAGGACACTTACGATATCAGTCTTGGGTGCTCCAGCATAGATATCATATTAGTATTACAAACCACAAGGCAATGATGATGTCACTTTAATGCAATAGCATGGATATTTTATTAGTACTAAAGGCCACAGGGCAGCTATTATATTAGTTTTAGAAGCTAGAGTATGGATATTGTATTAATTTTAAAGGCCATGGGGGAGCTATCATATGGTTTTAGTTTCACAGTATGGATTCATATTTTCACATTTTATCTATCATATCAGTTATAGATGCCATAATATGAATGTTATATTAATAATAAAGTTCACAAGGGAGCTATAATGTTAGCTTTGATGCCATAGTATGAATTATTAGCATTAAAAAATCACAAGGCAACAGATATTTCAGTTTCAAGGCCACATTATTAATATTACATTACTATTAAAGGCCACAGGACAACTATCAGTTTAGTTGCTATATTATGGGTATTGTGGTAGCATTAAAAACCATCATGCAGGTATTATATTAGTTTTGGATGCTATAGTGTTGATATATTAAAGCCACATGATGGCATTGAATTAATTTTTGATACTATACAATAAATACTACATTAGTATGAAAGGCCTAAGTGCCACCATTATATTATTTTTAGACATGACACTATTGTTTTAGTCATCATTTTTGCCACTGTTTAAAAATCCTGACAAGAAAAATTTAAGAGAATGACATTTTATTTGTCACTCACAGTTTCTATGGTATCAGTCCACAGAGGCCAACTCCACTGTTCTTGGCCTGAAATGAGTCAGAACATGATGAACAAAGAGTGTGGAGGAGAAAAGTACTCAGGACATAGCAAACAGGAAGCAGGGAGAGCTGTGCTTACCAGGGACAAAATATAAAACCAAAAGGAATGCTGCCAATGACCAACCCCTTTCAGCCACATCCTACCTACCTCCAATTATCATCAAGTTAATCCTTATCAGCAAATTAACACACTGATTAGTTTAAGGCTCTCATAATCCAATAGCTTCACCAATAAACTTTCTTCCTTTTTCTCATGCATGAGCTTTCATATCTAAACCATAATATCCTGACCCTGGGCCCACAAAGCTCATGCCCACATATTGTTAAGAGCATTACCAAAAAGTCTAAGTCAAAAGTCTCTTCCAAGATTCAAGGCAAACTCTCAGCATGACCACCCATAAAAATCAAAGCAAGTTACATACAACCCAATACATAATTGCACAGGGACATATAAAGAAATAGGACCAATGCAACACTGAAATTCAGCTAGGCAAACAAAACCTGTAGTTCCACATCTGGCAACTGAGACATATGACATTGTGATGTTCTTTCCAAAGAGCTTGTGCAGTTCTGCTCTATGGCTTTGCTGTTTACAACCCACAAGCCTCTCTCAGCTTATCTCTGTTAGATTCCCACAGCCTTCCTTGGCAGACTTTCCATGGTACTGGCATCTCTTAATCTCAGGGGTATCCACTGCAGCCTCACCTTCTTCCTCATTTCTTCATGCATCAATATCTCAGAAGCTGCCTGCAAGGACTCCAGCCCAGCAGCTCATTGCCTGGCCTCACAGATTTTCCTTTGAAATTTCAGTGGAAACCTCCAGGATCCCATACCTCCATAATCCTGCAATCCCATAGAACCAGCACCACATGGGTGATGCCAAGGCTGCCACCATCTCAAACAGTAGCCAAGACTCCTGGGACCAAGGCTGCAGAATCCTCTGTGTATCTAGGCAGTTTAGCACAGATAAACTTGTGCAAGCAAGGTGCACAAATCATCTCTCTTCTCAAAGAATTTTCACTTTTACAGTCTTGAACCTGATATGGGGATGATCTTGCCAATTTCTGAGATGCCCTCAAGCCAACTTTCCTATTGTCTCTGGATAAAGTAATTCAGAATCTCTTTAGTGATTGTGATATCTTTAACAATCAGTTTCCTTAGCCTCATTTTACTCACAGTTTTCTGTCCAAACAGGAAATTGTTTGACTATTTCTGCTCTGCTTTCTGATCCTGATTATCACAGTAAACTTGGCTAAAAGCTTCCAGCAATATTCATGTCACTAACTGAATGTTGTGCTACCTTGAAATTTACTCTGTCCAACTATTATTCCATCACCTTTATGTCTCACAAAAAATCTCAAAAAAATCTCCAAATGTAGACATATTCTTAGCCAGAACATAGTGAAAATGACCTCTAGAGCTGGGGATGTGGCTCAAGCGGTAGCGTGCTCGCCTGGCATGTGTGCGGCCCGGGTTCGATCCTCAGCACCACATACGAACAAAGATGTTGTGTCCACCGATAACTAAAAAATAAATATTAAAAATTCTCTCTCTCTCTCTCTCTCTCAAAAAAAAAAAAAGAAAAGAAAATGACCTCTAGTCCAATTTTCAATAGAATCTTCTTCCTCTGAAACTTCATGAGCCCAGTCTTTACTATCTACACTCCTATCAGCATTCTGGACTTCTGGGTTCCAACTAGAATCCCCTATTAAGCCCCATTACAATATTCTGAAGCTTCACCAGTTTGCATCTCTAAAATTTTCAATTTCTCTTGGTACCCCTCTTGGTACCAATTTCTATTTCAGTCAACTCTTTCTGGTGCTGTGACAAAAGACCTGCAAAAACAGAGGATAGTTAGTGCTCATGGTTTCAGAGGTCTCAGTTCAAAGATAGCTGTCTCCATTGCTCTTGGCCCAAGGTAAGGCAGACCTTACAAGGTTGTTTAAGAAGTAAGCTGCTCAAGACATAACAGTAAGTAGAAAGAGAGATCCAGGGACAAAATGTAAACCTCAAAGGAACCCCCCCCATGACCCACCTCCTCTGGCCATACCCTAACTTCCTAGAGTTAATACCCACTTAATCCCAATCTGTGGATTAATGTACTGATTAAGTTAAGGCTTTCATAACCTAATCCTTTTACATCTCAGCTTTTATTGTCTCACACATGATCTTTGGAGAAATTTTCAAATTTAAGCCACAACAGGTATAGATTTGATATTAGCATGAAAGGCCACAAGGGAGCCATTATATTATATTTTTTTGAGAATTTTAATATTTATTTTTTAGTTGTCAGTGGACACAACATCTTTGTTTGTATGTGGTGCTAAGGATCGAACCTGGGCCTCACGCATGCCAGGCGAGCTCGCTACCCCTTGAGCCACATCCCCAGCCCCTATATTACTTTATGATGCTATAGTATGGATATCATGTCTTTCTAAAGACTACAGGACAGCAATTATATAAATTTTAGATGTTGCATGAGTATTAAAGGCCACAGAGCAGCTATAGTATCAGTTTTGGATGTCCTAGAATGGATATAAAATTGGTATTAAAGGCAACAGGGCAACTATTATGGCACTTTTAAATTGTCAAAAATAGATATCATATTAGTATTAAAGAAAATATGGCAGTTGTATTAATTTTAGATATTATGGTATGGGCATAATATTGTCATAATAACCATGAGGCAGAGATTATATTAATTTTAGATGCCATAGTATGGATATCATATTAATACCAAAGGCCACAGACAGGTATTTTATTAGTTTTAGACACTATTATATAAATATTGTATTAATATTAAAGGTCACAGTTTAGCTATTCTATTAGATTTAGATATTTTAGTATGCATATCATACAAGTATTAAAGTCCACAGGGCATATACATATTAGTTTTAGACAGACATTGTTGTATGGATATCATGTAAGTATTAAAGGCCACAAGAAGCAATTTCATTTACTTGTAGATACTATACTGTGGATATTATATTAATATGGAAGAGTACAGGACAGCTATTATATTTGCCTTAGTAGTCACAATATGGACATTATATTAGTATTGAATGCTAAGGTCACCTATTATATTAGTATTAAAGGCCATATTATGAATGTTATATTAATATTAAACAAACATCACATAACATATAGTATAGATATAAAAATAGTATTTAGTTTTACATGCTATAATTCCGATATTATATTATCATTATAGGTCAGAAGATAGGTATTATATTAGATTAAGGTGCTATAATTTGCATTTTACATTAATAAAAAAGGCCACAGAGCAGATATTACATTACCTTTAGAATCTATGATTATTACATAAGTATAAAGGCCAAAGGGCAGCTGTTGTACTAGTATCTGATAGCATGCTATGGATATCATTACAGTATTAAAGGCCACAGGGCATACATTACATTAGTCTAAGATGTAATGGCACAAATATTACATTAAGTTAAAGACCATAGTGCATACTTTTGTTATTTTTAGAAGCTAAAGTTTGGGTATTGCATTAATATTAAAGGTCACAGTGCATCTATTATATTAGATTAAGATGATATATTATGGATGTTACATTAGTATTAAAGACATGTGCAGTTACTGTATTAGCTTGAGATGCTATAGTATGGGCATCATTTTACTATAAAAATCTATAAGGCAAATCTTATACTAGTTTTGGATAATATTCCATGAAAAATTTATTAATATTAAGGACCACACGGTAGTTATTGTATCAATTTTACATGCTACATTATGAATATCATCAGGGCAGCTATTTTATTAGTATTAGATGCTATAGTATGAATATTACATCTATACTAATGTGCTCTGTTAATGGAATATTATAGCTCTCCTGTGGCCTTTAATACCAAATGCACAGGCCTGCTTTTTCAGTACTTTGAGATGCTGTAGTATACATATTAATATTAAAGCCCAAAGTTCAGTTATTATATTAGTTTTATATGCTAAACTATAAGTATACTATTAAGATATTATATTAGATACTATAATTTGGATAGCAGAGGGCAGCTATTATATTACCTTTAGATGCTATCATACAGGTATCATAATAGTACTAAAGGCCACAGCAGCTATTTTATAACATTTAGATTCTATACAGTATGGATATTCAAGACCACAAAGGGGGCTATTTTATTAGTTTTAGAGAGCACAATATGGCTAAAACATTAATAGCAGGCTAGCTATTGTATTAGTTTTAAGAGATATTGTTTGGGCATCATATTTCCTAGAAGGGCCACAGGGCCAATATTTTATTAGTTTTAGATGCTATATTATGGATCTCATGTTAATATTAAGGCCACAGAGCAACTATTGTATCAATTTAAGATGCCATAATAAGGATATATATTGATATTAAAGTACATAGGGCAGCTATTATATCAGTTTTATGTGCAATTGTATGAGTTTTACATTTGTTTTAAGGGACACAGGGAAGATATTATATTAGCTTGAGATGCTATAATATGGATATTTCTTTAGTATAAAAGGCTACAGGGAGGCTATTATACTAGTTTTAGATGCTACAGCATGAATATTATATTACAATTAAAGGTCATAGTACAGCATTTAAAATTAATACTAATTAATTTAAATGCTGTACTATGAACATCATAATAGTATTTAAACCACAGAACAGTTATTATTTGTATCTTCAATAATATGAATATCATATCAATATTAAAATTCACAGGGCAGCTTTATATTTGCTTTAGATTCTGTAGTATAGATACTGCATTAATATGAAAGGCCATTGGAGATCTACGTTATTGTTAAGAGGCCACAGTATGGATATAATGTTAATACTAAATGAAACTGGGTAGCTCTTACAGTACTGTACTTTAAGATGTTGTAGTTTACATATTAGTATTCAAAGCCAAAGTTTGGTTATATTAGTTTTAAATGCTAAAATACAGATATAATATTTGTATTAGACCCCACATGACAGCTGTTTTATCAGATTTAGATGGTATGTTATAGATCTTTTACTAATATTAAAGGGAACAGGGTAGCTATCTTATCAGTTTGAGATGCTATAATAGTGTAACCATATTAGTACTAATGGCCACAGGACAGCTATAGCATGGATAACATATTAGGACAGATAGTATATCCATTTTAGTTGATATAGTATGTATATCTTATTTGTACTAAAGGTCACAGGCAGCTATTATATGTCAGTTTTAGATGTTACACTGTTAATATCATATGAGTATTAAAGGCATCGGGGCAACTATTTTATTTGTTTTAGATGCTATGATGTATCTTATTGTTTCAGTCATCTTTTTTACTGCTTTGACCAAAGGACCTGACAAGAATAACTTTAAAGAAGGAAAATTTCATTTAGGGGCTCACGGTTTCAGAAATCTCGGTCCATAGATGGCCGACTCCCTTCCTTGGGGCTCAAGGTGAGGCATAACATCACAGTAGAAGAGTGTGGTTGAGGAAAGTAGCTCAGGACATGATCAGGAAGCAGAGAAAGTCTGAGCTCAGCTCACCAAATATGTACCCCAAAGGCACACCCCCAATGACCCACCTCCTCCAGCCATACCCTATCAACCTGCAGTTACCATTCAATCCCTGTCAGGGCATTAATTAACTGATTGGGTTAAGGCTTTCATAACCCATCATTTTACCTCTAAACCTTATTGCATTGTCTCACAAATGAGCTTTGGAGGACACTTCACATCCCAATCATAATAATTATTCAGTGTTAAGGCCATAGTGCATCTATTATATTAACTTAAATGCTGCAATGTGGATATTAGCATTAAAGACCACAGGGTACCTACTATATTAGCTTTGAATACTACAGGATGAATGTCAAATAAATATCAAAGGCCACAGGCAACTATTGCATCAGTTTTAGATCTTCTAATATGAATATTGTATTAGTATTAAAGGCCTCTGATATCAGTTTTTGATGTTATAATATGAAAATCATATTAATATTAAAGGCCACAGAGCAGTTATCTATCAGTTTTTTTTTAATTTAAGTCTAAAGGGCAGCTATTATATTAGTTTTAGATTTTATACTATGAATACTATATTAATATTAAAGGGCTCAGGGAAGCTATTACACTAGTTTTACATGGTATAATATGACGATTGTATTAGGATTATAGGCCACAGAGCAGTATTACTTTGGTTTTGAAGGGCACAATATTTATCATATTACATGTGATAAATACTACATTATATCATATTGCATATTATCATATTACATATCAAAGGCCCCAGGTAGCTATTATCCAAAGGCAACTATTTATATTAGTTTTATATCTTATAATATGGGTGGACCCTAAGGATTAATATTATAAGGACATAGTTTGAGATGCTATATTATGGATACAATATTAATAATTAAGGCCATGAGGCACCTATAATGATAGTTATATATGCTATCATATGAATATTACATTAAGATTAAAGGACACAGGGCATCTATTATATTAGCTTGAGATGTAGTAGTATGGGAATTATAATAGTATTTAAGGCCATAATGCCACTAGTTTATTAGTATTGGATACTGTTGCATAGATATCATATTAATATAAAAGCCACAGGGAAGCTATTATATTAATTTTAGATGTGATATTATGGATATCATATCGTCATTAAAGGCCACAGGCAACTAATATATTAGTTTAAGATTCTATAGGATGGATATTAAGTCAATACTAAAAGACACTGGGCAGCTATTATATCAGTTTTAGAGGCTATAGTATGGATATCACTTTAATATTAAAATGTACAGGCCAGCTATTAGGTTAGTTTTAGGTGCTATGCCATGAACAGTATATTAGTAATAGTGGCAAAGAGACATACACTAGTTTAAGATGTTATATGTGGGTATTATATTGATAATAAAGGACACAGGGCATCTATTATACAAGATGAGATTAGATAGTCAGTATGTATATTACATTAGTATTAAAGATTACAGGGCCTATGTTCGGTTGAGATGCTATAGTATGGATAACATGTTGCTATAAAAGAACACAAGGCAGCTATTATATTAGTATTTGATATTATAGTATGGATGTCATATTAATATAAGGGTCAGGGATCAGTTATCATATCAATTTTAGATGCAATAGTATTGATATTATAATAGTTTTTAAATCACATAGTAGTTATATGTTACTTTATATATTCTGTATATCATATTAGTAAAAAGACCATAAGAAAGCTAATATATTAGTATGAGTATAGATATTACATCAATATTAAAGGCCACAGGGTAGCTATTATATTTTTTAGGTTCTAGAGTATGAATATTGTATAAGTATTAAAGTCCACAGCTCAGCTGTTATATTAGCATTAGCTGCTACAGAATGAATATCATATTCATAATTAATGGCAGAGGGAACCTACTATATTAGTTTAATATGCTGTAGTACTGACATTACATTGATATGGAAGACCACAGAGCTATCTTATCAGCTTTGGATGCTGTAGTATGCATATGGCATTAGCATTAAAGGCCACAGGGTACTATTGTTCTAGTTTTAGATGCTATGGTATGGGTTTTATATGGCCATTATAGACAATATGACAGCTATTTATCAAATTTATAAGTATTAAAGCAACAGGTCAGCTATTATATTAGTTTTAGAGGGTATAATATAGACTTCTTGGATATTAAACATCACAGGGCATTTATTAGTCTTAGGTGATACAGTATGGATATCATTAGTATTAAAGACTATGGGGCAACCATTATAATATTATCTAGGTACCATAGTGCATATCATTTTAGTCTTGAAGACTACTATTTTAATAGTTTTAGAGCTACAGTATGGCTATTATATTAGTATGAAAGGCCACATGAAAATATCAGTTTTTGATGCTAAGTATGGATACAATATCAGTTATTGATGCTAAGTATGGATACAATTAGTATTGAAAGGCCACAGGCCAGCTATCCTATTAGTTTCAGAAGCCACAGTACTGATATTACACTAAAGTTAAAGGCTACAGAGCAGTTATTATACTAGTTTTAGATGCTTGGTTTGGATATTGTATGATTTTTACAGGCTACAGTATACCTATTTTTTTTTGTTTTAGATGCTATAGTGTGGATATTATACTGGTAGTAAACACCAAAGTTCAGGTATTATATTGGCTATTATATTAGTTTTAGATTGTATACTATAGATATCAAATATACTATTTGATCCTCAGCACCACATAAAACAAAATAAATAAAGATATCGTGTCCATCCACAACTAAAACATTATTTTAAAAATCACCAGGAAGATATTTTATTAGCATTAGATACCATAGTATAGATATCATATTAGTATAAAGGCCACAGACAAACTATAAGTTGCTATAGTTTGGATATTACATGAGTATTAAAGGCTGCATGAGAGCTATTATATTTATTTTACATGCTATACTATGGAAATTATATTAGTATTCAATGCCACGGGGCAACTATTATATTATTTTGTAATGCAATAGTATTTTGATATCACATTGATGTTAAAGGTCACAGAGCTGCTATTATATTAGCTTTAGATTATAGAGTATGGATATTACATTAGTATTAATGGCCACAGTTACCATTTGAGATGCAAGAGTTGGGTATTATGTAAGTATTAAAAGCCACAAGGCAGCATTTATCACTTTTAGATTTTATAGTATGGGTATCATGGTAGTATCAAAGTCCACAGGGTAGGAATTACATCAATTTTTGATGTGATAATATGGATAAATATTAGTATTAAAAGGCCACAGGACAGGGCTGGGGCTGGGGCTCAGAAGTAGCGCACTTGCCTGGCATGTGTGAGGCACTGGGTTTGATTCTCAGCACCACATATAAATAAATAAAGGTCTATCAACAACTAAAAGAAAATTTTTTTAAAAATGCCACAGAACAACTCTTACATTAGTTTCAGAATCCTCCATATTGATATTATATCAGTGAAAAAGTCCACACGGCAACTATTATATTAGTTTTAGTAGTGAGAGTATGGATTATTATGTTAATCTTAAAAGCCACAGGGCAGCTATTATATTAGATTTAGATGTTAGAGTATGGGTATCATATTAGTATAATAGGCCTCAGGGCAGACATTATGTCAGTTTTACATGATAGAGTATGCATTTCACACTAGTGTTCAGGCAACAGGGAAGCCATTATATCAATTTTAGATGCTATAGTATGGAAGAGAGAGAGAGAGAGAGAGAGAGAGATCACAGGGCAGCTTTTCTTTTCGTTTTTTTTTTTTTGGTTTTTTTTTTATAGCTGGGACACTTAACCACTGAGCCACATTCCCAGACCCCTTTATTTTTTATTTTGAGACAGGTTCTCGTTAAGTAGCTTAGGGCCTCAGTAAGTTGCTAAAACTGGTTTTGAGCTTGTGATCCTCCTGCCTCAGCCTCCACAGTCACTGGCATTACAGGTTGCACCACCATTCCGGGCAAGGCAGCTCGCAATTTTAGATGGTATTGTATGTATGTCATATAATAATAAAGGCTAGGGCTGGGGTTGTGGCTCAGTGATAGAGTGTTTGCCTTCTATGTGTGAAGCACTGAGTTCCATCCTCAACACCACATAAAAAATAATAAATAAACAAAATAAAGTTATTAAAAAATAGTAAAGTCTACATAGCAGCTCTTATATTAGTTTTACATGCTACATGTGTATATCATATTAGTATAAAAAAGTTTCAAAACAGCTATAATGTCAGTTTTATATGTTGTATTATGAGTAATATACTAATACTAAAGGCCAGAGAAGAGTCATTATACCACTTTTTGATGTTATAGAGTGGATGCCGACTGATGGAGGTGGGGACTGATGCAGTGGGGGTCAGCTTTCCCGGCAGCTTGAGTAGCTGCTGCACTTCAAAGCCCTGCAGCTACTCATTGTTGTCCATTCCTGGGCATCAGGGGCTCCACAGTGTGCACAGATAAAGGATGTAATGGCAGAATTAGCTAAAGAACACCCTCAAGTTTCATTCGTGAAGTTGGAAGTTGTTCCTGAAGTATCCAAAACATATGAAGTTAGTTCTGTTCCCACCTGTTTTTCAGGAATTCTCAGAAAATCAACAAATAGTTGGTGCACATGCTCCAAAGTTGACCAAAAAAAAGTTTTTGGTGCTATCACATGGATATCATATTAGTCTTAAATGTCATAGAGCAGTGATTATATTATTATATTATACTAACATTAAAGGCCACAAGGCAGCTATTATATTAGTTTCAGATTTTTATAATATGGATATTATTTTAGTATTAAAGTTCATAGGGAAGCAAATATATTAGTTTTAGAATCTATAATATGATTAATAAATTAATTATAATCACAAGAGGGCAGCTATTGTATTCATTTTGGATGTTGTAGTACGGATATCACATTAGTTTTAAAGGCTACAGGCAGCCATTATTTTAGTTTTATAGGCCAATGTATGGACATTATGTTAATAATAAAGGCCACAGGCTGGGGTTGTGGCTCAGTGGTAGAGTGCTCGCCTAGCATGCACGAGGCACTGGATTCGATCCTCAGCACCACATAAATGTAAAATAAAGATATTGTGTGTCCACTTAAAATTAAGAATAAATATTTTTAAAAATAAAAAATAAAAATAAAGGCCACAAGACAGTTATTATATTGGTCTCTGAGTCCAAATTATGAATATTATATTAATATTAAAGGCCACAGAACACACTTATACATTGCTGGTGGGACTGCAAATTGGTGTAACCACTGTGGAAAGCAGTATAGAGATTCCTTAGAAAATGTGGAATGGAACCACCATTGACCCAATTATCCGGCTCCTTTGCTAATACCCAAAGGACTTAAAATCAGCATTCTATAGTGATACAGTCACATCAATGTTTACAGCACCTCAATTTACAATAGCCAAGCTATGGGACTAGGTGCCCTTCAACAGATGAATGGATAAAGAAAACTTGGTATATATACACAATGGAATATTACTGAGCAATAAAGAAGAATTAAATTATGGCATTTGCCAATAAACGGATATAACTGGAGACTATCATGCTAAGTGAAATAGGAAAAAAAAAGTCCAAAAAAAAAAGACAAAGGCCAAATTATCTCTCAAATGTAGATGTTTAACCCATAACAAGGGACAGTAGGGAGAGGAAGTATAGAAGTTCACTGGATTAGACAAGGGGAATGAAGGGAAGGAAGGGGATGGGAGCAGGAAAGACAGTAGAATGAACCAGTCATAACTTTCCTATGCTCATATATGAATATATGACCAGTGTAATTCCACATCATGTACAACCACAAGACTGGGATCCTAATTAGAATGGGTTGCACTCCATGTATGTATATATCAAAATACACCCTACTGTCATGTTTATCTAAAAACAACAAACAAATAAACAAAAATAAGATTAAAACCACAGGACAGGGCTGGGGTCATGGTTTGGTGGTAGAGCACTTGCCTAGCAAGTGTGAGGCCCTGGGTTTGATCCTCAGCATCACATATAAATAAATTAAATAAAGCTATTTTTAAAAACCCACAGGACAGATATTGTATTCATTTTATACACAAAAGCATAGATATTAATATTAAGTCACATGGTAACTATTATATAAGTTTTTTATTCCTTAAGACTGTTACATTACTATTACAGGCCTCAGTGGAGCTTTTATATCAGCTTTGGAAACTAGAGTATGAACATCTTATTAGTATTAAAAGCCACAAGAAATCTGTTATATTAGTTTTAGGTTCTATAATATCAGTTTATGATACTAATACCATACACTATTAAAGGCCACATGCAGGTGCCGGGTTGTGGCCCAGTGGTAGAGTGCTTTACCTAGCATGTGTGAAGCACTGGGTTTGATCCTCAGCACCACATAAAAATAAATAAAGAAAATAAAGGTATTGCGTCCAACTAAAAAATAAATATTTTTTTAAAAAAGATATTGTGTCCATCTACAACTAAAAAAAGATACTTTAAAAAAGGCCACATAGAAGCTATTACATTAATTCTAGAAAATATAGTTAGGCTACTATATTAATATTGAAGGCAACAGGGCACCTACTATGTTTATTGCAGATGTTGAATTATAAATGTCCATTATTATTAAAGACCACAGGTGGATATTATATTAGTTTTAGAAGCAATAGTATGAATATTATAGTAATATTAAAGGTCACAGGGAAGCTATTATTTTTCCCTTCAGATGTTATAGTATAGACATTACATTAGTATTAAAAACCACAGGTCAGAGCCAGTGTGCGGTGCACACCTATAATCCCAGCAGCTCTGGAGGCTGAGGTAGGAGGATCACAAATTTAAGTCAGCCTCAGCAAAAGCAAGGCACTAAGCAATTCAGTGAGACCCTGTCTCTAAATAAAATACAAAATAGGGCTGGGGATGTGGCTTGGTGATTGAGTGCTTCTTAGTTTAATCCCTGGTACCAAAAAAAAAAAAGTCACAGGTCAAGTCTTATAGTAGTTTAAGATGCTGTAGTATGCATATTATGTTAGCATCAAAATGCCAAAGGTCAGCTACCTTATTAGCTTTAGATGCTATAATGTGCATATAATATTAGTATTAAAGCCATAGTACAACTCTTATATTAGTGTTATATGCTATACTATGGGTATTATATTAGTAATAAAGGCCTAAGAGCAGCTCTAAATTAGTTTTATAGAATGTAGTAAGGATATAACATTAATATTACAGGATACAGAAGGATACAGGACAGCTATTACATTGGTTTTAGAGGCCAAAGCATATTATACTAGTATGAAAGGCCAAAGGGCAGTAATTATAATAGTTTAAGATGATATAGTGTATGTGTTATTCTAGTACTAAAGGTCATAGGGCCACTGTTATATTAGTTTAAGAGGCTATAATATGGATATAACATAATTATTAAAGGTCATGGGGCAGATATTATATTTTAGATGCTATGGTATGGATATCATATTAGCATTAAAGCCACAGGGCACCTATTATATTAGTTTTTGATTCTATAATATGAATATCATATTAGTATCATAGTACAAAGGACAACTATTATATTCATTTTGGATACTGTCATTTGGATGTTAAGTTAATATTAAAGTTTTCAGGACAGCTATTGTATTAATTTTAGATGCTATAATATGGTATCCTATTAGTTATGAAGGCCACAGAATAGCTACTACCTCAGTTTTAGATACTACAGTGTGGATATTGTATTAGTATTAAAAGGCCACAGGTCAGCTATTATTTCAGTTTTAGAGCCACAGTATTGATATTGTATTAATATTATAGGTCACAGGGCAGTTATTTTATTAGTTTTTCATGTTGTAGTATAGACATTATATTATCATTAAAGGCTGCAGGGAAGTTGTTCTTTTAGTTTTAGATGCTATAATAATGATATTGTATTAAGGGCCATAGGGCAGCTATGATATTAATTTCAGATGCTATAATATGGATATTATGTTAGTATTAAAGGCCACAGAGCAACTAATATATCTATTCTAGATGCTATTATGTGGATATTATATTAATATTAAAGGTCATAGGGCTACTCTTACATTGTTTTTAGATGATAGAGCACAGACAACATTTTAGAATTAGAGTTCATATGGAAGTTATTCCATTATTTTTAGATGCTATTACACAAATATCATGAGCATTAAAGGCCATAGGGGATAACTATCTTATTTTTACATACTGTATTACTATTATTTTGGGGTGCTTTAACCACTGAGTCACATCCCCAGCTCCTTTTATTTTTTGAGACTGGGTCTTGCTAAGTTGCTTAAAGCCTTTTAAATCACTGAGGCTGGCTTCAAACCTGCAATCTTCCTGTCTCAGCCTCCTAAGTCTCTGGGATCACAAGTGTGCGCCACCATGCCTGGCTTACAAACTATATCATGAATATCATACTAGTACTAAATATTACTGTATTAGTTTTAGATGCTACATTATAGATTCATATTAGTACCTAGGGTGCATTGTATTAATATTAGATGCTATAATTATATTAGTATTAGATGCTATAATATGGGTATTGAATTAATATAAAAAGAAGAGTGATTATATTAGTTTTAGATGCCACAGTATGGATACAACATTAATATTAAACCCTACAGGGCAGATATTATAATAGTTTTAGATGCTCTATTATGGATATATTAATATTAAAAGGCCATAAGGAAGCTATTATTTCAGTTTAACAGGCCATACTTTTGATAGTATATCAATACTAAAAGACATAGTACAGCAGTTATATTATATTATAGATTCATATTAGTTTTAAATGCTACTTTTTGATAATATTAGTATTAAAGGCCACAGGGCAACCACTGTGTCAGTTTTAGAAGCTATAGTATGGATATTACATTAGAATTAAACCAGACAGTGCAGTTAGGGTATTCATTTTAGATGCTATAACACAGATGGCATTCTATTATTAAAAGCTAGGGGCTGGGGCTGAGTGGTAGAGAGCTTGCCTCTCATGTATGAGGCACTGGGTTCAATTCTCAGAAATATATATATATATATATATATATTCCATTGACAACTAAAAAATATTTTAGAAAAAGCTACATGGTGCCTATTATATTAATTTTTGATGCCATAGTAGGCATATCACATTAGTATTAAAGGCTGAAAGGCAGATGTTATAATAGTTTTTGATGCTATGGTATGAAATCTTATCAATCATAAAGGCTACAGGAAAGCTATTATGTCACTTTTTGATGCTAAAATATGGATGTCACATTAGTATTTAAAGTCACAGGGCAGCTACTATATTAATTTTACATTCTATACTATGGATCTAAGTATTGATAATCAAAAAGCAGATATTATATTAGTTTTAGATCACATATTTGAGGCCCACCTGGGCAATTTAGCAAGACCCTGTTTCAAAATAAAATTTATAATGGGCTGGGAATGTTGGTAGCTCAGTGCTTGCCTAGCACATGTGAGGCCTTGGGTTCAATACCCATTGCTTAATAAAATTTTTCCATGCCAGACATCTAATCATAGACAACCATAGCAGGAGTAGAACAGGGCAGAAGCCATTATTTCAACCTCCTAAGAATGATTAAACTAAATCTGCACTTTGTTCATCTCACAATACTAATATGCCAAAAACATGCACTGGAGAAAAGATAGCATCTTCAACAAATGGTGCCGGGAAGGCTGAAACTGCAAATCCATATGCAACAAAATGAAATTAAACCCCTAACTCTCACCATGTGCAAAATTTAACTCAAAATGGATCAAGGACCTAGGAATTAGACCAAAGACTCTGCATCTAATACAAGAAAAAGTAGGCCCTAATCTTCATCATGTGGGATTAGGCCCCAACTTCCTTAATAAGACTCCTTTAGCATAGGAATTAAAACCAAGAATCAATAAATGAGATGGATCAAACTAAAAAGTTTCTTCTCAGCAAAAGAAATAATCTGTGAGGTGAACAGAGAACCCATATCCTGGGAGTAAATTTTTACCCCTCACACATCAAATAGAGCACTAATCTCTAGGATATATAAAGAACTCAAAAAGCTAAGCACTAAAAAATACAAATAACCCAATCAACAACTGAGCCAAGAACCTGAACAGACACTCCTCAGAAGAAGATATACAATCAATCAACAAATATATGAAAAAATGCTCATCATCTCTAGCAATCAGAGAAATGCAAATCAAAAGTATTCTAAGATTTTATCTCACTCCAGTCAGAATGGCAGCTATTATGAAGGCAAACAACAATAAGTGTTGGTGAGGATGTGGGGGAAAAGGCACACTCATACATTGCTGGTGGGACTGCAAACTGGTGCAGCCAATATGGAAAGCAGTATGGAGATTCCTTGGAAAACTGGGAATGGAACCACCATTTGACCCAGCTATCCCTCTCCTCAGTCTATACCCAAAGGACTTAAAAACAGCATACTACAGGGACACAGCCATATCAATGTTTATAGCAGCACAATTCACAATAGCTAGACTGTGGAACCAACCTAGATGCCCTTCAAAGGATGAACAGATAAAAAATGTGGCATATATACACAATGGAATTTTACTCAGCAATAAAAGAGAATAAAATCATGGCATTTGCAGGTAAATGGATGCCATTGGAGAAGATAATGTTAAGCGAAGGCAGCCAATCCCACAAAAACAAATGCCAAATGTTTTCTCTGATATAAGGAGGCTGATTCATAGAGGGGTAGGAAGGGGGAGCATGGGAGGATTAGATGAATTCTAGATAGGGAAGAGGGATGGGAGGGAAAAGGAGGGGGCAGGGGATTAGTAAGGATGGTGGAATGTGATGGACATCATTATCCAAAGTACATGTATGAAGACACAAATTGGGTGTCAACATATTTTATATATAAACAGATATGAAAAATTGTGGTATATATGTGTAATAAGAATTGTAATGCAAAAAAAACAAAGTACTTGTATAAAGGCATGAATTGGTGTGAACATACTCTATATACAAAGATATGAAAAATTATACTCTATATGTGTAGTAAGAACTGTAATGCATTCTGCTGTTGTGTATTTAAAAAAATAAAATTAAAAAAACAAATATGACAGCCCTTTAAACATGATAAAAGTGTATATACTTTCCTAAGGAATCCAACAGAGAGACTCTGCTCTAAAAGTCACCTTACAAGCACATAAGGGCACCAACATTAGGATAAAATGTAAACATGGCAATGAAATTCCTTAAATACTAATAAATACATAACCTCAAAATAAGAAATTCAAATTTATGAAATCAAAAGCACGATGGTACATTAAAAAATTTTTTTTAGTTGTAGATGAACACAATACATTTATTTTTTTTGCGGGGGGAGGGCAAACAAGGATCCAGAACAAACATCCCCAGCCCTATTTTGCCGGAGTACGGCTCAGCAGAATAACGGGGGGGGGGGGGGGGGGGGGGGTGACGAACAACTTGTGTACGTTGATACAGCAGGAGTAGGAGCCGTTTATTGCAGAACAGGAGCAGTATTTATACATTCCACACAGCTTATCTAATTAGCATAAACTAGATACAGCAGTCAACCAATCAGGAATCTCCACACTTAATGGCTCGCTTTTGTTACTTCTCAAACCACTCCCTCTGGCATTTTGCCAGGCACCATCCAGACTTGTTTACAACTCTAACATTCCCCTGGCTAAATGCCAGGTGTTATTTTGACTTGTTTACAGACTCTAACACTATTTTGTATTTTATTTAGAGCCAGGGTCTGAGTTGCTTAGTGCCTCACCATTGCTGAGGCTGGCTTTGAACTCATGATCCTCCTGTTTCAGCCTCCCAAGTTGCTGGGATTATAGGCATGCACCAACACATCTAGCAAAATACCTTTATTTTATTTATTTATTTGTATGTGGTGCTAAGGATCAAACCCAGTGCCTCACAGGTGCTAGGCAAGCTCTCTACCACTGAGCCACAACCCAGCCCACAATGGCATATTTTTAAATGATATTTTGAACCTCTAGAAGGGAAACATTTCATAGAGTTCTGTAACAATAATTCCTGACAATATATGAAGCATAATGCTCATCAGAAGGCCCATACCTTTGTTTACAAGGAATAAGAGAAACTTTCTGATGAATGTACAAATTTAGTAAGACATATGGGTATACTTTCTAAATTAGAAAAGTTTAAAAAGAGTCTGTTTTTTAAAAAGTTTATTTTTAGTAACTGTCTTAAATTTTAAAAAGCAGTTATTGACTTGTCTCTTACATGGTGTAATAATTTGAGTCCTGAGAAAATTTCATCTATACTGGTTTTAAGTATAATAGTTGGCATTGAAAATATCACCTTCCTGCTTTTATCTTCTAAAACTGTTTTGAAATTTCTACTTAGAATAATTTCATCCAAATTTGAAAGTGGTATTGTTGTGTATTTGTGTATGTGTAAATACTTGAACTTTTTAAACAAAAGATACCTCTGGATACCTCTGGTGCATGTGTCCTGTGAGAGGGAGTGCTGGAATCCAACACAGGGCCTCTCACATGCTCAGCAAGTTCTCTGCCAACAAGCTAAGCACCCAAACACCAAAGACATTTTAAAAAGCAGAAATTAATTAAAATCATTTAAATTTTCACAAGGATTTTTCAAATAAGACAATTCTCTCAAAAACAAAGTGAGCTAAAATATTCTTTAATGATTGCTGATGTAAACTAGCAGAGTTCTCAGGATTAGGAATTCTTTTTTTAAATTTTTTATTTATTTTAATTAGTTATATATGATAGTACAATGACTTTGACATATCTTACATTTGAATCAGATGGGATATAATTTCCCATTCTTCTGAGTGTACAGGTTGCAGAATCATATTGGTCATACAGTCACATACCCAAAGGACCTAAAAACAGCATACTATAGGGACACAGCCACATCAATGTTTATAGCAGCATAATTCACAATAGCTAGACTGTGGAGCCAACCTAGATGCCCTTCAGTGGATGAATGGATAAAAAAAAATGTGGCATTTATACAATGGAATATTACTCAGCACTAAAAAATAAGATGATCATGGCATTTGCAGGGAAATGGATGGCATTAGAGCAGATTATGCTAAGTGAAGTTAGCCAATCCCAAAAAACAAATGCTGAATGTCTTCTCTGATATAAGAGGGAGGGTGATTCAAAATGGGGTAGGGAGGAAGGCATGGGAAGAGGACTAATAATTCTGTAGAAAATTGGAAAGAGGAGAAATTAAAAGTTGAATAGGATAAAGCACAGAACTGGAAATCTGGAGATTTCCTAGTAAATACAGACAGTGCAACATGACTCTAAAATGAGGAAATTCTAAATTAAACAAATATTATAGAAAAGCTGGACTAGTGGTTAGAGGTTGTGCACTGGAAAGACTCAGGATCATGGGGCTCACAGCAGAGTTTTACCTGATCTTAACAAATTATAATTCCATTTCTAATGTTCATGATCTAGAAAAAAGAAGAGAGAAAGAGATAACTTTACTAAATTCATTTTATGGATATCAAAGCCTGATAGGGTCAAGATATTTCATTCAATTCAGGATGTCAGTGTTTATATAACAGACACTATTATGTGCACCTGCTGCAGTCCGGCTGGCTGGGCAAAATAGCGGGTGGGGGGTGGGGGTGACAAGCAACTTGTGAAGGTTGAAACAGCGGGAGCCGTTTTATTGAGAGATAGCAGAGATATTTATACACAACTGAATACACAGCTTGACCCAATTTATCATCATCCAGTTACAGCAATAATTATACACAGCTTAACTTAATTAACATCATCTTAATGGCTCACTGGTGTTACTTCTCAAACCACTCCTCCTGGCAAAGTGCCAGGCGCCATCTTGACTTGTTTGTGGCCCTTAACATGCACCATTAAAAACATACTGAGGCACGGACCAGGGCAGCTGCTCAACCTAGCCCAGTGGGGTCAGAGCCTGGAGTAGAGGGAGGTTCAGAAGGACAGGTGGGGTAAGAAGGCAGGGATCTTGAGGAGAGTCAAAGGGACAACAGTAGTGAGAGGCAGCAACCTTAGTGGAAACTAGCTCAGAGCCCCTACATCTCCGGCCTTCTATCCCCATATCCCACCCAGAGAAAGATGAATCTGAAGCTCAGCAGAGGTAGATAGCCTGCCTAACCCACCACCCACCAGGAGCCACACTGAATCTAGGGAAAGCAGTCCACCGACCACCACTACCTGCTCTGTACCAGCTGCCTTAAAGTGCTGATGTTTTAGTCAGACTTTTTTTGTTGCTGTGACTGAAGGACCCAACCAGAACACCTGTAGAAGAGGAAAAGTTTATTTGAAGGCTCACAGTTTCAGAGGTCTTAATCCACAGAGGCCAGCTCCATTCCTCGGGGTTCAAGGTGAAGCAGAACATCATGGCAGAAGAGTGTGGCAGAGAGCACCAACTCATGTCATGATCAGAAAGCAGAGAGAGAAAATTCACTCTCCAAATACAAAATACATAACCCACAAGCACACCCCAAATGAATCATTTTATCTGGGCCCACTCGACCTGCATCCAGTTACCACTCAGGTAACCCCATCAGGAATTAATTCACTGATGAGGTTAAGGCTCTCTAACCCAATCATTTTGCCTCCAAACTTTCTTGTATTGTCAGAAGGTGAGCTTTTGGAGGACACCTCACAACCAAATCAAAACAGCTGCAGGAGTGGCAGGTATTCACTATCAACGCTGTCATGACAGAAGAGGTGAGGCATCTCCCTGAGGCGGCTCTGCAAAGAGAACCCCAGGCTTTCTAATACACATATCCCACAAGGACTATCAAGCACTCCCTCACGCTGCTCTGAGAAAGCTCAGGGTGTCCCTACAGACAGACCCAAGGGTTCCCAAGGCAGGCATCTCCCTCACGCTGCTCTCAGGAGGGAGCTCTGGGTGTCCATAAAGAGAGGCTCAAGAGATCCCAAAGCTGGGTTTCTCCCTCAGGCTGTTCTGAGAATGGGGGAGCTCTGGGGGTCCTAAAGACAGACCCAAGGGTCCCCAAGCTGGGCACCTCCCTCATGCTGCTTTGAGGAGGGAGCTCTGGGTGTCCATATAGACAGACCCATGAAGTCCCCAAGCAGGGGCGTGGGCTCCCTAATGCTCTTCTGAGGGAGCTCTGGGTGTCCCTAGAAACAGACCCATGAGGTCCCCAAGCCGGATGTCTCCCTCACACTGGATTCTTGGAGGAAGAGGGAGCTATAGGTGTCCCTATACAATACACAGACCCACAAGGTCCCTAAGCCTGGCATCTCCCTCACACTGCCCTGAGGATGGAGTTCAGGGTGTCCCTAGAGACAGATCCATGAGGTCCCCAGGTCGGGCATCTCCATCACGGTGCTCTAAGGAGGGAGCTCTGTGTCCTACACATGGACACACAAGGTCCCCAAGCAGGTGCCTCCCTCAAGCTGCTTTGAGGGGGGAGCTCTGGGTGTCCCTATATACAGACCCGCGAGGTCCCCAAGCTGGGTATTCCCCTCATACTCCTCTGAGGAGGAGGGAGCTCCGGATGTCCCTACACACAGAACTACGAAGTCCCCAGGCCGGGCATCTCCATCAGATTGCTCTGAGGAAAACAGAGCTCTGGGTGTCCCTAGAGAAGACCCATGAGACCCCAGGCCAGGTCTTCCTCATGCTGCTCTGAGGAGAAGGGAGCTCTGGGTGTCCTTAAACACACCCAGAGGACCCCAGGCTGGGCATCTCCCTCACACTACTCTGAGGGAGGAGCTCTGAGTGTCCCTACAGAGAGACCAAGAGGTCCCCAGGACTGGCGACTCCCTCACACTGCTCTGAGGAGGAGGGAGCTCTGGGTGTCCTACAGACAGACCAAGAGGTCCCCAGGCCTGGTGTCTCCCTCACACTGCTCTGAGGAGGAGGGAGCTCTGAGTGTCCCTACAGAGAGACCAGGAGGTCCCCAGGCCTGGTGTCTCCCTCAGGCTGCTCTGAGGAGGAGGGAGCTCTGGGTGTCCCTAGAGACAGACCAGGAGGTCCCCAGGCCTGGTGTCTCCCTCAGGCTGCTCTGAGGAGGAGGGAGCTCTGGGTGTCCCTAGAGACAGACCAAGAGGTCCCCAGGCCTGGTGTCTCCCTCAGGATGCTTGAGGAGGAGGGAGCTCAGCTCCTCCCTGCAAGGTGACCCACCATGTCCCAGAGCCAGGGCTCTCCTGGTGTGCTCTGAAGCAAAACGTTTGTGTCCTTGCCTGAAGGAGGCGGGTCAGGCGTCCAAGATGGCGCTGAGGCCACGCCTCCGGTTGCCAGGCATCCGCAGGCCACGCCCCTGCCGGCCCCGCCCAGTGCAGCCTGCTGGCTGCCTCCTCCTGGTTCTGCTCCCAGCTCCTGGTGAATCTCTGAGCTCCTTCCTGTGCTGTAGGCAGTTACTGGATAAAATCGGTTCTTGTGTTTTGAGCTCAGAAAATAGTCTGCATAGGTCCAAATTGGAGAGTCGTTATTAGCCAGCTGCCTCTGGAGTCTCAGCAAGACGATGTTCAGAGTACCATGCCCACCTCTGTGCACACAAGCTTTTTAAAGATTAAAACCACTTTACCATGTGCAGGAGTCTGCAATTGTCCAAAGCAAGCGCACTTACAGAAGCTTGACAGAACAGTTATGCGGCCAGCTACAATGTTCCAAATGTGCGTCTGCAGTCACTGGGATTTTTGGTTGGGGCGATGTTGACATTCATTGAGCAGGGGTTGCAGCAATTAAAGTTTCTTAGTTGGATTAACTCCCCACTCTAATCAAGATAGTTTCTTTTAAAATGGAGTCACTTAGGCCAATTTCTTAATAAGTAGAATAGCTAAACACTACTTATCCTGTTATCCTATGTGTCTTATCTATTAATATCCTATAACTTATAGGGTGCTTATGGAGCTGAGCCATAATCTAAGTTAGGCTATAACACTGCTTTAACTAGGTCTGGCTGTGTTATCTGTGGCACCATGAGGAGTGGAAGCTCAGGAGAGTAGTAAAGGGGGTCCAGCGAACCACCTGAGATCCCAGCCCTGCACTTTACCAGCCAAGCACTACTGCAGCTAGAGGCCTGGGGAGCAGAGGGGCAGACAGGCACAGCTGCAGGGAGCCCCAGACACTTCACCGATGTACCCAAGAGCAGAAGGCCACAAGGTGACTGGAGAGACCTCTGGGAAGTGTAGTCTTTGCGACAGTGATGTAACCATAAACTGCCCCATTTTAGGATCATGGGTTTAAAGAAAAGCAGTTAAATCTCAGCTCTTGGAGCCACCGTCAAGGTTAGGAGAACCAAAGCTCAGATCAAGCCCCTGAAGCTAGAATTAGGCAGAAAGGCAAGGGTGGGATCCCGAGAATGGAGGAATTGACATGTTAATTCCTTCAGAACTCTTCCTCCACTCTTCTCAAGATAACCTGCCACTGCTGCAACCTGTTGCTATGGTAAACTGTCTCAGGAATTGTCCCTCCCTACAAGTAGTTGTTAATTATGCCCTCTTCCTGCCCAGATCACACCACCTTGGCTCCTCCAGCCCATCTGCTTCTCACCTTTTGGCCATTCCGCCCAACATCTCCTGGGCCTACTCATGTAAGCAGAAAGAAGAGAGATGAGGGGAAGAGAGCAGGAGAATGAAAGAAGCCTAAGACACGTAAAAGGGCAAAACACCCTAGCTTCTTCAGGTACCATGACAGCAGCTATGGCCCCCTTTTCCCTCCAGGGAGAAGTCTATGCTACCCCTTTTTAAATAAACCCTGCTTTTTGGTGTGCTTCTCTAACATTATACTTCAACATTTGAGGGAGCGGAACTTGTCATCAGCAATATTACTCTCATCAGCCTCTGGGAGCTTCACACACACACACACACACACACACACCCTGCCCTGGGGCATTCTAGGTGATTCATTCTGTCCTTTCTGTCCAGCTTCCACCATGGATGACTCTGGGAGCAACTGGCTACCGTTTATTAAGAATTCCCAGATTCTGGGCAATGCAATATGTTGTTTTGCCCACACAGCCCTTGCCATGCAGGACCATGGGAGGCAGGTGCCACATGCTGGCCCAGGCACCATGGAGGACCCTGGCAGTGTAGCTTGGTGTTCTGCCCAGGCAGCCCTCACCCCAGAAGCCTAAGGGGGCTGCAATCAAACATACCCCCAGAATTCTGGGTAATGGCATCCAGTATTCCCCAATGCAGTCTTTGCTGCAGAGGTCTCTGTGAACTGCAGACTACATGGTCACCCAGGCACCCCTAGGGATTTAGGGCAATGTACTCCAGTGTTTTGCCTGCATACCCCTGCTGGGAGGGCCACAGGAGTTGCAGGCCCTATGTTTTCCCATGTGAAAAACTACACCCCTATGGGGGGGGGGACCTTGAAACTCCACTTGGTAGCTCATGTCTTTTGTCAAAAAGCTCTACATGGTTTAGCTCTGATGCGAACAGCAGTAGGTGACATCTGCAGGTTGTGAATGGTGTCATCTCATCTCCTCTGCATGTATTGTGGTTCATGGATGTAGCCAGGATCACCTCAATCCCTCCTCAAGTCCCTCAGCCCTGGACGTGGCCAGGGACCCTGTACCTTGTAGTTTCCCATCCAGCATATCTGGAGCCATGGCATTGTGATGTTCTCCCCAAAACGCTGTGCAGCTCCACCATATGTTGTTTTCAGCCCGTGTGGCCTCTCTCTTGGCTTGTCTGTGCTCAGTTCCTCGAGCTTTCCTTGACAGATGTTCTATAGGTCCTTGCTTAGCATCTGGATGGCCATCTTAAGTGACTGCCACCATTTTAAGAAAAAGTTTTGCTTTCCCTCCCAAGGGCATTTCTGAGAAAGGCTTACCACTCCCTCATACAACCCAACACCTAACCACTCATATTAGAACCGGCCTGGCTCTGATTCTTGAGCCTCTCCCATAAAAGTCCCAGAACCCAAGCCTGTTTTGCCTCTCTCCTATAGAGTATCTCTATCTGGTCGCCATCTTTCATTTCTCACTTACCCGTCTCCTTGCTTTCCCTTCACTGAATACTATGTTAATATCGCATTCCAAGATCAGCTATTAGTATTAGTATTAGAGGCCACATAATGGAAAGTGTATTAATATTAAAGACTACAAGGAAGCCATTATATTAGTTTTCAGTTCTACACTATGATATTATATTGATATGAAGGTGACAGGGCAGCTGTTCTTTTAGATGCTGTAATGTGGATATTGTTTTAGTATTAAAGGACTTAGGGGGCTAGGGTTGTAGCTCAGTGGTAGAGCGTTCGCCTAGCATGCGTGGGGCCCTGAGTTCAATCCTCGGCATCACATGAAGCAGAATAAAGACATTGTGTCCACCTATAACTAAAAAATAAATATTTTTTTTAAAAAGGATATGGGGGGCTGGGGGTGTGACTCAAGCGGTAGCGCACGTGGCCTGGGTTTGATCCTCAGCACCACACACAAACAAAGATGTTGTGTCTGCCGAAAACTAAAATAAATAAATAAATAAATATTTTTAAAAATTCTCTCTCTCTCTCCTCTCTCTCTCTCTCTCTCTCTCTCTCTCTCTCTCTCTTTAAAAAAAAAGGACATAGGGCAGCTATATGTTACATATTTACAAGTAAAAGGGCACAATATGTTTATCATATTAATATAAAAGAACCCAAGTGGCTACTATATTAGGTTTAGATGCTATCCTATGATAGCACATTAATATTAAAAGCCAAGTGATCTATTATACTAGTTTTAGATCCTATGGTATGCATATAATATTATTACTAAGGCACAGAACATATATTTGTTTAAGATACTACATCATGGATATCATATTAATATTTAAGGTCACACAGCACCTATTATATTAAATTAGAGATGGAATCATATGATTATTACATTAACATTGAGGGACACAGCATCTATTATTAGCTTGAGATGTGGTCCTTGTCAGGTCGATGGTGGTGACTTACGAACAAAGCACCAAGCAGCCTGCGTGTGCAAAGGAAACATCAGTCAGGCGCTGACAGAACCACCTGTCAATCAGCAGGGTCTCCAGGCCGATCCTGGCTCTCAGCCAGTTCCCAAACCAACTCCACTGGGACAAGGGACTCTAAAAATCCCTTTTCCTGTCCTAAGTCCTTCCCTTCCTGCCGTCAGCCTCATGAAATTCCAGTCCTGTGGAGCCCCACGAGGTTTCTCCTCAGACTCTCTTCCTATCTACTCTGTCAGTCTGATAAGCTCCACCCAGGAGTGAACCTCAGTAAAGCCTTGTTCAGTGGCCTTTTTAAATCTGCCTCCTTTTGGTTGCCACCATTGCCCGGCCTTACAATAGTATGATATATTAGTATAAAAGGTCACAGTGCCACTATTATATCAGTTTTGGATACTATTGTGTGGGTATTATATTAATATAAAGTTCACAGAGCAGTTAGTATACTAATTTTGGATGCTATACTATGAAAATAGTAAGAGTTTTAAAGTGACATAGCAGTTATTATATTAGTTTTGGATGCTATATTATATATATCACATTGATATAAAAGGCCACAAGCAGCTAATATATTAGTGTAAAACACTAGAATATATATATTTCATCAGTATTAAAGGCCATTTGGCAACTATTATATCAGTTTTAGAATCTATAGATGGGTATCACATTGGTATTAAAGAGCACAGGTCAGCTATCATATTAGTATTAGGTGTGATAGTACAGACATTATGTTAGTATTAGAAGCACAGGGACATATTAGTTTAAGATGCTATATATATGGATATTACCTTGATATTAGAGGACACAGGGAGCCTATATTATATAATTATTACTATTAGATTAGATGAGTCAGTATGTACATTACACTGGCATAATAGGTCACAGGGCAGCTATTCTGTTAGATTGAGATGCTCTATTATGAATATCATATTACTGTAAACAACCACAAGACAGCTATTATTTTAGTATTGGATGCCACAGTGTGGATAGCATACTAATTTAAAGGCTGCCATTGAGATTTTTGGATTTGAGTTTTTGGATTTGGTGGGAGGAATTTTGAGATGGTTAGCATTGAAAGCTGTAAATGCTTTAAACCATTGTAAGTGGAGCTTAACTGCTAATTCTAGTGGTAGCTCAGAAGACTGGAATGCTAACATGAGTGTGAACAGTGAAGAGAGGGTTCAAGGGAATTTAGAGGAAAAGGAGGACACTGTTGGTAATTAGACTAGAGGCCATTCATTTTATGTCCTGGCTGAGAAGTTGTCTGCATTCTGACTGTATCCTGAGACTTTCTGTGAAGCTGATTTTTAAAGCAATGGACTTCTTTTAGGTATAAAAAATTATAAACCCCAAAATAATGAGGCCTGAGAAAAGGGGAGTGAGAAAGAAATCCATAAATTGTAAGCATTGATCCTTTCCCAGTGTATTCTTGTCACAATGGGCAAAAGTGCAACATCTGCAGTCTAGGGGAGACGTAAAGAATGTCCATGTGCTTCTGCCCTTTTCAGTGTTTTATTTACTCAAATCACTTAATACAATTTTACTCTATAAGTTCTTTTTTTAATTTTTTATTTGTTTTAATTAGTTTGACAGTAGAATGCACTTATATACTTTGATATACATAGATGGGATACAATTTCTCATTTTTTTCTGAGTACATATTGTAGAATCCTATTGGTCATATAGTCACATATATACATAAAGTAATAATGTCTGTTTTATTCTACTATCTTTCTTATTCTAGAAGTTCTTAATCAATGAATGATTATCTGTAATGCTGGGCTTTGCAATAGACATGATCAATTCAAAACATACAATTCTATGTTAATTCTAAGCACTGCAAACACACTTTATCATGACAGACCTATTACAGACATTTCCTCTGCATGCTGAGTTTAAGTGCTAGATTTAAAGTCTTAAATCCAGTAGAAGCACACTTACTCAGACCAAAGCAATCAGGTCGGGAACCAATAGAGGCTTCTCCTGGGGTGGAATTGGTGGCTAGCTTCATAAGGAGAAGTCCTTTTCTCACCAGAATCAAGAGGCTTCTGCAGAGTTTGAGAGCAGTGAGGATGATGCATAGGCATCAGGAAGATGAGAAGAGTTGGGATGTCAGTCTACGTCCTCATCAGGTTCTCAGGCTTGTGTGTATCAGTGTCAGCTGGCTGAATGTCTGTTCATTTGTTCCATCATTTATGCTAAATTTTGGGGCTTCTGACCACCCTTTCAATCCCTATCAGCTCTTACCAGTTTTCTCAGTGACATCTTTCATTCTGAGATCAAGCCATCTTCTCTGGTGGTCTCTGCCCTGATCTTTTGCCCTTTGTCTTTATCAGTAATGAACCCAGCCCAATTCCATCTTAAGATGGGAGCCATCTTGTCACAAAGTCATGAAAAGTTAATTTCTGTTTTACTATAAATTACTGTGATTTCTAAACATGTTTGGAATTCCTGCCTGCGCCCTGAACTCACCCATGCCTGGTTTTCCCTGACCAGGTAACAACCCTCTCTAAAATCTTAGTGGCACCTCATAAATCCTGGCTCCCCTGACCAGATAACAACCCTCTCTGAAACCTCAGCAGCACCTCATAAGTTGTGATGCAGGGATCTGAATTTACTCCCTACCTTGAAGTATCATGCCATGTAGGTCATTAACCTACTATCTGCCTTTGTATTATGCTTTGCAAAATCCTGTTAGCTGTAAGTTCTCATGACACCTCCTTTTGCAACTTTTTGTGCTACAAAACCTTGTTTCTGGAGAGCTGGGGTGCTGATCTCTAGCCCATGTTGGGAGAGAGAGCCACTGATCAGCTCACTTTGTATACACAAATACAAGCTTGCTTTGATTTGATTTAAAGTTGGAGTTGGTAGTCTTTTCATTGAATCAGGGTTCAACAATCAGGGCAAAGGCAAATGACAGAGACTTCATGCTGAGTTTTATCAGAATTGTGGAAAGTGACTTATTTTATCAGGCTATGCCTAATGACCATATTGGAGGGTTCTGTAGGCATGCCTAGTGGGGCTGCAGTTTTATTTCAAATGGTGTTACTTAGGATAAGGCCCTTCTTAGGTTAAGGCCATCCTTACAATTCTTTCCCAGTGATAAAACAAACCCTGGGGAGGAGGTATTCAACAAACCTAGAAAGGCAGTCTCTGGGAAGGGGCCAAAGCATTAAATCCTTCCCTAAACAAACCCTTTCCAGATACGAACCACTGCCCCCAGGCCCTCCATTCTGCCCAGTAGTTAAATCCCAGAGATTGACCACTGAAGCCAGACTCCCTCCTGTTGTAGAGATAAACGAGGCAAGGCACCGAAGACAGCAGGAAACAGTTTTATTTGGCTGTAGCCAGGTTCAGAAGGCACAGCTTTTGCTGTAATCAATCAATCCCCTGAACCCTGAGTTCAGGGAGTTTCAGAGTTTTGAAAGGATAAAAGAAACTGAAGTTAAAGACCAGGCATTGTAAAGCTTCTAAGCTGCAAAGCCTGAGTTAAAATGTAAAAGACCAGGTATTGTTAAGTTCCTATGCTACACCCAAAACCTGAAATTCCTGTAGCTGTTAGGACAATTCAGGGATTGCCCAGTAGATATTCCCCCTGACCATTTAGTTGTTAAATAACCTGGGCCCTGTGCAGTTTGGCACATAGGCATTCAGGGCCCAAACCAATCAGTTTAAATGTGTACCCCGCTTTAGGACTAACCTATCACCCCCGCCCGACCTGTTCCCGCCAATGAATGTACTAATCATGTTCGAGAGTTGTTGTTTGATTTTCCCGCGCCTCATGATGATTTGCTCTGATATATGCAAAGCCCCCGCCCTCCCCAAAAAGTGTACTTAAGCACTGCTCAACCCCTGCTCAGGGCTCTGGGCCGCTCTCCCTTGTTGAGTGAGCACGGAGCCCCAGCATGCTGGATTCTTCAATAAATCCCCTTTTGCGGTTGCATGAGTCGGTCTCTTGGTGGTCTCTTCCTCCGACGTTCGCTGGACCCTTACAGTTTTATACCCAGCATGTAAGGGGAGGGGCTCAGAAGTTCACAGTCTGCAGAAGTTCACATAAAAGCAGCTTTTTCTTTCACTGTTTTGGGCAAGTTAACACTTCAAGGACAACACCTGAGAAGGGGAGAGCTTCTTCTCCCCTTTCTTTCCTCCCCCTGCCAGCTGTTACCATGGAGCCCATTTGTAACTTATCTTAAAAATGTAGACACCTCTGTGAAGCCCAGCTCAAGGCCAGAGGCCTTGTTTGCACATTTATTTAAAGTACTATACTGGATATGTTTGTGAAAAACTAGTAAGGGGGTGTCCAGCACCTGGAGTACTGGTATCTTCTTGGCCAGTGGCCACGTAAACAGGGCAACAGGAAAATAGGAAGTTTATCTACATTGAACTCTTTTGCAGAGACTCTTTTGCTGACAGTCCTAAAATCAGACTGGGTGAAGATTTCTGGAGAAGCCCAGTTAAGTCTTTTCTGTGGAGAAAGGGGGTACCACTTCTCTCCCATTTCACCCAGTAAAACAGAGCCCAAATTCCTGAGTGGCCAAGCTTATGTACTCATTAATTAAGTCATCTCTCAGGATAACCTACATAAGCCCAGTCCGTTTCTTTGTTTGGTGGCTCATTTAACACAGGAGAGTGAGCCCATCAGAACCATGATTCCATTCCTGAATAAAAGAGCTGAGTTGATTTGTAAAGTTTCCATCTGTCCTGGTCTTTTTGTGCTAACACTTCTTTATCTGGTAGGAGAAATTTCTAGGCAGTGAAAAACCAGCCTCTACCTCAGAGCAAAGCCTGTCCAAGGAAGGGACATCACCTTTGTCTTTGGAAAGACCCACAGAGCACTCCTAGGCACATTCCCACCTGCTAAGTTGTTTATCTACAAATAACAGGAGAGATCTGCTGCGCCAGGTGTCCCTGACTCAGTCAGGCTAGGTGGGGATCCATAGCAACCCCCTAGCAGCCACCAATCAGCATGAGACAGGGAAATACCTGGGATGCCAGATGACCCTCCCAGTAGTTTATGGTGGTTGATAACGTGTTGGGAAACCATGAAGTTTAGCACATACACCCCTCTTGGCTTAAACCAATCAGTCCAAATGAATACCCCTTTTGTACTGACCAATCACCCTTACCAACTTGTTCCCACCAGTGAATGTGCTAATCATATTTTAGAGTTGTTATTTGATTTTCCCACGGTGTGTGATGATTTGCTAAGAGATGCTATGATGTATGTGGGGGTCCCTGCCTTCTCCAAAGAATATATAAAACTGCTGCAAACCCTGGGCTCGGGGCCTCTCAGCATCACCAGTTGCTGTGTGTGCGCTCGGAGGACCGAGCTAGCTCACAATAAACACCTCTTTGCTGCTTACATTGATCTTGGGTCTCTGGTGGTCTTTTGGGGGTCCTGAATTCGAGCATAACAGCAGCATAGCATTCAGGGAGTGGCATGGATATTGTTGGCAGCTTTTAGTTAATTTTTTTGTATTGTTTTAGTTGTACATGGACACAATACATTGATTTCATTTATTTATGTGGTGCCTCACACATGCTACACAAGCATTCTACCACTGAGCCACAGCCCCGACCCTTAGCCAAATTTATTCTGAGAGTCAGGATCAGAAAGAAGAGAAGAAAGATTTGGAAAAAGTGAACTTAAAAGACTGGGGTAAAACTAGGGCTAAGAAATTTGCAGTTGTTAAAGACATTACTGCCACTAAAGAAAAGCTAAAGACATGGCCCAGAGACAATAAGAAAGATGGCTTGAGGGCATCTCAGGATCTGACACGACCACACCCATCTCAATTGCAAGGGAGTAAAGGTTAAAATTCTCTTGAGGAGAGAGCAGTGGGCACCCTTCTTGCACAAGGGGGCCTAGGAGGTTTTTCTATGTGCTTTGTTAGCTATCCACACTCAGAGGCTGCTGCAGCCAGGGTCCCTGGAGGCTTGGTTACTGCTGGAAATGGCAACAGACCTTGGTATCAACCATGTGGTGCTGGTTCTGAAGGAATGAAAGATGCTGGAGTTAGGGGTTTGTGGAGGCTTCCATCAAGATTTTTAAGGAAGGCCTGGGAGGCCAGGCAAAGTGCAGCAGGGTTAGAGTTCCTGCAGGCACCCCTTGAGAAACCAAAGTGGAAATTTGAGGAGGAAGCTGAAGCTGCAGTGGAAACCCTGAGATTAACAAATACCAGTAAAATGGGACATCACCCAGGAAAGCTGCAGAAATGGAGCAGAGACAAGCCAACAGCAAGTTCACTTGGGCTGCAGCAAACAAGGCCATGGGGGCAGAGCTACACATGCCCTTTGGAGAGGACATCATGCCAGGTGCACCAGACTCCGTACATGGAGCAACAGGGCTTGTTTGCCCAGCTGGGTTTTGGATTGCTTTGGTCCTATCCTTTCTTTCTATGTCCCTAAGTTTATGAATGGAAATATTTACTCTGTGCCATTATATATTGGATACTTGTAAATTGCTTTTAATTTTATAGGTGCTCACAATGTGAGAATGCCTTGAGCCTCAGAGAAGACTTTGGACTTGAACTTTGAGCAATCTCAGAACGGTTGAGACTTTGGGGACTCTTGGGAATGGACTGAATACATTTTGCATTGTCAGATAAGCATGACCTTTCGGGAGCCAGAGCTGGAATGTGATGGTCTAGATGCGGTGTCTCCTAAAACCTCACGTGTGAGACAATGCAAGAAGGTTCAGAGGAGAAATGATTGGGTTACAAGAGTCTTAACCCAATCAGTGATTTAAACTTCTGATAGTGATTAACTTGAGTGGTAATGATAAACCCAGCCTAATTCCCTCTTAAAATTGGAAGCCATCTCATCACAATGGCATGGAAAGTTCATTTCAGCTTTACTATAAAGTACTGCATTTTCTGAACTTTCTTGGAATGCCTGCCCATGCCTTGAACTCACTCATGCCTGGCTTTCCCTGACCAGATAACAACCCTCTCTGAAACTTTAGTGGCGCCTCATAAATATTGATGTTGGGATCTAAATTTACTCCCTAAAATTTACTCCCTAAGTGCTGAACCATTAAACCTACTACTGTCAGGTTGGTGGCAGTAACTTAGAACAAAGCAGCCCACATGGGAAAGAAACATCAATCAGGCACCAATAGAAATGCCTGTCAATCAGCAAGATCTCGTGACTAGCGCCTGTCAATCAGCAGAACCCCTTTGCCAATCCTAGAGTTCAGCCAGCTCCCCTGAACAACTCCAGCAGGACAAGGGACCCTAAAATCCCTTTTCCTGTCCCAAGCCCTTCCCTTCCTGCTGTGAGCCCTATAAAATCCCAGTCTGGTCGAGCTCCCACGCGGTTTCTCCTCAGACCCTTCTCCTGTCCTCTCTGTGTGTCTGATGGAGTTCCTCCCGGGAGTGATATCTCAAATAAAGCCTTGTTCAGCAGTCTTTTTAAAATCTGCTTCCTTTGGTTGCTGCCTGACTTGACTGATCTCACAACTACCTGCCTTTGCGTTACACTTTCCAAAATCCTATTATCTGTAAGTTCTCAAGACACCTCCCCTTTTTGCAACTTTCTGTGCACTCCTAGAGAGCTGC
The DNA here is from genome assembly GCF_001458135.2 of Marmota marmota marmota. NCBI lineage: Eukaryota > Metazoa > Chordata > Mammalia > Rodentia > Sciuridae > Marmota > Marmota marmota. The sequence goes on along the minus strand of NW_026000224.1, from coordinate 5,102,834 downwards.
AGTGCTGTCTTCTGCTCCCACAAGTTTAGAGAAAGACAACCCCAGTGGGCCAGAATTACGAGCTTGCTTTAATTTGATTTAAATTGGAGTTGGTGGTCTTTTCTTTACATTGTGGTTTAACAGTAACTGAAGTGGTAGGGTGTGGCTGGAGGAGATGGGAATTGGGGCATGGCTTTGGGCATATGTTTGTATCTGGTGAGTGGAGTTTCTCTCTTGCTTTCTGATCATCGTGTGAACTGTTTGCCTATACCACGCTCTCCCACCATGATGTCTTGCCTCACCTCAAGCCCCAAAGAATGGAGCCAGCCTTCAATGGACTAAGACCTCTGAAACTGTGAGCCCTCACATAAACTTTTCCTCCTAAATTTGTTCTGGTCTGATATTTTAGTCACAGAAGCAAAAAAGCTGATTGAAACATATATAATACAAGTTTATATATTATATGATATAATACTTGTATATAAATATTATACTAGTTTTAGATCCTATAGTATGGATAAGACTAATATATAATATAAGATATATTAATATTATATATGAACACATTATAAATAATATATATAATATTAAAGACCACAAGGAGCTATTATATTAGTTTAAGATGTCATAATATGGATTTACAATAATAATAAAAGCCACAGGGCCATCATTAGTTTCAGAAGTAGTAGTATGGATATTACATTAATATTAATGGTCATAAGCAGGTATTATATTCATTTTTGATGGTTTAATACAGATATTATATTAAAGTGCTATAGTATGGATATTAAATTAGTGCCAAAGTCCATAGGAAACCTATTATATTAGTGAGAATAAAATATTAATACTAATAACATATCAATTCTCAATGCTATCATATGGATAATATATCAGTATTAAAGGCCACAAGGCAGCTATTATATATCAGTATTATAAATCAGTATTATCTGATAATATGGACAAGATATTATTAAAGTGCACAGTGTAGATATTTGTATCCGTTTTAAATACTATAGTGAGAGTATTGTCCACACAGGACAGTTCTTATATCATTTTTGCTCCAGCATAGATATCATATTAGTATTAAAGGCCACAAAGCAACTATATGCCACTTTTAATTGCTATAGCATGGATATTTTATTAGTACTAAAAGCCACAGAGCAACTATTCTATCAGCTTTAGATGTACAGTAAGAATATTATATTAATATTAACAGCTACTATATTAGTTTTATAGGTCACTGTATGGATATTATATTACTATTAAAGGTCACAGGGCATTTATTATGTTAGTTTTATATGTCACAGTAGAGACACTATATAATATTTAAGGCCACAGAACAGTTAATATATTGCTTTTACTTGGTATATATGAATATTGATTATATTAGTATTAAAGGCCGCAGGCAGACATATTAGTTTTAGGTGCTATTTTAGGAATATCACATTAGTACTAAGGGCACTAAGCAAGTATTATATTATTTTTAGAGGCTATAATGTTTTGTTCTACCTGAAAGTCTCATGGTGCTGCAGGGTCTCCTTCCATCCCTTTGCATGCAGGGCATTGACAATGTCCTATGCACAGTGTGAAGATGAAGGTGTCCCCTTGAGGTTCTGCGCTTCAGCCTGAATGTCTCCTGATAGACACTGTCAGCACCTAATTCACCCACAACTCCCCCTGCAGCAGAGCCGGCATTCATCCCAAAGCACCCAGTGTAGTTTTCTTACAAGCAATCTCTTTGCTCTCGTTTCACTCATAATTGTGATAAGAAGAGTTGAAGGAGAAAAGTCTGGGGGCAACTGGCAGTAAGGCTGGTCAGCACATGGCTCCCCTGTGGAAAGAAGCTCCAGGTATCTGGGGAGACAAGTGCCTGTGATCTCTGAATGTCCAGCACTGCCAACAAGGTGAACAGCAGTACAGGCTGGGGGTGAGGTAAGTGGCATTGTAGTGACTGTCCCGTGTATCTGCAGAAGGTACCTGCTCTTCCTTCCAGAATCATTCCAGATGCAGGGTTTCTTGGTTTATTTGTTTCCCATTGGCAACCAAAGAAGTAAAAATTTCCACTGTTTCTTGCATTGTTCAGAGAGGCAGGGAGGCTGGCTGATGAGGTGGCTGTTGCCTTGGGCCAGGCTTCCTTCAAGCGGGGGCCTGGAACTTAGTCCCTCATTGAGATTGTGCAAGGGGATACAGCCCTGCTGGTGAGAACCCTAGGTTCCACAGAGTCACCTGCAGTTGGGACATTGCCGCAGTCTGGCTGGACACAAAATAACCGAGCCGCCACGAGGCACTTGTAGGTTCAAATAGGAACTCCTTTATTGCCCGAACACCACCGGCACTCCACGCGCGCTCCCCGGGAACTCTCTCCGCAGTCTGCATTTAGCTGAAAGCAAAAGCTATGGTGCTGATCAACAAGTTGTGGGGACCCTGCTTCCTGGACCGGTATTCATCTCGAGGTTCAACATGCCCACTGTCTTTCACTTGAGCTGCTCTCCTGGAACGAGTGATGCAGAGCCATTTGCTGACCATTCTCTACAGAAGCACTCACTGGCCCACTCTGGAGTTGAGAAGGGCAGCAGTCTGTGCATCAAGACATCTGGCACCCAGGCCAGGGATCTGGGGCATGGTATAAGGGACTTCCATGGATGTGGGTTTTTCAGAGAAAAATGAGGAACTTGAGCATGGACGTGTTCACTGATATTCTCTCCAGCTCTAATGCATGAAGGTAATACATGTAGTCTTTAAGGGGCTGGAGAGAAGCCTTTTGAAACCAGGCCTTGTGGTCAATATTTTATGTCCTTCTTATTCAGAACACATCCAAATTAGCTTTCCCTTCAACTGTGTCTCACAGTTTCTCTGCTATGATAAAACATAGATATTTGATCTTTGTCCCTAGTTCCTGGCACATAGGTCCTGAGACCCTTGGAATTCCTCCTGTATTCTAATGAAATAACTGATGCTAGGTGGTCCCCAGACAGCTTAGGAATGAGGGCTGGTCACCAGAAAGACAAAACCATGATTACAGTGATGAGACTTTCACACCCTCTCCCCAGGAAATTATTCAATCAGTCATGCCCATGTATTGAAACTCCCATAAATGCCCAAACGACAGGTTTGGAGAGATTCTGGGTTCACCAGCACATGAGAATGCTGGAAGGTGTTGCACCTGGAGAGGGCACAGCAGCTCTGAACATACATGCCAACCTGGCCCTGGGCATCTCTTGCATTTGGTTGTTTCTGACTTGTATCCCTCTTAGTGAGTGATAACATAAGTAAAGTACTTTTAAGAATTCTGTGAATAATTCTAGATAATTACCAAACCTGAGTGGGGACCACAGGAACCCTGAATTTGTAGTCAATTCAGACAAATGCACAGGTAACACAGTGACCCATTAAACTAAAGTTAGTTACATGGTGAAGTCCATGTTAGTTCAAAGGAGTCAGGGTCAGAATTAACTGAACTGTAAGGCTCAACTGGTGTCCAGAGAGACAGAGGATTGTTTAGTGAGGAAAACACAGCCAACTTGCAGAGCTGGTGAAAGAATGAATAGTCTGGTGACCTCAAGATCTCTAGATCCAACACTTGCGCTTCCACTTCACATGTACTTGTCTTGGTGGCTGGACTATCTGAAACTAAGCATTAGATATGATATTTTATCCCAAGATACTTCAACATGCCTCTCTTGAGAAAAAGAACTTAATTCTACAACTGTTTAAAAATTAATTACGAGGCCATTAGGTTAAGACAATTTCTGCATCTCAGGTTCCTAGTAAGCAGAGCAAAACCAAACCTAGTATAAAAAGTAAAATGTTAGAAGTAATTGAACTGATGAGGTCAATCAGAAACCTGCAACTAACTTCTAAATAGGGACTTGCTGCTTCAATCATATGCTTTTCTTCCTTCCACAAATGCGAAGTTATCACATTGAACACAATCAACTGTAATTCCTTAATATATAAGTGAAGTTTGCCCCCTCATACCCTTGCTGCTGCTCTGAGTCTGGGGGATCTAAAAAACAAGGAGGCCTTGGGCTGGAGATGTGGCTCAAGCGGTAGCGCACTCGCCTGGCATGCGTGCAGTCCGGGTTCGATCCTCAGCACCACATACAAACAAAGATGTTGTGTCTGCCAAAAACTGAAAAATAAATATTAAAAAATTCTCTCTCTCTCTCTCTCTCAAAAAAACAAAACAAAAAAAAAAAAAACAAGGAAGCCTGTCAACTCTCCCCCCAACATCAGGTAGGCAGGGATCCATCCCATCCCTCTACCAACCCAAATTCTGGTGGCAACACATCCTGTGAACTTGGGACATCTAGGCAGCCAGTATTGGGGACAGGTGCAGGGAGTACTGCACACATGGCATTGGTTAAGTGCGTCTGAGTGGCAAACACTCCCCCGTGCCAGGCGAGAGAGTGGTAAACTGCTTTCCCCGTAGGCACAGCCTGGGCCTGAGGGCGTGTGTTGCAGTCCCTGTGCTTCCTCCACGGCCCACTCCTCGATGGGTTGCTGCAGAGAGTTAGCAGAAATTGCACTGGTGGCTGCCTGTAATCTGCTCAGCTACTGCCTGAGTATATATACATGGTAACTGCTCAATAAAATCAGACCTGCTTCCTGCTTGGTCTCCAGAGGTCTGGATTAGCGAGCGACTCTGCAGCCACACTCTCCTCCACCCTGTTTGGTGGACCTCCTAGCTGGACAAAAGAAAGCCCACTCACTACATAGGTGTCTTCTTCTTCCTTCACACTTAAAGGCCACAGGTGAGCGGTGTGATGGAGGTCAGAAAACCAGGCTGCAGTTCTTCTCTTTACTGTACTGTCCCTTCCCCTGACTCAATATACCCTTCTCCAACCTCAATCAGTATTATCCTGCCTGAACCTTGACAACTGAACCTTAACCCAATCCTTAACCCCAACTCTAATCCAAACCTAAAGCCTAGTCTAAACACTAACCATAATCCCAGCCCCAAACCAACCCTAATTTAACCCTATGTTATTTAACCATGGGTGAAACACATTAAAAGTTTCTATATTAACTAGGCCTTGTTTTGCCATCCTGGTAGCAGAGAAAGTCAACTTTACCTTGTATGTGAGGGGCTGAGACTAAAAGGGTTAATTTCAGTCAGTGATTTGAGGATAAATGGCTGTTGCCACTAGAAAATATGAACAATCTGTGTACTGCAGTTCTTTATCAAGCCAAAACACCTGTCCCTAGGAGTGTCAGTGCTCTTTGGATACAAACATTAAGGCATCCTAAAAATGAGACGCTCCAAATGCCCTCATCTGTTCTGGAAAACTGTTCTTGGCAGCAAAAATCTATCATACTGAATAACACTCTGCCTGATTCTAGAATCTAGGAAATTTTCATGTTGATGAACCTGCAATTATCCAGAATTGCCAAATTTTATTAAAATAGATTCATTTCTGATTACAATAATGTTTTGGTCGTTACTCATGCCTATGGCATCTGATTCAGTTGGACATGCTCTCCAGGTTTGTGGCCTACGTGCAAGGGACTATATTGTATAGGTGGGCTGTATCACCTAGGTTTCCGCAAATACACTCTGTGATATTTGATCACCTCAGGACATTTTCAGAAAGTCTTCCCATTGCTGACACATGACTATAGTTTTAAGTCTTTTGCAATAGTACTTGCATTTTAAAAGAAGCCAAGTCACCTTTAGCAAACAATACTGTATTACATACTTAAAATTTGCTCTATATGTCTAATAAGAATTGTAATGCATTCCACTGTCGTGTAGTTAAAAATAAAATCAATTAAAAAAAACAAAAAATTTTGCTAAGATGGTTGATTTTGTGTATTATTATCACAAAGAAAAATAATGATACAAAAAGATCAGGAGGAAATGTTGAAGGGGACAGGTATGCTTGTGGCACAGCTGGTACAGATGATTTTATGGGTAGACACCTCTAAACGTACTGAGTTGTGTACATTAACTGTGTACTTACTTATTCATTTGGAGGCAATACTGCAGATGGAACTGAGGGACTTGCTATTAACTCGCTGAGCGGCATCCCCAGCCCATTGTGTTTTTTGAGACAGGGTCTCATCAAGTTGCCCTCGCTGGCCTCAAACTTGGGATCCTCCTGCCTCAACTGTTCAAGTAGTTGGGATTACAGGTATGTGTCACCATGCCTGGCAACATGCACATATTTTTGCATGTTAATTATAATTAAATTACGTGGTTAAAAAAGTGAGATAGGTCTGGGGATATAGCTCAGAGGTAGAGCACTTTCTTATCATGCACAAGGCTGTGGGTTGGATCCCTAGGACTATAGAAACAAACAAAAATTAAGCAGATAAATTTATGCACCACGAAACTTTAACATGAGCTTTTAATAATCATGCTTGATTTAATCATTGTCACATATATGCATATCACTTTTATTATAGCTAGTACCCAGAATTTTGTGTTTTATATGTATAAGGTCATACTTGAGGACATTTTCTACTTTACCCAAATCTGTTTACAAATGTATAAAAGTGTAGAATTGGCCAGCATTTTATTCAGCCACAACATTTAACAACTTTCATTTTTAACAGTATTAGTCAAGTTCAGTTTCATTTTTTGTAACTTCTTGTACAATTCTGCTTTTCATATTACCAGATCATATCAGAATTGAATAATCTACATGTTATCGACATCAGAATTTTGGCTAAAGTTCTGAATTGTGGGGGGAATCACAAGCTTAATGTCATTTTAGAGTTTTCTTACAGCCTGACTTTTTAACTCAGGACACTTAACCACTGAGCACATACCCAGCCCTTTTTAAAATTTTATTTAGAGACAGGGTCTCACTGAGTTGCTTAGATCTTTGCTAAGTTGCTGGGGCTGGCTTTGAACTCATGATCCTCCTGCTTCAGCCTCCCAAGCCACTGGGATTTCAGGTGTGCACCACTGGGCCTGGCTACCATCCGACTTTCCTGACATGAAATCTTCCTGAAGTGTTTTCTACTTTCATGTCAGAATTTTTGCCGTGGGGGTGGGGGAAATGTTGGTATTGAGTAAGGAATAAGTAATAACTAAAGATTTCCCTTCAGTCATGATACTGAGAATGTTTTATACCATAGGAACCTGTGGGGGGTGGCGGGATGGAAAGTTTGTTTCACTCTAGAAGCATAAAATATGAAAGTGTATATGTGCATGTGAGTGTAAAATACAAAACAGTACCTAAAATACATCAAAAAATTAGTCCAGTAGAAAAATTTACATATGCATATTTACAAACTAATAACATTTATTCAGCCTCACAAGTAATTAGTGAAATGGAAAAACAGAATTGTCATTTTATCCAACTCTACAAACAACACACACATAGTACCAAGTACTGGTTAAGGTTGAGGGAACCTCACATGTTGGAGGTGAATAAGGATATCTTTGAAGTTTTGAGGGTCCTTTTTGCTAGAATCTACTATAATGTGAAACACGCCATTTCTTGGACTGACACCAAACTCCAGATAACCAAAAGTGGAGAGATATAGGTGTGCTAAGAGGCACCTAATACAACATTCCTTACAAATCCATAACTCGAAGGTCTCCTTGGGTAGATGTGCCGTGAACAAGTCAGATATTGAGGTTGATTTCATTTCTAAAATGCAATAACGGAATAAAACACTCTCCGTCATGTGGATGAAATACTACCTTAATTTGTCACCATAATCTCTCATTTTCTAAATATCCCATTCTATGTCAAATCATTAATATTTTGAGGTCAGATACACATTGATTCACTTTATTAAGTTTCAAATGCACTGTATGATCAGGTAGATCTGATTTCTCCTCTTAATTTTTCTTCATTAATCTTCTCTTCCAGGACTTGACAGGTACTCCTGACATTAATTCACTACTGTTAGGTGTAGTCTCTTTATTTCTGGTCCACAGAGAACTGACAGGGCATTCAGATATGGTCCCTACACAATCCCTACTGGTCAACCTCACTGACAGCACAGGGCCAAATCCTCATCTCTAATCATCATCTGTGTATGAAGCTTTCCAATAGGATCTCCAAATGGGAACCACTACGGAAGTCCCATGTCCCTGGTTCATGGTACGATGGTATCTGTAGGAAGATGGGAGGAGGCTAAGAGAAAACCACAATGAGTTAGCAACTGTTAAGTAGGATACTTGAGAGCAAAAGGTTCTCAAGTCCTAACCATCATTTCAGTATGGAGAGGACAGAATAGTCAAAGAACAAAAGGACATTTTCTAGGGAAAAAGCCATTCTTGACTATTCCTCAATGTCTTTCTGAATTTCTCAGGAAAAAATCCAACTTCAAAGTGACTTCTGAATGTTAGGAATTTGCCTTTTTTCTTTCCTACAACCAACCATACGTGGGGCAGAACTCAACATGTGAAACTGATAGTCTTCAACTCTCCACTGAACCCTCGGGAGCTCAAGACAATAAACTCCTACACAGAGACCAAAAAGTGAGTCTTCTGCCCCTTTCTCAATAATTCACTCCTATTCCAGAGGAGGTCACATGCTATATGTCAGCTGTGTGTATATGAGCTGAGCTGACCCTTTTTAGCCAAAGAGTTCAAAGTGTCTACTAAGGCACTGTGAGCATAGGACTACCAGGTGAGAAGGGGTGCAGCTCCTCAGACTCTCCCATTCCTGGGTCCTGAGCACACAAACTGCATTGCCCTCCCTCCCTCAAGCTTCCTTCCTAGAAAAAAGCACTACCTCCTTATTGGACACATAACTCTATTTTATGCTCACTTAAAAAAAAAACAAAACCAACCTTGACCCAATCTCCATAAGTATAATGTGCCTAGGTTGTGGTTTTGCTCCAGTGCATTGGGATTGTGCAATTTCAGAGCAGTTGAATGTGATTAAATAATGTTTCTACCAAAGAAATTATTAAATCCTTAAATGTAGTCTACTTTTAATTTCCCCATTTCCTTCATCTCTTATACTACTGTTATCATGATTCTTAATCTACTTTTTGGTGCAAGGGAGCTTACAGAGGAAATCTACAAGATGGGAGTCCTTGATCCCTTCAAATGGCAAAACTCATTGAATTCATTAAGTACATCATGAGACGTTTTCAAGTCACTTGGCTGATGCTCATATCCATGTAGGAAAAACCTAGAAGTCAGTCTGGGTTGGCAGTCACATTGCTGGAGACCCCTGGGAAGGACCCAGGATAATCCAGGACAAGTGCACCCAGAGGGACAGGGAAGCGGAGCAGGACATGGTGAGAAACTGCAGAGAGTCAGTACGGGTGGTGGAGAAATGGCTTGTGCACAAAGGGGTGATGAGCAAACATTAAAGTCCTGGTGTTTTTAAAAGACGGAGATCCACACCCCCACAGCAGGAGTCATAGACCTCCATGTTTTAGTATCAGGGAGGGAATTGAAAGTTTGTCAGCACAGTGGGCTAATAAACATATAAGACTCTGGTTTTTACATTCCTTTCTTCAAAATGAAGGTGTTTGTACATTAATGCAGCAAGGGTCACAGTCTTACTTTACCATGGGACTGGAGGGTTCTTCTGGCTCCTGCTCTTTCCTGTATCATATGCGTATTTCTGGGTTTGGGTAGGAGCCACTATCAGGTGAAGGCTCGGGTGTTCAGACAGGTGCAAGAGTGGGGCTTCTTAGCACATCACCAGCTCTGTCTCCCGAGTTCCTGGATTGCAGGACTCTCCTCCGTGGGAGAGAGCTGGCAGCGGAGCTATGACAGTGCAGTCACTGGTGACCAGGCTTGCCTGGTGCTCTTGCTTTTGCACCTTTGCTGGCTTCTACATGAGTATGGGTGTTCTGGGGGCATCAGAGCCATTCAAGGACCTGAGCTCTGGTTAAGATTCCCCAGGGCTCCAGAAGGCTCATGCTGTGTTGGGGAAGCACTGAGATGTAAGCTGCTACCAACATTACTCTGTGGTCATCTGGCCTCTGCATTCATGAAGGTAGGGTTTCTTTTTCTCATTCAGTCCATGGCCTCTTGAGAGTAGAATTAACCCAATCACCCTGTCATTGGCTGTAATGGACTTAGAACTAAGAGCACAGATTACCGTGACACACGACTAAGTCATTCAGGGTCACTCCAGGTGAATTTGGGTTGGCATATTTAGCCACAGCGAGACAGAGAAAATACCTTTTTCTTGGGGTTCTTCAGTGGTGGTTCCTCTGCTCCAGCTCCACAAGGAAGGCAGAAAAAAAGAGAGAAGAAGGATGTTCTGAAGCCCCTTTTTATTGAGGGGAAGACACTCGAGAAAGTTCCACCCCAATGAGGAGGGTCAGGTTTCAGGGGGCTGAATCTAGCTTTGGGATGTCTTGTGGTCAGCAGATTAACTGACATCTTGGAAGGCCACACCCATCTCAGGTGCTGCGTGGGATCAAAAGACAGAGTGAGCAAAAAGGACACATATGTGCACAGCCAGACAGAGCAACAATGTCAGTGCAGTCCTCTCATGTGCTCAAAATGCCCACAGCTCACACAACCTATGGCTGGCCCGTGACAACAGACGATGCAAACAAGTGGGCAGAAGGTCAGTGCCAAAGGGAAAAAAGACCTTTTCTCAAGGAACACAGACCACCCAGCAACTAAGGTGCTATGGAAGGCATGTAGGTTGAGCTGAAAGAGCTTGGGCCAGAGAGGGCTATGAGGAATCACTCATTTATCTTTCCCTAATTCAAACTTGTTAAAATTTGATAGAATGTATCTTTGCCTTTTTAAACTTCTAAAACAGTAACAAATGTTCACTATTGCCCATGTCCTCAATCATGAATTTTCCCCATTATAACATTTGACAACTGGGGCTGGAGACACAGCTCAGTGGTAGAGCACTTGCCTAGCATGTGTGAAGCCCTGGGTTCAATCCTGGGGGGAAATACTGGGGGGGAAAGAAAACATAGCTGGAGGCAATGTACAGAGGGCGTGTATAGTGGGCTAGCTCGCTGCTGACTGGTGGGCTGCATTTATTTATTTATTTATTACCATGAATACAGACAAGATGAAGAAACGAAAAGACAGTGATGACTGGTGTCTGGAATTTCCAGGGACATTAAACAAGGGGATCTCAGATGGCAGGGAAGCCAGGCCACCATTGTCCTCTGTGGCAGCAGTCTTAGAGCCCTTGGCTCATGCCACTTGGGTGCTTGGCCGCTTGCCCTGATGTGTTCAATGAGCTCTTGCATGCAGAGGCCAGGGGCTGCTAACCTGCTGCCAAGTCCTGTACAAAAGTGTTCAGCCATCACAATTCTGCTTGAATTTTCTCTACCATTTAGTGAAAATGTACCTCTGACTTGTATTTAAGAAACACTTGTTAGGGAGCCCCATAGACATTAGCTCATGGGCTCTTTTGGAGCTCGTAATGTGTTGTGAACCATTTCACAGGTAAGCAGACTGAGGTGAGGTCCCAGTGGAGGATCTGCCTACTATGGTGACTGGGAAGCGGGAGATCACAGATAATGCTCACCTGCATGAGGCTGCAGATTCACTGGAGACTGGTGGAACAGTTACCCACAGATTCTCACATGTACCTCACAGTCATTATCAAGGCAAGATTCAAAATGCACTGGGGACCTTGAGATCATGCAATGCCTGACTTCATGTGACAGTTTGTGGTTAATGAGGTTCCATGTGTTTAGGGTACACAAGTTGCTATGGTTTAGATATGAGGTATCCCCCAAAGGCTCATGTGTAAGAAATGTAAGTCAAGTTTTAGAGGTGAATTGATTTGGTTATTGTTGCAGGGCCTGACTCTGGACCTACATGGAGAAATGCTTATCTCGCTCATTGTGCAGCAGGGAAGTCCTAATACAGAACATTATGTTGTGGGACAGGGTGCTGTCAGAACACTGGCAAGCACAATCTCCTTGCTCCTTTGACAAGGAGTTATTCCCCCTTTGGTGCAAGGTCAGCCTACGTGGCAGTTTGAATTCTTGGTGTCTGGGCTCCCGTAAGATGATATGTTGTGTATCATCTCTGGCCTATCACGACTGTTATATGTGAAATGGCACATACCCACTATAAGAGCTGTTTTTGCTGTGCAATAAAGCAGACACTGTTCTCTGAAACTGTCTCCAGAGGGGTTTCTCCACACCTTCAATTTCCCCATAATCGATGCTGGAAGTGGCAGGTCCCTCGGCAGATTATGAGTGTCTTAACTAATCAGTGGATTAGGCCCCTGAGATGGATTAACTGGGTGGTCACTACAGGCAGCTGTGGTGTGGCTGGAGGAAGTAGGTCACTGGGAGCCTGCCTCAGGTTTATATTCTGCCCCTGTTGAGTGGAGCCCTTTCTGTGCTTTTTGATGCCATATACCGAGCTGCTTTTTCCTGTACGAACTCTGCCATGATCTTCGGCCTCACCTCAGGCCCCAGAGCAATGGAACTGGCCCTCTATGGACTGAGACCTCTGAGAATGTGAGCCCCAAATAAACTTCCTCCTCCAATTGTTTTCTCAAGTCTTTTGACCACAGCAGTGAAAAAGCTGACTAAAACACAAGTCCTTGAGCACTTCTGACACCTGAATGCCAGGTCCGTGCTGAGTGGGAGGCAGTTGGGCCTCTGTCACCACCCCAGCATCTGAGGCCTAGTGCACACCTCTCAGAGGGCTCAGCTTGACCATTCTGCTCAGAAAGTGGGAGGCACAGCCCTGTCTTAAGCGGAATTCCACAGTTCGTTCAGAATCTGTTATTTTCATTGATGCAGCTTCAGGTTTTGATGAGTGGATGAGCCCCTCCTGGACATGTCCCAAATAAAGTGGTTTTCAGAGACATGATACTGGACCTCAGTCATCTCTCTGGGTCTCTAACCCTGTGTGTAGGATCACACCCCACTCCTAACTCTGAGTGTATCTCAGCTCTCACAACTACCACACAGCCATGTGCTGGTTCACTTCTGACTGGGTTACTTTCTCATCTGCTAGAATGTAGTTCTCATGACCACACTTCACATGTCCTATTACTCAGTGCAGATCCCACCACTCAGAACAGTGCTGGAAATTCAATATTTTTAATGGATAAGTGAATATTAATTTTTAAAATATAATCATTCTGCTGTGGAAACTATGGTTAGATTAGACCTTAGTAATGAAAATAATGGGATATTCTACCCTACCCCACATAGAACCTGGATCCTGATGTGAAAGACCTTCAGATAGGTTTCATGTCAGAAAATTGAATCTGGTAAAATTCTAAACATTTTTGAGAAACATTTTGGAAAAGAAGTCAAACTTTTGACCAAAAATTTGTAATTTTAATGGGTATGTAAAAAAAATGCTCAATTGTGATGTGATTTGGGAGCACTGAATGCACACTTTGTTTTTTTTATCATTGAAATATTCATATTTTATTTTACTTTTTTAAATACACTACAGCGGAATGAATTACAATTCTTTTTTTAATATTTATTTTTTAGTTATAGGTGGACACATATTTTTATTTTTATGTGGTGCTGAGGATAGAACCCAGTGCCTCATGCATGCTAGGCACAATCCCAGCCCCCTACAATTCTTATTACACATATAGACCACAATTTTTCATATCTTTGTATATAAAGTATGTTCACGCCAATTCATGTCTTTATACATGTACTTTGTTTTTTGTTGTTGTTTTGTTTTGTTTTTTGTTTTTGTTTTTGCTGAATGCACACTTAGTAAAAAGTAATAAGAAGTAAGATTAAGCTCAATTCATCAGTCCTGGCAAATGCACAAGCAGAAAATGTTACTCAAAAGTTTACTACACTGGTCATGTTCTTTTTTTAATTTTTTTTTAGATATAGATGCACAGAATGCCTTTATTTTATTTGTTTTTATTTTTATGTGGTGCTGAGGATCGAACCCAGTGCCTCATGCATGCTAGGAAAGCGCTCTGCTGCTGAGCTACAGTCCCTGGTCATATTCTAATATTTTTATTCAGTTCTAAACACATACTTGGGTCAATTAGAAAATAAATGTAATCTAAAGCATTTAGAATACTGAATCACATGCCTGACTTTAATAGCAGTGGTATATATGTAAACTGCAATATTGGAAATCAAAGGTAGATTATCAAAAACTCACTTTATGAGTAAGGTTGGATGATACATAAATTTTCCTCCTTTTTGAATGCCATTAAATATCTGAATAAAAAGTTTAAAGTAATTAGAAATGAATTTATTTAACTTTAAGAAAATGTTAGTTCTGGATGTCTTTGGATACGTGAGAAAGAAAATTTCTCAGAACCCATGGAGCAGATACTTCCTGCAATGGACTTCTGTTGCCAAGTGTCATGAAGGGGCTGTAACCTAGAAAACAAGGCTAAAGGGTCTGGCGATTGAAGGAGAATGTGAGGTCCAGTGGGAATGTTGGCCATTTTTCATTTGGAGGTGGCCATACCATCAGCCAACCCCCCAAGCCATTTTCATAGGTCCTTTTTATATGCAGCTCAAACTAAGAAGGCACACTGCCCACAGGCTACACGGGGCAGGGGTATATGCTCACAAGTTAATGCTCATGACCTTGAGTCTATACAGTGAATCACAGTGTTTCTGGCCTTGATCAACCATAACAGAGCTGATTCTCAGCCCTGATTACATCTGAGAAAATAATATGGCCTTCCGGAAGTCTCTGTGAGGGAGCCTAACTACAGCCATGTTTGGGACTGCCCCAACACCAATCTGCTCTTGTCACCAGCAGAGTGGTCAATAGGAACCAAAGAGCACATGGGAGAAGACTGAAGGCAGTTGGGGTCCTATTTGCTGACTGCCTTAGAACTCAAACTAAGCCATGTCACATCAACAATAACCTCTCTCAAATCCTGCCAAATGCTACATGGCAAAGGGAGAAAAGGTGCCAGAGAACATGATCTTCCCTATTTCCCAGTCACTGCAGCCATGGATCCCAAATCACCAGCCTCTCTCAGGCGCACAAGTAGAGGCTGAGGAGCACAGATACCTTTCTCTCTACTTGGATGCATGGAGATTTGCATCCATTTGGCAATAGGAATCCTGTATCACACAGGGAAACAGAGACCTGAATGTGCTTTTACCATGTCTTTCTTAAAGAGGGATTTTTCTGGGTGCAGTGGTGCTTGACTGTAATCCTAGTAGCTTGGGAGGCTGAGGCAGGAAGATCACAAGTTCAAAGTCAACCTCAGCAACTTAGTGAGGCCCAAAACAACTTAATGAGAATATGTCTCTAAATAAAAAATGAAAAGGGAGCTGGTGATATTGTTCAGTGGTCAAAAACCCCTAGGTTCAATCCAAGGTACAAAAAAAAAAAGAGGGATTTTGCAATATCCCAAGCCCCCTTTATTTCCCAAATTATTTCTTATTTACACATCTCACATTAATATGTCTTCAAGTTCACTAATTTTGTCTTTGTCACTAATGTGCAAAGTCTGCTAAACCCTTCCAACTTGATTAACCAATCGAGCCAGCACAACTGAATTTTTCTTAACTTATTTCTACCAATTTACTCTGTTTTACGTAACACACTACAACAATGACAAACCTCTGTTATCCAGACTAGAGATACTTCTGGGTTGTCGCTCACACCTCTTCTTCCTCTTTCTCCCCCTCACCTCCCTGCTGCTTTGCAGAGACCACGTTTTTGAGTGTACGGCAGACACTGGTTTAAAGTCAACCACTGAGGAAAGGGGGACTGTCCCACCTCAGTCAGAAAGCCAGGCCACATGGTCGACAGGCTTTGTGGCTGGGTGGCAGCTCTGATCCAAGCCTGCCTGCACGTCCACGCTCCTGTGTGGCGCTGGCCTCTTCCTGCACCTGGACATGGAAGTTGAAGAAATGACTCCAGACTTTCTGTGCACCTCCCTCAGGAGGCCCTGAAGGGAAGCAGCCTGTGTGAGCCTTTCTAGGTCCCACTCCCCACCATGGGCCACATGTCCTTGTTCCACGTACTTTCTCTTACCTCTGACCACTGTCTTTTTCCTCAAGATTTTCAGTCAAAACTAAGCAAATGGCCCCAGGTGTGAAAATGTCTTATGATCTCACATCCTTTAAAGAGATCTTGACTCTGGAATCCTAGTTTTTATAGTCCTCCCAGTTCCCACAAAACATTATAGTTGACAATTTAGATAAATCTTAAGTTTTTACTTGTCCTTCTTGTACTCAAACCTCTTACCTAGAAAGATAAGCCCAAAACCCTGAAAAGGGTGAGAGGAGCCTTGGGATCAACACTGTTGGACCTGCTGAGAGTGTGGGGGTTGGGACTGGACTTGACTTGGCGAGGAACAAGAATCCAAGGTTTGAGAGGCCCCGAGATGAGGGCATGTGGGCATCTCAGGTTGTGTCTCTGAGTAGGGAGTGGCTGAGTTCAGGCAAAGACGCCTGGGGGTCTGAGGGCAGATTTATGGGGCTCTGCGATGGAGATGCTATGGTTTGGGAAATGGGGATCTGTAGAGTAAGCTGCTGGGGTCATCTGGGGGTAGTGACTGTGGCTGAGTGGGATGGATCTGGCTGGCTCTAAGGGGTCAGAGGTCGATGGGTTTTGTGGCGATCCATCAACCTGAGGGTAACGGTGTTCCTCCTGGTCGTGTTCTGGTCCTGTAGGAATAAGACTTCACCTCAGCCATCTGAGGCTCCTTCAGTGGATGAGAGGGTCTTCACTCAGCAGTCCCCCAGGCAAGGCTGAGGTGCTGCTGGTCCCGTCGCATGGTAGGAAGCATCTGGGACCCTGCTTCCCTCAGCTCGTGGCCTCCCTTCCCTCGCGCTGGCTCGGCTGCTCCGTCCTCTCCTGGCTTTCTTGCCTGCATTTTCCCACACACGGAATGTGCGCCAGAGAACTACCCCTGTGGCCCAACTCCACCTGGATATCAGCACTTCACTGCCCTGCACCCCATTGCCATAGCCACCCTGGGTTCCACACCGGGCTGGAGTACCGTGGCCCTCAGTCTCCCCACCCCAGATCCTTCTTTCCTGGCCCCTGTGGCCTCCACACTGGCCCCACCTGACACCTCTCAGATCTGCCCTCAGTATCACTCCATCCCCAAATCCAGGATCACACTCGTCCTGCTTCCTGACCCAGGGACCTGCTCAGACCCTCCCTGGTTCCTCTCCAGGGTCCCCTCCTCTACCCTCAGGAAGTAGCCTCCCAGAGGCCGTCCTGCTCAGTCCTTCCCCTGTCCTCAGGCCCCCCTGGTCCTCTCCAGAGTCCCCTCCTCTGCCCTAGGCAGTGCCCTCCAGGTCCATCTTGCCTAGTCCTTCCCCTGTCCTCAGGCCTCCCTGGTCCTCTCCAGAGTCCCCTCCTCTGCCCTAGGCAGTGCCCTCCAGGTCCATCTTGCCTAGTCCTTCCCCTGTCCTCAGCCCTCCCTGGTCCTCTCCAGGGTCCCCACATCTGCCCTAGGCAGTGCCATCCAGGGTCCATCTTGCCTAGTCCTTCCCCTGTCCTCAGGCCTCCCTGGTCCTCTCCAGAGTCCCCTCCTCTGCCCTAGGCAGTGCCCTCCAGGTCCATCTTGCCTAGTCCTTCCCCTGTCCTCAGGCCTCCCTGGTCCTCTCCAGGGTCCCCTCCTCTGCCCTAGGCAGTGCCATCCAGGGCCCATCTTGCCTAGTCCTTCCCCTGTCCTCAGGCCCTCCCTGGTCCTCTCCAGGGTCCCATTGTCCACCCCCAGGCAAGTTCGTCCCAGAACCTGTCCTTTCCAGTTCTTTCCATCTCCCAGCAGCCTTCTCAGCACAATTCCCGCCCCTCACACCAGGTTGATGCCCTACCCCTGCTTGGGCTCACGTCTCTGTTGGGTCCCTTCCCTACAACTGGCCCCTGCTGGTGTGTCCTGGGTTGCTGTGGCTACCCCACCATAGGCTACCTGTAGGCCCCACCCACCTAGCGATGGCCACTGGACCTCCCTCAATTCAGGAGAGTGCATGCTGGTTTCCCTGAGAGAGGATCCAAAATGCTACGGACATGAAGTCACAAATCATCCTGGGGGAGGGGATAAGGCAGGAGCCTCCAGTTGCCTGGCCCTTTCTGACCCTTCGTGGAGCGTTTCTGTAGGCGCCCTTGTTTCTGAAGGTGGCCCCAGATCCCGCACCGTGTAAATGAACCTGGTCCGAGGAACCCAGGAAGCAGCAGGCTGTGTTCCGGGCCTCAGCTGGAGCCAGGGGGAGACGCACCCTGCAGAGGAGTCGGGCTGACTCCCCGGCATCATGGCTCCTGAGGTGGCAGAAACTCAGGCTCTGGATGTCACCACATGTAGAGGTGGCTCATGGCAAAGAGCTCTTCCTCCTCATGCTGCCTCAGACTCCACACATCCCGTTTCATCTCAAGTCTCCACCTCAGGAGACCTTCCACTCGGCTAATGAGGTGCAGGTACCTATGGCCACTTTGGGGATTACTCTGTGTCTGGGCTTGGCCTTCACCTCACCTCATCATCTGGGAAGTCTCTGATATGTTTATTTTCAGAAAATAGAAATAGCAGACCCTGCTCAGTCTGGCTTCAGCTGTCGGTTCTGCTGACCACATGACCCCAGAAGCCTGCACCAGTGTTTCCAGCCCCGCGTCTCTGGTGTACTGTCTCGTCCTGGGCCCTGGAGGGCTAGCCCACCTTCTAACTTCTCGTTTTCTGCTGTGGCTGTTAACCTCTAAGTCCAAGAGCTGCCATGCTGTCTTATTCCCTTCTGAAAGGTGTTTGTCCCTTAATCCTAAAGAGGACCCAGCTTCTCACAGGGTCCGTGACTATCATTCCCCTCTGAGTTTCCATTCCCTCGACCCTGTGGGATGCTGAGAGGTGAAGGTCCATCTTCTAGAGATGCTTCAGGCTGGAAAGGAGGTAGGCTCTGTTGGGAAAAGTATAAATGGCAGCCATACCCCAGAGAAAAAACCCCAACATGGCGCCTAAGCACCTCTTCTTCCTACCTTCTTCTTTTCTGCAGTGGCGCGAAAAGTTCCCGCCCGTGTGAACTCTCCCGCCGGCGCCAATTTCAAATCTCACTGGCGGGGAACCTTAGCCCCAATGAGAACTAATTCCTGGGCTCCAGAGCTGATATCTGAAAGAACTTGCCAATAACCGGGTGGCCTGCCATTTATCTAAACCCTACCATCTCCCCTTAGTTCTATATAAGCACACTGCTTTTTGCAATAAAATTGGAATTCTCCCGGCGAAGTGTCTTTGCGTGGGGAATTCTTTCATTCTGGTGCCGTGACTCGGATACGGGTGAGCTCTTTCCAACAAGAGCCCCGTCCCCCGCTCCGCCGAGACACTCCGCCCTGGTCCGCTCTTTTCGGCCTGCACTCAACACTGATCTGGCGTGGTAAGGATCCCCTGACCCCGGCTCGCCAACTCCCTTCGGGCTACCGCTGGGTTTGTGACCGTGACCGTCCGGCACACTCCAGACGCCCAGTGGGGGAGAGGGAATCCACCCCACTAAGACCTTTACTGGTTGAAGTGGACCCTCTGGTGATCCGTTTCCCTTTGGGGCGTGAGGCTTCTGAGTTTACACGAGAGGCTCTGTGGTTTTTT
>NW_026000224.1:5071730-5075502 GCF_001458135.2 Marmota marmota marmota | reverse complement strand
ATGCCATCGACAACTTGTGGCTTCAGGGAACTTTCACAGACTTCACCCCTACGGAAGTAGCTGTCTATAGCCACTGGGTTTTATTTCTGGCTGCCATGACCTGCCCCCCCAAGCATTCCTCCACTTCCCTTTCTAGGCCCCACAGCGCCCCCACACAGCAGGAAGCAGCCGGATCTGACCAACGACGTCCCACTTCCTAAGAAAACAAAAAGGGAGGAATGTTGGGAAAAGTATAAACGGCAGCCATACCCCAGAGAAAAAACCCCAACATGGCGCCTAAGCACCTCTTCTTCCTACCTTCTTCTTTTCTGCAGTGGCGCGAAAAGTTCCCGCCCGTGTGAACTCTCCCGCCGGCGCCAATTTCAAATCTCGCTGGCGGGGAACCTTAGCCCCAATGAGAACTAATTCCTGGGCTCCGGAGCTGATATCTGGAAGAACTTGCCAATAAACGGGTTGCCTGCCATTTATCTAAGCCCTACCATCTCCCCCTTAGTTCTATATAAGCACACTGCTTTTTGCAATAAAATTGGAATTCTCCCGGCGAAGTGTCTTTGCGTGGGGAATTCTTTCAGGCTCTACCCCAGGAGGGAGTAGAAATCCCTGAGACCTGATCTGGGTCCCCCACTGTCTCACCTGGATGACGTCAAGATAATAAATAACCCAGTGAAAGCCTTTTCTTCTTATTGCATCTCTTGGTGGCATGTCTAACACAGTGACCAGCCACCAAGCAGTGTGCTATGCCACTCTTGTCAGAGAAGGCAATTGTCACCACTGGTTTGCTGAAATGAAAGTCAGGCCCCTTGGACATCATCTGGGCAACTGTGATTCCTGTCTCTCCTGGTGGCCACCCTCAACTGGGCTCCAATAAGCTCTTTGTTTTCACAGTCACTCAGACTCACCTGGCCCCCCTGGGGTGACATTCCTCCCCAGCACCAGTGCTCCCTTATCCCTGTCTGCTGCCATCTGCCCTGCTCTTCTTCCCCCTTTTCCTCCTCACCCCACCAAGCCTTCCCTTGCTAAACCATCCAGGAGGGACAAGCCAGGACAGGGAAACTGGGGATAAATGGAAACAAGCTCCACTCCCTCTAGGACCCCAGCTTAGCAGCGCCTTCTACTCCTGGGGAGCCACCCAGCGGGAAGGGCCCGACATACCATGGAGTTTTGCACCCACAGGAAGTCGCAGCCCAGGTCGAAGTTCATGATGCAGAAGCCAAAGGTTTCCTAGAGTAGAGGAGAGCATCTGAGGAAAGGGCAGGGAATCTCAGAAGAGTCTGCAAGGCTTTCCTCCCTCTCCACACCAACACTGGACAGAAGCAGGACTCTGGCAGTCAGGAAGAGGTAGGGTTGGGCAAGGGCTCTGCCTAGAGTACTGTGCGATCGGCCCTCTCCAAAATCCCTAGGCTTCCTCTGTGCTTCCTTCATTTATACAGCAGGCTCCCTCCTGGCCAGCACCAACACCTCCCAGGCCCATGCACCAGGAACTGGTCCGCCTGGTGTCCCTGGGAACAGAAGGTGCTCTTCTCACCTGACCACACACTTGGGCCTCAAGTGGCAAGGGCCAGAAAATGTGGAACTGTCTGGAGGCCTCACTTCACCCTTCTGTCATTTTAAAGTCCTTATTGAGAGGGACATGTATGTATGTCTAGACACACATATGAAAGACATGTATCTTTACACACGTAGGAAAGATGGAATTTTCACTCCTGATAGATCGCTTTTATTTTAAATAACACACATAGTTTAAAGGAAGAACACCTCAGTGGCTTTCTTTGGTATGTTAAGCATGTGGTCCCAGCTCTAATGCACAGGAGGCTGGCTTCAGTTGGGAGCCACAGCAGGCCCACTCTACCCAGCAATGGAAGCTCTGCTGTGCTGCTGTGTGAATGATATCAAGGCCACCTGAATGTTTGTCAGGAGATGTGAATGTGAAAGAGGTGATTGTCCTAGTCTAGGGACCTCAGATCATCTGAAGATCCTCCAGCTGACATCTATCTATCTCTGGTCGTTAAAGGATGCAGTTCACACACGGGAGAATATATAAGCAATTCTTCATTTCCCAACTCCAAATTCATTTCCTAAAACTGACCTGGAGAGGTCAACCCTGACAATCCCCCTTGGCACCTGAACAAACCAACATCGGTAGAGTGGCCACCACCACCTCTGATGAAACCAGAGATGATCAGGGCTGCAGGAGGACTTCAGGACCAGAGCCTGGACTCCAGCCCCTCTCTGCCAGGGTTGACTTGGCTTTCCCTCCTGATGGTTTAGCAAGGGAGGGCCTTTTCTTCAACCAGTCAGTCTGGAATGGAGAACAACTTTTCTGTGATCGAAGAAAATTGGCTTTCCATCTTGAATCACTACCCACCCTACCTAACAAAGAAAATAAACTGACTTAACAACTGGGAGAGACAGGTGCAAGAAAAATCACGTCTGTGCCTGGTGCATCCACAGCTGCCTCTGAAATTGGAGGCATCACTGATGAAACAACCAGAAACAGAAGCACCAAGTTATAGCCTCCTATGTAGGCCCCAGGGAAAGTACCTAGCAGGAGTTTCTCTGACCTATGCTGCCCACAACCCCAGGCAGCTGCCCAGAGGCAGGCTGCAGGGTAAGCCGGGGCCTGAGGAGGCAAGCACCCTGCCCAGGGGGCTCACTGGCTTCCTCCCACCTTCAGAAGCCCCAGGCAGGTGCCCTTTCCATGGTGAGAGCACGCCATCCTGGCACTGTCTGAACCTGCGGTTCCCATACACACACAGGAGATCAGGGAGGACAGCAGAGATGCAGACAGAATGAACTACAGCAGGAGGGTCACCCAGGGCCAGGCCTGGGCCGAGAGTGAAGGGAATACGTCTGGGAGGACTGAGGTTGGCGCACACTGCCAGGCTGGGGCAGGCTGAGGAAGGAGGGTCTCCTAGCAATACCTTGTCGGTCTCCTAGAATGGACAGGCAGTATCCAGGCATACCCCCCCCAGGAGACTCCATCCCAGCACTCCTTCAAGGGGCCTGGTGACTTTACTGGGTGCTGTTCACATTTAAATCTAACTACATGTTCCTACATCACAAAGTGCGGCTCCCCAAGACAGCCCCACCTAGAGCGTTAGCTTGGAGCTTGTCTGTCGCGACCCCTCGCTGGCAAGGGAAAACACGACACAGGATTCTTCTTTCAGCAGTTTATTCAGGCCTTGAGTCATGTATCATCTTCTAGCGCCCGCGCCCGCCACGCCCAAGCACAGCTTAATAAAGCCCCCCGCATCCCAATCCTAAGCCGCCACGTGGCTCTCTCTCATAGGGTGGTAAGGGATTGCGCGCCAACTCTCCATAAAAGGAGTTGTTTATCACAGGCCACAGTGGAAGCCGGCACCATCTTCTAATGGCGGCCACAGTCTATAAGAATGGCTTACCACAGACCATTAAAACGGACAATGGTCCAGCGTATACTGGACGACAATTTTCTTCCTTTTGCAGCCAGATGGGTATCCAGCTTGTCCATGGTTTACCTTACAATCCACAAGGTCAGGGTATTGTAGAGCGTGCTCATAAGACTCTAAAAGAGATGTTAATAAAACAAAAAGGGGGAATTGGCTTAGGCCACACCCCGAAAGAGCGCCTCTCCCTGGCTCTATTTACTATTAATTTCTTGAATTTGGACATCCAAGGGCGCTCTGCTGCGACTAGGCACTGTTCGCCCTCTGCCCCGAACTTTGGGCACGTTAAGTGGAAAGATGTACTTTCTGGACAATGGTATGGGCCTGATCCCGTGCTGGCATGGGCA
>NW_026000224.1:4978038-5067308 GCF_001458135.2 Marmota marmota marmota | reverse complement strand
ACTTCACTATGTGATCCTTCAGATTTTTCCTCATGTAGTTGCTCAAGAACAGCTTGACCCTCACTCACAGCCTCTTGGCATTTACTATCTGCTATACATCCTCTAACTAACTTCCAAAGTGGTATAACACCACCCTCTAAGGTGCCTTGCTCACGAGCGAAATCTAGATCTTCCCCTAATTTGTCCCAGCTAGGAATCGTAAGACTCCCTGAAAAAGCAAACCAAGGAGCTGCTATATCAGCTTCTTTCAAAAACATCTGCAAAGTGCTCTGCTTTACCTTAAGTCCTTTTGAACGTAGCAACCCATCTAGGGCCAACAAAATTGGGCTTGAAGAGGTAGCGCCCATAATGTCTCCAAAGATATAATGAAAGTGAAAGTACAAAAATCCCCGCTCTCTCCTTTTCTACAGAGGAGCGTCCCGCTACTTACTTGCGGATTCCCACTTACCTGGGAACTTACTGGTGCACCACCCTGACTGCTGAAAGTTCTGGATCCTGGGTTCGAGGAATATGTTCCCCGTGCGGGCCACCAACTGTCGCGACCCCTCGCCGGCAAGGGAAAACACGACACAGGATTCTTCTTTCAGCAGTTTATTCAGGCCTTGAGTCATGTATCATCTTCTAGCGCCCGCGCCCGCCACGCCCAAGCACAGCTTAATAAAGCCCCCCGCATCCCAATCCTAAGCCGCCACGTGGATCTCTCTCATAGGGTGGTAAGGGATTGCGCGCCAACTCTCCATAAAAGGAGTTGTTTATCACAGGCCACAGTGGAAGCCGGCGCCATCTTCTAATGGCGGCCACGGTCTATAAGAATGGCTTACCACACTTGTCCACACAGAGCTTCCTACAGCTCATCAGCTACAGCTTGGGGATCCCCACCCCATTCCTGAGCAACAGCACTCAGGCCTTGCCCAGCAAGCTGGGGCGCTCTGTATCCACTTCTTCCTCCAATCTTGGGTCCAGTCATTACCATTGCCCTGAGACCTCTGTGTTCTGATCAGGCTGAGAAGAATTTGACTTTTCAGTCTGTTCAACCTTTTTCTTGTGAGTTATACCACCTTGTCAGCCTTCAGACATTGCTGTTCCGTGTGTTTAGGAGTCTCCCAAGAGCTGTTCTGGGAAGAACCTCGGTATCCTGGAGGAACACTCCCAGGCTTCTCCCACGCAAGCCCCTCTGTGCACACATGGGCTGGATGGGCTTGCTGCAAGGGCCCTCCCTCAGTGGCTCGCGGGGCCACTCCTGCCTCTCAGCAACACAGCATGTTCAGCCACCTGGTAGAACCCAGGCCTGTGTGGTGCTGATACCACAAGGTGCTGTGGAAACTTTGTTGGTATTCTTTCCTGCTTCTCATGAACAGAGACTGGTGCTTCAAGAAGACTGATCAGGGCTGAAGAAGGTGTGTCTGAGTGGAAGGTCTTTGGGATAAGACAGGTGGAACAGGATAAGTAATGTACCAGGGATGCTGGGCCTGATCCCTAGAACAGTACTTTTTATGGGAAAAGGGTTTTTTGCACATGTGATAAGATGAAGAATCTTGAGATGAAGAGGTCATCCTGGATAATCCAGGTATACCCTAAATGAAGTCACAAGTGTCCTCATAAGAGGGAGGCAGAGCTAAAAGACAGAGGAGGGGAAGGCTGGGAAGCAGAGGCTGAAGTGATGTGACTACAGCCACAGGAAACCAGCAGTCACCAGAGGCTGAGAGGTGCAGGAAGGATGCTCCCTCAGAGCCTTGGGAGGGAGCAGCCTGTCCCTGGGTTTGGAAGTTATGGCCTCCAGAGCTTTGAGGGCATGATTCTTTGGTGTTTCAAGACACCAAGGTTGTAGAGATGTGTCACTGCGGCCACAGACAGCAAATGCAACATCGCTAAGTCCCAGCTTCATCTCATCCTGTTGAGGGACGGCTCATCACTCACCTTCACTGAATTTCAGCATTCCCACCTACAAACTTGGAGGGACTATAGCAGCTTCACAAAGTTTTGTGAGAATTAATTGACTTACCCAACAAAGTTCTGGGTTCATGGGTACTGATGAGAGCTCAGTAGTAGCTGAGTGTTCTGGAACAATCCTGAGGTAGCCAGTGTTCTGGAACAATCCTGAGGATTCTATGAAGGCTCAGAAAGGTAGCCAGTGTTCTGGAATGACCCTGAGGTTCCCATGAGGACCCAGGAAGGTAGCCAGTGTTCTGGAATGACCCTGAGGTTCTGACGACGGCCCAGGAAGGTAGCCAGTGTTGTGCAGTGGTCATGAGGTTCCCATGAAGGGCCAGGAAGGTAGCCAGTGTTCTGGAATGACCCTGAGGTTCCCATGAAGGGCCAGGAAGGTAGCCAGTGTTCTGGAATGACCATGAGGTTCCCATGAAGGGCCAGGAAGGTAGCCAGTGTTCTGGAATGACCCTGAGGTTCCCATGAAGGGCCAGGAAGGTAGCCAGTGTTCTGGAATGACCCTGAGGTTCCCATGAAGGGCCAGGAAGGTAGCCAGTGTTCTGGAATGACCCTGAGGTTCCCATGAAGGGCCAGGAAGGTAGCCAGTGTTCTGGAATGACCCTGAGGTTCCCATGAAGGGCCAGGAAGGTAGCCAGTGTTCTGGAATGACCCTGAGGTTCCCATGAAGGGCCAGGAAGGTAGCCAGTGTTCTGGAATGACCCTGAGGTTCCCATGAAGGGCCAGGAAGGTAGCCAGTGTTCTGGAATGACCCTGAGGTTCCCATGAAGGGCCAGGAAGGTAGCCAGTGTTCTGGAATGACCCTGAGGTTCCCATGAAGGGCCAGGAAGGTAGCCAGTGTTCTGGAATGACCCTGAGGTTCCCATGAAGGGCCAGGAAGGTAGCCAGTGTTCTGGAATGACCCTGAGGTTCCCATGAAGGGCCAGGAAGGTAGCCAGTGTTCTGGAATGACCCTGAGGTTCCCATGAAGGGCCAGGAAGGTAGCCAGTGTTCTGGAATGACCCTGAGGTTCCCATGAAGGGCCAGGAAGGTAGCCAGTGTTCTGGAATGACCCTGAGGTTCCCATGAAGGGCCAGGAAGGTAGCCAGTGTTCTGGAATGACCCTGAGGTTCCCATGAAGGGCCAGGAAGGTAGCCAGTGTTCTGGAATGACCCTGAGGTTCCCATGAAGGGCCAGGAAGGTAGCCAGTGTTCTGGAATGACCCTGAGGTTCCCATGAAGGGCCAGGAAGGTAGCCAGTGTTCTGGAATGACCCTGAGGTTCCCATGAAGGGCCAGGAAGGTAGCCAGTGTTCTGGAATGACCCTGAGGTTCCCATGAAGGGCCAGGAAGGTAGCCAGTGTTCTGGAATGACCCTGAGGTTCCCACGAGGGCCCAGGAAGGAAGCCAGTGTTGTGCAATGCATCAGGGGAACTCTTCATTTACAGCAGGTACAACAGAAGAACACTTTTGCTGGTGAAACACCCAGAGCAGGTGGTGGGTAACTTACTACATTTACCAGGCACAGTAATCATCATCCCTCTAGGTTAGGGTGCAAAGTCACCAAGGGACCCTGAGACCCAGCCACTTTCAGCTGAAGAAACAACTTTTGCCTGTTTGTCTTCATGTGTTTCAGGGTGGCAGAGCTAGGGTGGGGAGACGGGATAGATAAAGGAGGCTCGATTAGATCAGTGTGCTCTACATGTGTGGAAATTCACTGAACCCTGTTAATGTGTGTAACAAAAACATGTTGATCAAAAGGAAAAAACAAAATGAAAAACCAAAGCGAGGCTCAGGAGGAACTTGCAATTCCTTCTCTAGGCCATCAGGGGTCAGCGCGCACCTGCCAGCAGGGCAGTGGGGGTGGAGGGCCAAGCCTAGGTGGGAGAGGCGGAAAGGGCGTGTGCAGGGCAGGGAGGGGTGCTGAGCCTCCTGAAGCCTGCCTTCCCTATGGAGGGTGCAGAGGTACAGAGCCTGGGGTGGAGGGAGCCAGCACAGACGCCCAGGGACACAGGAGATTTTCACAAGAGCCTTAAACTGCTGAGGTGGGACGAGAGGGCAGTGAGGGGGAAACCTCATGTTTCCTTTCATGCTGTTTTGAACTCTTTGTTTCCTTGTGTGCTTCACCTTATAGTAAGGATCAATTTTTAAAATGTCTAATAAGAGAAGGTGCGGGTGACCAAAAAATACTGCTGGACTGAATTCCAGGTGACTGACGCAGGGAGCCTCAACCATGGATGAAAAAGAAAGGCTGGTGCAAGGACAGGAGTGTTGTTTCCTAAGTCAAAATCCCGTGATCTGGGCCGGCGTGCTGTGACGCAGGCCAGTGGCTCAGGAGGCTGAGGAAGGAAGACTGCAAGTTTAAGTCCAGACTCTGCAACCGAGCAAGGCCCCGGGTAACAGTGAGACCCTGTTTCAAATTTTTTAAAAAAAATATTTTGTGTGTGTGTGTGTGTGTGTGTGTGTGTTTAAAGAGGCTGGGGATGTGGCTCAGTGGTTAAGCACCCCTGAGTTCAATCCCTGGTAAAAATCACAACAACAACAGAAAATACCTCATGATCTGTTAGGAGAGGTGTGCTGCATCTGAAATCAAACTGAATGTCACCAAGTGATGCTGACTTGGGCTTTGATAAACTGTTTACCCAAAGAGTTTTTTCAGGAAAAGAGGGTGAGAAACGAGGGCTAACAGTACAATTATAGAATCTCTGGTATATTCTAATGGGAAAATTAATGTCTTAAATAAAATGGACCACATTTAATGTACTTAAGAAACATACTTGAGAAAAGTCTAAGAACCCACTGATTCTAGTAGTCCAGCCAAATCTTTACCTAGGGAAGTAATGCAGAAATGTAGTGTTTGGCATACAGGGGGCAGTGGACTTTATTACCATCCTTCCAAGGACCCCCGCTCTGAATAAGTGGTCCATTCACTCATTTGTCCTTTTACGATTTCTCAGAAACCTCAAGGCTGACATATATGCCACCCCCTCTTGTAACTTGTCGCATTGACAAGTTTAAGCTTGCTGTTCAGGCCCCTCTGGTCAGATGAGTGAAGTCCACTGGTCTGAACAGCATGGTGAGAAATGCTAGTAACAGGTGTGGGGCCAGGTAGTCTTCTCCCACTCTGCTGTCACATTTCCTCTGCTCTGGGCAGTTTTTCATTCTCGTGTGTAGCGGCAAGGCTGTGTTTCTGAAGGAGCTAATGGGGAAAGCACTAAAGTTGTTCAAGGCACTGAATTATCTTCAAAGACAAAAACAGAACTTTTCATTTTCAGAAGCAAGCATCAAAATGTTTCATGGAGCAGCTGTTGCTTCTGGCCTTGCTGACATCCAGCAGGTCTGACTTTACTAAACTCAGCTTACATCACAGACTCCACATGAACCTGGGATGGATGCTTCTCTGGCTCTTCTCCTTCCAACAAGTCAGAGACCAGGTTCACAAGATGAGCAGTGTTTTCAACTTGTCTCATCAACTAGCATCATGCAGAGCCTGCTGCAGGTAATGACCCTGAGCCACATGGGCATGCAGACTTGCTGGGCCGCAGCCAGCATTCTGGGTTTGTGATGAGCATTCCATACTGACTCATTGATCAGGCAAGTGTAAGAACCTCTGGGTGGGAGAAATAAATACCGTGAGGTGGCTGGAACCTGGTGACTTTTAACAACTGGCAGGTGAGTGAGGCGAGAAGCTCAGATTACCCATAACTAGGCCCTGCAGACAGCTAGGACGTTCCTGGACAGGCAGGGAGCCAGGTGCAAGAGCAAATCAGCTTTGACATCTGCAGCCTGGCAGGGCCGATCCCTGAGTGCCAGGCCCCCTGATGCTGGCAGAGCCCACCTCCAGCTGACAGAGGTTTTGGAGCCACTCCCCTGTGAGGCTCTTCTCTCAGGTCCATCACCATGGCCAAGGACCACGCCCAGGAGAGGAGCTGTGAAAGAGGGAGTCCATCACCATGGCCAAGGACCACGCCCAGGAGAGGAGCTGTGAAACAGGGAGTCCATCACCATGGTCAAGGACCACGCCCAGGAGAGGAGCTGTGAAAGAGGGAGCCAGTCCCCCTCGGTCCTGGTCTTCTGCAAGCCCAGATGGACTAGAGTGGGTGAAGGGAAGGAGCCACAAGTCAGGGGGCTGTCCTCACCCTGGAGTCTCTACTCATGCCTGCAGTGGGGGTGCACAAGTAGTGGGAGCTACATACAGCTCCAGGTAGGAACACAAAGACCTTCTGGCCTGAAGACATGGGTAACAGCAATCAGAGACGCCTTCATAAGACTCACAGCTGAAGGCCAAAGTGTCCCCCAGAATTGGTGCAGGAATTGTGAATTCTTCATGAAAGCTGAAATTTGAGAGAAGTGAAGCCAACAATTACACAGCTTCACTAATTAGGCTATCCACAGGGATGGGAAGACCATTGGTCAGGGAATCTTGCAGTTTACCTGTGGAAGACCAGCCCTCTCTACTCCGTCAAATCAAAGTCAAGGTATATCTCCTCTTCATATGCAGAGTCCCTTGGGATAATCACCTACATTTGGATGCCCTTGTCCACTTACAGATCCTTCTGGGTAACTTCCTCCTTCACAGTGCTGACCGGGGCTTTCCACACAGATCCACAGTGTTTTACACACACACACACACACACACACACACACACACACACAGGCTGTGCTCTAAGACTTGTATGAATGAATAAAAATCCTTGGATCACCTCAGTTTTTACTATCAGCTTGTAAACTGCACTGTAGCTGCCCGTGGACCAATGTCAGAGAAACAGAACAGGGATATGTGTCTTACTTCTTGAGCCATCTGTATCACATTGGTGACACAAAAGAGTTTAAGGCTGCTGAGGCTCATGATTCACTTCTATCAAGCTGTCCAGATTACTTTCTTCCCCAGAATCCAAACCCAGTGCTCCTGACTCACAAGACCTCATTTTCCTTGCTGATGTTTTGGGTCCATTGGTGACGTTCCCTCCAGCAGCAGCTCCAGGACAGGGCCCAGGTGAAGAAATGCTCTTGCTGCCGATGCCATCAGAGCACAGGCACATCAGTGGGGGAGACAAGCCCCAGGCCCCAGATAGTGTTTCAGTCACAGTGACTCAATTATTAGCAAGCACAGGAGAACGTCGGGGGTGCAGAAGCTCAGAATACCTTCTGGGCCTCCTGGCACAGCTTTAGGCTGGGTGGGTGGGGCAGTTGCTGTGCTACAGCAATTTCTCTCTCTCCTCTCCTGTTCATGCTGTGGAAGCATCGATACTTCAAGTCAGACTTTGTTAAGAGGAGAAGCAAACATCTGTCCAGGATGAAGAGTCTGCAGTTCATCCTCTGCCACACACGTTCAGGTGGGGGAGCTGCGCCTGAGGGCAGGGCTTCTTCTTCAGTGCGTGCAGACTTCAGGCAGCAGGGGTCTTACAGAAAGCTCTTCCCAGCAGAGGAGGGAGAAGCACGGAGGTCCCGGGGCCTCCATTCTGAGGCACCCTTAGGTGACCTGAGCCCTGACATCTGCTTCTTTCTTTAGTAGCTCCTCACCCTGCCTTTCTCAAGTGAAAGCAGCGTGTCTTCCACCTGAAGTTGAATGTTTCTGTAGCTTACAAATTCAAATTCTTCTCACCCTTCTTCACGTGTAGCCTACGGACGTGGTCAAGGGCTGAGTACAGCATTCCCCTCCTTTCTGTGCTTGCAGATGTGATTTCCACGGGCAGCTTGCGCAGGTTCATTAAGCACCCCTGGCCACTCAGCCTGCTACTTTGCATTGCTTACTTTCACAAGCCGTGCACTTGGGTTTGTGTGCAGCCAATGTGAGGCTGTATTCTAGCTTCGAGAGAGGAGTTGGTGCATTAGGTTCCACTCTCAGCACTTCTTCAAAGTTCTTTCTTTTTGAAATGTATCTTTGATCTCCCCTTACATTCCAAGTTTTTTGAAATTGTCTTGCATTTTGGTGTTAAATTATTCAAATTCTTTCAACATTAAGAAGCTTCTCTTTCCAAAGAATGAGCATTATTTGCATTAACTTGGGTTCCACAAACATGTACAACTATTTAACACAGCTCTGCGCAGTAACAGTCTTAGTACCTGACATTATTCCGGTGCAGTGTTCCTCGTGGCACTTGCAGTCCCCGAGAGGCCCACCAGACTCCTGCCTGGGCACACCCTCACAGCCCGGAAGCATCATCTCCCTCCTGCAGGTGCCAGGGTGCCCCCCCCTGCACCCAATCTGGCGGCTTTTGCTATCTTCCAGTAAGTCCTCAGATCTTCTGGCGAGTCAATAGTTGTTTTAAAATTCCTACTTCACATAAAGATGCTTCTCCATTTGGGGTCATTTTCTTGGGATTGTGGAAAGAAAAGGGCAACTCTCAGAAGCACAAGCACCCGGGCACTCGTGTGAGTCTCAGAGCTTTCCCACATCCCAGCCAGATCAGTCTTGAGTCTAAAAGGCTCAACCCTAGCATTTAAAACATCAAGATGCTTGAGGGTCAAGAGACATTTACTCCACACCAACGGGAACAGGGTCTTGGAGTTCACTGGTTGTGGATCCCATGTATACGATACAGCCTCTAATAAACCAACAAGGACGTTTCCATGATTTCAAGTTACAAGATTCCATTTTTTAATTTTCCAAAGAATGTTATGCTTTCTAAATTGGTCCAATGAGTTAAGCACACCCAATAGCAAGAGAAAATTAATGCCTGTTTTATATGCAATAATCATCTGAAATGGAAACTAGATTATTGAGTTACCTCTTTGTACCTGAATTTATCTTCTTTAATAAAAACAGTGGTATCTTTGCATGGCTATTGTCCCAGCTGTTCAGGAGACTAAGGTAGGAGGATCACTTGAGCCCATGAATTTCAGACCAGCAGTATAGTGATACCTCATCTTAAAACAAGAAGGCAAAACAAAACAAAAACAGTGGAATCTGAGATGTGAAAAGACACTTCAGTTGGAAAGTGCTGAAGTGCTATAGAGAGGCAATTTTTTTTGTTCCATTTCTCAGTCATCTTTTGTCATCTCTTTCATCGCAGCTGTGGCATGACATAACTATGGATCTGCAAAGCACCTTTTGCAGAGAAGGGAAACAGGCCCACAGTGATGGAGGATGTGAGTCACAGGCACACAGCCAACTAGCCGCAGGACCAGAGTGGCAGACACCATGTGACAGATTCTAGAACTGACCTCCATAGCAGCCCCTGGCTTGCAGCTGCAGAGATCTGAAGCAAACAGATCCACACTTGCAGGACCATCCCAGGTTGGGGAAACAGGGTAAACAGCCTGATCATCCACTCCACACATGTGGCTGTATAGCTTCTGTGACCCAGAAGCTGGACTGATACTGATACTGGGGGCACTCTCAGAAGCACAAGCACCTGGGCACTCGTGTGAGTCTCAGAGCTTTCCCACATCCCAGCCAGCAGCACATTTCAAAGTCTAAAGGCTCTGAGAACTTTGTCAGGTTCATCTCTCTGTTACTGCCCACAGGAGAATGAATGACATGCCAACACCTCATTGTTAAGATTGGTATAGCAATGACACACTGTAAACCTATGTCCTGTAGTCTAGATAAGATATCATGATCTCCGCCTCAATCAATCACATCACTTAGAGCAAGGACAGAGAAAATGTCGTTGCCATGTACGGTGTTCCTCCGAGCATGGGCTGCTCCTTGAAGTGCCACGGCGAGCAGGTTGACTGTTGAATGCTGGCCTTCAAGTTACCAGAAAGAGAAGTGGACCAGCTCCCACGCAGACCAGAACTACGGAGTCCAGGATCTGGAGGCCGTCTGAGCTCTTAGAGGCCTCGTGACCACAAGCCTCCCTGGAAACAGGCTTTTCCGTCTGCATCCTGCTCCCATTGTGGAATCTGTCATAGACGAGCCACTCTCTCTCTGTCTTGATACCCCCCCATCAGACTGTGAACCCCTTAGTATGGGGAGAGGGGTTCCTGTTCATTTTTACTTTTTTGTTATGGCAAAATATACACAACATACAATTTCCCATCTTCACTGCTTTCAAATGAACAATTCAGACATATATTTTCAGACTCATCACTGAGGATAGTGTCTAGCTCATGGTCACATAGCAAGTGCTGGTTTGATATGCAATTAACTAGTTCTATATGTGAAAACTGTCAAGGGCCCTCACAAGTGGTGACCAAGCACAGTCTAGCAGATTTAGGATGACAGACAGACTCCACTGCACCTCTCAAGGGTCCTGGGTGACTCCTCTGACCAGGTGCACTGGTGCTGCAGCATGGTGGCCAGCTCCCTGGTCAGTGGAGCTGGTGTAGACTGTCCTCAGCATGTCACTGTGCATGCTTTTCCACACAACAGCAGTGGCCTCCATATGACTTCCCAAGAGGAATCCCTTCCTGCCACCTTTGTTACCAGGAAGAGCAGCAAGTTCCCCGTGATGCTGAAGGAAGGTGGCTGCTGATGATCCCCTTTTGCCAGCAACTTCCAGGAAGCCTGGGCCCGAGTCTGCAGCTCTCGTGCATCCAAGCCTCCAGTCTCCAGCGTAGGTCCCCTGCTTTGCTTGTCTAATTGCTACTAACCTTTTTCTTTTATCATAGTTATAATTCAGGCAGCTTCCTTCTGTCTTGGAGAATGCAACCCAAGTCCCATGTGGTAAGGAGGCAGTGAGGCAGAGGGATTCTTACGCACATGCTCTCTTCTTAGCTTCTGCACATGAAGACTGCAGAGCTGAGGTTTCAAGTGTCGTGGCAGGTTAGTGCAGGTTAAGGAGGCCTTCACCTCCTGCCCACTACCTCTGGTGGGTTCACTACCAGGGTCTGTGACTTCAGCACCCCAGAAGCTTCAAACTCCCAAATCCCTCGTCCACCGGGATCTTCTGTGTGCCTATAGGTGAGGCTGGCTGCTGGGAGGCAGGCCTCGGCTCCTTTCCTTGTAGCTACAGTGGAGTAGACAGCACCTGGCACTGAGCGCTGGTCATCAGAGAGCCACCCAGCCCCATGTGTAACACTCCTTGGGGAGTCTTCAGGCCAGGCATGGTCTCCTGTCCACCTGCAGTAACCCCTCTCTGTACTCAGGACAGGTCAGGACAAAGTATCCCCAACTGCAGCACCACATGAGCAGCAAGGGCCCTTACTTGCCCAGGGTGCCAAGTCCTCATAGCTGGGGCCAGAGGCAGTTCCACACAGGGGTGGAGGACATAAGGCACATGTGTGCTTCCAGGCTCTCTGAGAACTGTTCTCAGCATTGCTGCTCAGTGCCGAGGCCAAAGCCAGGTACCTGGAGACATCTGTGCACCCTGAGGGACTCTGACTAGGCACCTGGAGGGGGCTCTGGCCAGATGAAGACTGAGCTCGATGTATCTGTGTAGTATCTCCTATACCTTCTTGCTCTTGGGGCTCTAGATTACAAGGAACATGGGAAACCTGATGGTAGGAGATCTTTGAGGCAGGTAGAGAGCGATCTCAGTTTGCACTACCCAGAAAAGAGGGCCCCACACTGTGCAGACCGGCACTGTCCAGCAGACACAGAAGCCACTGACTGGGGCTGGGGCCAGTCTGAACCCAAGAAAGTAAAACAGAGGCTAGGTTTCAGACTCAGTAAAGAAAAGTAAATATCTCACTAATAACGTTTATATTGCATACATATGAAAAGAATAATGTTCTGGATTAAGTAAAATAGGTTTTGAAAAATAACTCCTCTGGGCTGGGGATGTGGCTCAAGCGGTAGCGCGCTCGCCTGGCATGTGTGCGGCCCGGGTTCGATCCTCAGCACCACATACAAACAAAGATGTTGTGTCCGCCGAAAACTAAAAAATAAATATTAAAAATTCTCTCTCTTTCTCTCCCTTCCTCCCTCCCTCTCTCACTCTATCTTTAAAAAAAAAATAACTCCTCTGTTTCTTTCTGTTTTACTGTGGTTACTAGAGAGTTTGTAACTGCATCTGCCTCCAGTGCTCCTCCTGATCTGGGTGCATCGGAACCTCCCCACTATTGTCGTTTGGGGCAGGTTGTCCTCTGCAGGGCATCTTGTACACCCTGAGACACTCAGCAGCAGCAGCAGCCTCTGCCACCAGGTGCCAGCAGCGCACTCTCCAGCTTATATCAAGGATTGACAAAGTCAGCTGGGAGAAAGGGCACAGAGCTAGGGAGCTGAGAGGCGGGACATGGAGGTGGAGTCAGGTGGGTGCACCTGGGTGGTCAGTGCCTTTGGAGGGGATGAAGATGAGGTTCAGGAAGCTGTGGGATCCTGGCCCTGAGGGCATTCCTTGAGCCCTTCTGTCCCCTCCCCTGGGCTCCTCCGGTTCAGCCTGAAATTGCTCCAGGAAAGGATGTGGTCCAAGGAGGAGGGCTGCTCAAAAGGGTCACCAAGCTAATCATGCAGAGGATTGGGTTAACTCAGTGGCTAGAAAATCAGGATGTGTTCTGCTGCTCTCCAGAGCAAGGTGCTTCTTATCTGTCAGTTGGGGGCCCCAAGAGGAAGCTCACCTGGTTAAATACAGGTACAATGCACTTCCTACCAGATTTGAGGCTTCCCCAAAGTTGTAACTCATTCAAAGGCCCTGGGATAACCTGTGGTGAGCCGTTCTAATTAGACCGTGGCCGCCATTAGAAGATGGCGCCGGCTTCCACTGTGGCCTGTGATAAACAACTCCTAATATGGAGAATTGGCACGCAATCCCTTCCCACCCTATGAGAAAGGTCCACGTGGCAGCTTAGGATTGGTATGCTGGAGGCTTTATTAGGCTGTGCTTGGGCGCTCGGCGGGGGGTCACTAGAAGATGATACATGACTCAAGGCCTGAATAAACTGCTGAAAGAAGAATCCTGTGTCGTGTTTTCCCTTGCCGGCGAGGGGTCGCGGCAATAACCCGGTGCAGCTGTGCTTCCTGGCAGGAAGATGGCTTTGAAAAGAGGCTCTTAGGGCAGATAGTGATGCTCCTTCACACTGCAAATTACATTTTCAAATGGCTTCACAGTAGATCAAGCCTGGAAAGGCTGTTTCTTTGGGCCAGTGAATGTTCTATAAGCCTATTCTGTACATGAGGATCCTGGCCATCCCTGCTCTCAAGGTCAGGAGGCCAGAACCCCCATCAGTGCCTCCACATCCTGACCTGAGCTCAGCACTAGGCAGTGCTGCACACGGCCCTCTGCCTGAGGATGCAGCTATGCCCAGTGAGGCCACAGACAAGTGCCACTCCCAGGGAGGCAGCAGCTTTCACAGCAAAGCAGATGTTATGAGCTTGGACCAATGAACCCTCTTAAAGATCAACTTGGGATAACTGCAGGGATGATGGGAGGCCTTCTGGGGCCCATCAGTGAAACATAAGCCCATTCCCCAGGGAAGGGCTTGGGGACCCAGTTTCCCAGGGATCTGGAGGAGCTGGCTTCCTGGAAGGCATGCTGCTTCATGGACCATGGAGACTGGGACATTTTCTTCCCAGTCACCGGGCATCCTGTTCTGCGGCTCTGCTTCACATGGCGTCAGGCACTACAGCCCCACACCCTGTCCCTCTCCCATTTGGACTCTAGTGAGGAGAGACAGCAGTGCTCCATGTGGATCAGGAGCTTGGGAGGCTGCCAGGCTGCACATGCCCAAAGCCCACAGATGCTTCCTTCCTTCAGAAGAACTGAGAACACGCTCATGTAAGAGGGCACTGACAAAACCTGCTGAGGAAACCCAGGGGCATATCAGGCCTGAGCACATGAGCACTCCCTAGGAGTTGTCTGTTGGACACTCACCAGGGCCTGGAACCCAGAGACAGAAGTGGACAAAACAGGAGGATTCTGTCTTGGGATTCAGTGTGTCTGAGCAGGAGAAATCCAAAAGTCTCTCTCGCATAAGTAGTGTGGTATTCGCATGTCTTTCTGCATTTTAAGTCACCCTCAGTTAACCACAGTCTGAAAATATTAAATGAAAAATTCCAGCAATAAACAGTGGCAAGTTCTAAGTTGCACAAAGTTCTGAGTACTGTGATGAAAGTCGGCAACCCCTCACAATGTCCCACCGGGGACATGAATCACCCTTTGTCCACACTGCAATATGCTGGTCAGCCGCTCTGCATCCAGGCTCCCCCACAAAGATGTTGAGGTCAGAGTACAGGGTCAGCTGATATCTCCTTTCTCCCACCTGTCTGCCTATGACTGCAGAACACAGGTGGAACCAGGGCCCAGGCTCTTGCCACAAGCCCTGCTCACAGACTTGTGGCTGGACTGAGTGTGCATCTAGAGGCAGCATACCAAAACAAGCACACATGAGGCAAAGCCCTGCCCAGCTCCAGAGTGGCCACCTCCCTCTTCTTATGCTGCTGGCCCCACTAGCAACATAAAATGATCATATTAAAGACCTGGGGGTGAGAATCCAAGGTGGAGCACAGGCATGACTGAAATCCACCCAGAGCCAAAAAGGGCACAGGTGGCATCCCAGCCAAGGTGAGCGCTGGGCCCTGTGAGAGCTCCGTGCTGGCTGGAGCGTTCTGCCTGGCCTCATCCCTCCAGTTCAGACATGGAGATGTCGGCCTTCAGGGATCGTTTCTCTCTTGGAACATGAGATCATCCGAGACCCTTGGTGCTCTTGCACCTTGATTTCCTCCCCAATAGCATCAATGGTTCAGCTGGCTCCACCGAGGTCATGTCCCCTGTGGCCACTCACATGCCTTACCCCTAGGGGCAGTTGGTGTGGTGAGGCCTCTGCTTTCCCAATAGTTCTGTCTGCTCAAAGTTTGACTGATCTTTTTCAGGGAGTTTGTTTCTTTGGATGATTTCTTCTTTGTCCCTTTCAGTTTTGGAAAGTTGAAAAGACAGAAAAAGCATGAAGAATTTCATGACCCAAATTAGCAAAGGTTTTCTGTCCTGTTTGTTCTCAGTCCTTGGAAAACAAAGAAGACATGACAGAGGCAGCTGCAGGCCTTTGAACACCTACAGCTCCTCACCAGCAGCCAGCAGTTTGATTGCATTTTTATAGTCCTTTTTAAACTTTTGCATACATCACTATTTACATTTATCTTTTATGTGAATTTCTACATAAGTGGCACCAGCTATATCTGGTATTCTGCATCTTCTTTTCACAGTGTGTGAAACTAGCACCAAACCCGTCATTTATATTTTATCCTTCCAGTTTGGTTGTTCACATTTAGGCTTTTATTTATCTAAAGTCCGCTCTGAGCTGGAGTACAGGAGGCTCCACAAGGACCTTGGCCCCCAGGTGTGCACCCCCAGCTTCCTGCAAGTGGTGTCTGTTCCACTTTCTCCCAATTCTGCCCCACTATTCTCTTTCCCTGTACTGATGTCACATCTCTGCCATTGCTAAATGACATGAATGTGCTATTTCATTAGCTTGGACCAAACATGTGTCTTTCCACAGTGCCAGAATTTACTGAATAGCAATAAGTTCACAGACCACACCACTCTTATCAGTGGCATTTCACTGAATACTGGTGGGTACCTGGTAGTCATAAACTGGGCCATCAAAAGTTCTTTTATTCTGAGTTAATTTCTAGTGACTGTAACACTTGTGTCACACATTTATATATATGTACATGTGTGTGTGTGTGTGTGTGTGTGTGTTACAAAAAGGCTAGAGAAAGATTAAGGTAGGTAGTCAGATAAGATTAGGAAGCAGCCAAAGAAACTGTTTAGGGCACAGAGCTATCAGAGTGCAGGAACTTAACCTAGGCACAGGTCCACAGCTTTAGCCTGAGATGTCAGCTTGGAGCGGGCTGTGCATGGCCATCACAGGCAGGAGAAGCTGCACTCCACTAAAGCCCCAAAACAGAGATTTGGAAGTTTATTGCTGTGGTGATTTTCCTGGGCAAGGGTTATGACGAGTGACCAGGTGAGCATGTCAGGGTACTGTCATGTCCAGTCTGGGGGTGCCCGTCCTTTTATGGGTCTTGAGTAAAGAGGTTGCATCATTTGGAGATCTAATGTGTTTGTTCAATGAGCTCATGGGTCTGGTTTTTCTGACATGAGTTTGATACACCCATGTATCCATGTGCTTCTGATTAACTTGATAAATGCCTAGGTGATTATTGCAGGGCCTGACCGTGGACCTACATGGAGAAATGCGTATCTCGCTCACTGTGCAGCAGAGAAGTCCTAATATAGAACATTATGTTGTGGGACAGAGTGCTGTCAGAACACTGGCAAGCACAATTTCCTTGCTCCTTTGACAAGGAGCTATTCCCCTGTTGGTGCAAGGACAGCCTACGTGGCAGTTTCTGAACTCTTGGTGTCTGGACTCCCATAAGATGGTAT
This sequence comes from Marmota marmota marmota, assembly GCF_001458135.2. NCBI lineage: Eukaryota > Metazoa > Chordata > Mammalia > Rodentia > Sciuridae > Marmota > Marmota marmota. The sequence continues at coordinate 5,051,174 of NW_026000224.1, read as the reverse complement.
GTTGTGTATCACTTCTGGCCTATCATGACCGTTTCATGTAAATTGGCACAAACCCACTATAAAAGCTATTTTTGCTGCACAATAAAGCAGAGGCTGTTTTCTGAAACCGTCTCAGAGGGGTTTCTCCATGCTCTCAAGCTCCTCACAGTCAATGCTGGAAGGGAAGACCCCTCAGCATTCTGGCGCCTAACGTGGGGCAAACAGGTGGCTTTTGCTTGAGGGATCCCTGGCCATGGGGAAACTCAAAGCTCAAAACAGGCAAGCAGTCAGGGCAATGGGTAATTTACCTAGTTCACATAAACAGGCTCAACTACAAATTTTATGTCAGCTCTTAAAAGCCCAGGGTATAAAAGTAAAACATGAGGAATTAGAGACCTTTGGCACATACCCACTATAAAAGCTATTTTTGCTGCACAATAAAGCAGACGCTCTTCTCTGAAACCATCTCCGGAGGGGTTTCTCCGTGCCCTCAATCTCCCCATAGTCGATGCTGGAAGGGCAGGCCCCTCGGCAGGTGATCATTCTTATCAGCACACTGATTTATCAGTTTTGCCTCATGGTTGTGCCAGGCAGATAGTCATTGTTTACTTGTACAAAAAGCATATTGAAAAAATTCTACCTCAGCACTAAAACTCAAAATGGAATAGCTCTTGGCAAACTACTGCTTTATAAGATAGAGTAACAAAGATTTGGGCACAACCTCAGAGCTGCAATTCCACACACCATGGAATCACTCAGGACAAGCAGAGCCTGAGGACTGCTGTTCTGCACACCATGGAGTAGAGAACACTATACCTTCACAAAAAGTTTGCTTTCTCATACATTCTCCCAACCTGGCTCCCACAGCCCCCCAGAAAAGTTTTAACTGTTTTCCTTGTCAAACCTCCTTTTTTTTTTTAAGAGAGAGAGAGAGAGAAAAGAGAGAGAATTTTTTAATATTTATTTTTCAGTTTTTGGTGGACGTGACATCTTTATTTTATTTTTATGTGGTGCTGAGGATGGAACCCAGTACCCCGCGCCTACCAGGCGAGCGCGTTACCGCTGGAGCCACATCCCCAGCCCTCGTCAAACCTTCTTAATGCTTACATTAAGAAAGGAAATGCTAATCAGAGGAGCAGATAGACTCCGCAGCATCGTCTTTCTCCTGATCACCATCTGCCTAGTGCCTTTTTCCCGTCTGTCCACTGCTTTTCACCTCACATGGCCTTGGCCAACTTCAGCCCACTTCCTACACCGCCAGGGTTCATACTCACAAGGAGGCAGCTCCGCTGAGCCAGTGACACCCTTAGCCTGGCAGGAGGAGGGCAGGGAGGGAGCCCAGAGAGCAGCGTGCTCCAGGACCCAGTCCTGGTTGGCCTCAGAGATAGCTCCCAGGCTTCCTTCCCGAGCTTCCCATGGCTGTCCTTCTCCCCAGCCTCTCACGCCAGGCTGCCTAGCCCCTCCCCACAATGTTCCCCGGCTCTCTGGCCAGTTCATTTCTTCTGACTTCAGTTCCACTGAGCATAGTTACCAATGCTTCTCTTAAATAATGGAGTGTTCTCTCTAGACACCCTGTTATACCACTGAAGTAGGCCTTAAATTAGGGGCAAGAATGTCTAACTTGAGCTGGGGTTGTAGCTCAGATGTATGAGTGCCTACCTTGCATGTGTGAGACACCAGGTTCGATCCTCAGCACCACATAAAAAAATAAATAAAATAAAGGTATTGTTCATTTACAACTAAATATACATGTATAATCATTATTATTTTCTTTTAACAATGTCCACCTTGAAATCCATTGGTCACTAGTGAGCAGAGTGGCGGCACTGTCCTGACTCATCTGCACACCTGGCCTGGGTGGTAAGAGGTTCAGAGATCTCAGCTTCCACCATCCATTCCACTCTCTCTGTTCACTTTGTACCTATTTTCATTTTTTAAAGTTTAAATGGCATCCCACAAACATTGCATACCTTTTCAAACTCAAAATCCACCCTCTCCAAGTGAGTTCCAGCCTGGCTGAGAACAGTGGGTGGCATTTGTGCCACCAGGCAGGGTAGATTCACCTGCTAACAGGTGACAAGAAGGGCCATGTGATTGCCACACCAAACTCACGAGGAGTGCTGGCACCCCCTTATTCATCTAAGCATCACTGTGAGGGAGGCACCACCTGATCCCTGTCTCAGCAGGGAGAAAACTGTGGACCAGGTCCCAGGCTGGCTGTGTAAACCTGGGCTCTGCTGGGCCGCCTGAGTGGCCTTACTACTGGGAGCAGCAAAAACTGTCTTGTGGTGGGCTTTTCTAGAGATCCTCACCATCATTGTTCTTATTAATAAGATATTAGCAAAAATTTCTGCAAAGAACTCAATATGGTTTGAAACTTTCTATTTTCTGTAAGGACTAAGTTGCTCTTTCATGCAAAAGCTAAATATACCAGCAAACTCAGTGATGAACAAAAAAATTTAGCACTTCTGCTTTTTTTAAAATTTTTTTCAGTTGTACCTGAAAACAATATCTTTATTTTTTATTTATTTGTTTTATAATGTGGTGCTGAGGATTGGACCCAGGGCCTCACGCGTGTAAGGCAAGTGCTGTAACTGAGCCTCAAACCCAACTTCTGCTTTCTATGGTAAAAACTTGTGAAACCTCTGTCCAGCCTAGAAATATGGGACAAAGTGTAACTGTTATGTACCCACTGACTGACATGATCCACCCCACTGAGTATAAAGTTTAGAGAATTTCCAGACTTGGGGTCCAGAGATTTTTAGACAATAGCCATTCTGGACTGCTGCAGCTAATAAGCCCGCTTCCTGCTAGTTCCTCATCTGTCCTGCTTCAGCCTGACCAGCCCCATGTCCTGATGCTAGACCGTCAGCCTTGGTCTGGCTCCACCATGGGATGCGGACAGCAGACACACCAGGTTCTGTCACCTAGGAGCAGCAGCTTGTGCTGTCACTCTGTGCTGTCCCCGAGAGCCTGGTTTCCAGGGAGTCACAGATGAGGGCTGTGGTGAGAACACATGGTTGGTAACCCTGCTCAGAGTTGTTGGAATGCAGCCCTCTTCAGCAAGGACAAGGAGCTGACCACCGCAGGGTGGTGCCCAGGACAGTGGGTTCCCCTGAGCACAGGTGTCCATGACTGAACAAGAAGACAGAATTTCATCAGACAAGCTTTGCAAGGCCCAAAGGGTGCTTCCACCCACCTCGTGCCTTCTCATGGATAGCTGCTCACCAACTGGAACGAGAGGCTCCCGCTTATGCAGGCTTCACTCAGGAAGACCTGAGGCACTTTCCTGCGGCTGTGAAGGCTCCAATTTGTTGGGATGAAAACCCCATTTTACTTGAAAATTCCTTGTGAATGCATGCTCAGCATCACTGTGTTCATACAGACCAAAGAAACTACTTGTTCAGGAACGTTTTAATATTTTTATTTTATTCACCACAAACACATCTAAACACAATGTAAACCAAAAGCCACACATGAAGCACATTTCAGTTTCAGACCACACTGTAGGAAGGGCGCTTAGGGCCCTGAGATGGTGCCACAGCTTCTGCCTGGCCTGCAAGGCCCCAGCCCCCCGGCAATCCCACAGGAGCTGGGTGTAGAATGATCCCGGGCTCAAGCAGGCCACCTTGAGTGGGGAGGGGCCATCTGCACAGACCCTGCGAGGTGGTGCTCCAGTGCCTCACTGCTGCCTGACATCTGCATGTGGCCTCTCCAGCCCCGATGTACAGCTGTGTCTGAGCAGATTGAACCTGTCTGCTGTGTGTCCTGAGCATCCCCATGTGAGGTGGTGAGAGTCCTCCTGGGAAACTCTGGTAACTTACTCACAGTTGATCTTAGGAGTGAGGAGGCTCCACTGCAGACTGGGAAGAAGATCAGTAAGAGTTAGCAGTGGAAGAACTGCTTCCCCTCCTCTCTGCCCTATCATACGCTATCAGCCTCATCTCCCGGACAACAGTGAATTAATCAAACCCAGAAAAGCTCCTCTGAAGTCGAGGTGAGCACAGATCAGGAGCTGCTGACCATGCCCTCTGTGCAACCTCTTTTCCAATGTGTTTTTCTTCCCAGGGAATCCGCAGTCATGTGTTACAAAGGGGAAGGGCGCACACTGACAGACAAATGGACAGGGGTCCCTGCCCCCAGTGCGCATCACTCATACCAGCAGGGACCCTGGTCGGACACTGTGATGTTCACTTCTGCTCACTCAAGAGTGTCCACCAGTGCAGGCAGAAGTCCACCCCAAGCTCAGGACACCAACAAGGTCAAGAGGGGCTGGTGTCCAGCAACTGACTGCTGTGTCGTCATCCCTGAGTGAACAAGCTGGGCACAGGTCTCCTCCTAGTGTGTCTGTCCCCACCCACAGTGGAAATCTGGACCCTCCACACCCTCTTGCAGTCCAGGACCCCATCCACGATGAAGGCTTGGATACTGGCCACCAGACATGGCCCCTGCGCCCTCACAGCATCTTCCGCACTAGGTCAGGGTCCACATGACACCTCTGGATTCCCCATTGTCACCTGGTGGTATCAGGCACCAGCAGAAGTCAGTGTCCCCAGCTCCCCACAGTTTGCATGCAGAGAGCAGCCAGCTGGAGTCCCTCTCCACTCCGCAGGGTCCCGCGTGAAAGCTGGGCCATCACTGAGGTAGCCTAGCCAGCATCGGGGTCCTTTTGTCGTGGTTCTTTTCACAGCACACCATGTAGACTCTGATCGGAGAAGAGCACACCTAACTGCATGTTTCTGAGCTTTCATTCAAGCCCAGCTCAGAAAAATGATCTCTCTATCTGTATTTTTGCATGATGCTATCAGTAGACCTTGACAAATGCTATAAAAACAGACACATACCAGCTACCACGCATTCCTGGAGGAAACCTGCTCGGTTTGAAGGAAGGGAGGGAGGGAGGGAGGGAGGGCTCAACAGCAGAGTGGTGCCCGCCCTTCCTTCCTCCTTCCCTGCCTCCCTCTCCTTGCCTAAAGCTCTTGGTAACCATGAGAACGCTCCTTGGAGGCCTACTAGGATCAGGCCCAGGACAGGTGGTATCCGGCTTGCCTCAGAGTGTGGTCACTGTTCCTCCGGCATCTGCTGGACTGCCCTTGCGTGCTCCTGGGAAGAAATGCTGTAGATAGGAGTCAAGCACATGTGGTTTCTGAGTGCAGAGTGTCTTCACAGTGGGGTCAGAACAGTTTAACTTTGTTCTTCGTGTGCGAATCTTGCACCCACCCTGGGGCAGGCTCCAGACCTGGATGAGCACTGGAGCAAACAGGGCTTTGCCTGTCTGAAGCTCATTCTGCAGATGCTTGGTCACCTTTGCTGCAGGTCAGTCCTTCTGGAGGTCAGGTCCAGCAGAGCAACTGGGCTTGCACTGGCTTTACGTATTCACTGAAAACCCAGTCACTGGAGCAGGGTTGTGGCTTACACAAACAGGAAACAGAAACCAGAGACGGTTGTTCTCATACAAAGGTTCCACTCACTCCAGAGGCAATTTCCTTTCGACCTGGGATCATAAAAGGAAAAGCCAGAGGGCCCTCCACTGGCAAGAGCAGGAGCCACAGCAAATCTGTTTCCTACTTATAAATGCCCTTTTAACGTTCAATAGCTCTCATAGGAACTGTGGAGGGCACAACTGTCTTTCATTCAGAGAAATAGCTGCAGAAAGTATGTCATTTTTTATCAATATTTTCCTTTAATACGTGCTATTTCCTGTGGACCTCCAAGGCTGTTTGAGTGGTCACACTATCAGAGTATTTTCTATCCCTGCAGTTTTCTCTTAATAGGGCAAGATAGGATCGTTGTCTAAATATTTATTTTTTAGTTGTAGATGGACACAATACCTTTGTTTTATTTACTTATTTTTATGTGGTGCTGAGGATCGAACCCAGGGCCTCACACACACTTAGGCAAGCGCTCTACCACTGAGCCACAACCCCAGCCACACCCCCCTCCGCCACAAGACAGGATCTCGAGACACTGATCTTGCTTTTCTTTTCTCTGCTTTCTTCCACGTGATTTTGTACTTGGTCAGAGCCAGCATCCACACCCTGACAAGCACCCTGAGCACTCATAACTGGCGGCATTTCATATGTCTCCTGGAAACTCGACACTATCCACAGGACACATAAGTGGGGACTAGACTGCCATGGAGAGGGAAGGCTGTACAGCTGGGAGGAAACCCAGAAGCAAGGGCAGACACTCTACTCCTTCTGTCTCTCCAACAGCAACGAGTTTCGGGAGGCAGAGGGACCCATGCCCAGACACTTGGCCAGTGTCTGTGGACTTTGCCCTGTTGCTGGAGCACCTCGGCTGGGTCCCTCCTGCCACGTAGTCGATTAATTGTTCTCTCGTATCTGTGAGCTTTGGACTTGCTATCATCAAGTCCCCTCCCAGAAGAAAGGCCACAGCATTGGCAACCTGGTGATTCAGAGGGGAATCTATGCCTAGTGCTTGGGTGAGTCAGAAGATTCAGGCACCAGGAAATGCCCATCTGGAGTTTAATTGAAGGAAAACCTTATTTGGTCCCGTTTCTCTTTTACCATCATCACAAGTAAACATCATTATTTGCTGATAATTCTAAGATTTTTAGTTGCTATACATCCATTTTAAGGTGGCCTTTAGGAGACCCCGAGTTATTTCCTTATTGCTCTGCATGGCTCTCTGCTAGAAGGCTGGAAAATAAAGTTACGCAAAGTGGACTGCAACATTAGCACTCTGGGCAGAGCCAATTTTGTGTGCCTCTTTTCCTTAAGCAGGCCCTAAATGAGAGTTAAATGGTCTGATTTGCCACAAAAAAAAAAAAAAAAAAAAAGGGGGGGAGGAGGAGTAAAAGGAAAAGTTTGGCCACAGCCAAACTCACCACAGCTGGACAGAAAAATCTGCTTCTGCATGGCCAGAGGAACCTACAGTCACTGACAGTGCATGGGACACAACATTCGGTCCGTGGTGATGGCTAGGTACCTGACTGGGGTGTGTCCAGTGGTGCTGGTGAGCCAGCTCTGTAGAAGAGGGTCAGAGTGTGCATAGTTTGTATTTGTAGTGTTTCTAACTTCTGTATTGTGTATTCTCCAGCCATGGCCAATTTCCAGTGGCCCAGCTGAGGACTTGGAACCAATTTGAGCAGCCCACAACACTGGCCTCCTGCAGCTATTGGTGTTTCTTCATGAGACTTCATCCTACCAGTCTTGACAGGAGTGTTCCCAAATGCCAGAGTGTCGAATAGTGGGATTTTCCAAGCTATACAAATGATGGCCACCTGCCACAGAGCCTCTCCCAAGGGCTGCAGCTGGGAGCCTAATAAATCACAGATGGCAGGACCATGGGTCAAGCCACATGGCACTTCCCAGGCAATTTTGTCAGCAGAAATTTATTGCTTTTTTGATGGAATTTAAAAAGCCAGACTCAATAGGAAGGCAGCATTTTTAATGTATCTGAGTTGTAGCAAGCTGTTGTGATAAAAGTACTACATGATATTGTAAAATTTAATTCTGGTTTGGTTATGAGCATAAAAATGATAACATGGTTAATGTCCACACTAAACATCCTTCCAATAAAATTTGGAAAAAAAGAAGTTAAAGTAAATTCAATTAGCAGGGGTCCTCATGACATGAGAAACTGGGGAAAGTTGTCAAAACAAATGATTCAGGGCTCTTGGAAGTATAATATACTATGGTATAACCTTATAATGATGTATAAGGTATATGTGGAAAAGGTAAAATCAGAACACAAAAACAGCTGATGATTTCAGATGAAACTTCAGCTCCATCTAAGGCTATGGTAGCATGACAGAAAGGGGAGATTTTAGCCAGGAGCCTGAAGTCATCTGAGAACCAGGCTGGTTGACGCCCACAGTGTCCTGGAGAATGAGTCTGCATGAGACCAGAATTTATTTCAGTGCGTGAAGGAACCAGAGGCAGCCAAGCTCAGAGCTCCTGACTTTCAGTGGTGAGAAGCAGTTCCCAGCCTAGTAACTGCCTCTTCCTTTCCCTGTCTTCAGCTCACTCTCAGGTGTTGAGGTCCACCTCCATGTGTGTGTAAGCAAGAATGTCAAAAAGTCAACAAGTTTGCCTCTTGTTTCTACATATTTTCTTGTCTTTTCTCCAACATAAAACCTAGGGCAATGTAAATGACATGAGCCAGCAGTGAGCAGGGTGTTGCTGAAGGTCTCATATTTAGGACTAGGTAAAGAAAATGTACAGCAGCTGGCAGCTGCTCTGTTGAAATCATTCTTCCTTGAAGGACTTCTCTACTATGCTCTAGTGAGAGGGAATGAAAAATGGCAAAAGCCAGAGTAAGGAACATCTTCAGGTTAGGAAATGAAAGCCAACTAACTGCATGTTTTATAAACATCTTGGAAGAACTTGGAGGCAAAGCAACCCAAGGAAGAGGCAGAGGAGGCTAACTCGTTGCTGAGACCAGAGAAGTTGACTAGCAGCTCAGCTGAGTAGCCACTAAGGAGACATGACTTTCAGCTGCAGCTTCAACAAGAGTGCTGTGCCCACTGGTGCACACACTCTGCTTCTTGGAGATGCAGATGCCTAAGATAAAGTCAGAACACAGAAACTTAGCTTAGCTTCTACATTCAGATGAAACCTCAGCTCCATTAAAGGCTACGGTAGCAAGGTAGAGGATTTAGGAAGTTAACAAGTATGAGGAACTTTTGTTTTATAGGAGGAACAATTCGAGAAATGGCCTGAAATTACCACAAATTTGGGGGGGAGGGGCCTATAGGAAAACCTTGAAGAGCAAGGCAAATCATGGTTTCCTGATAGGAGATCCCAAAGCTCCACTGTTTCCTGATGTCAAACCTACCTGAATGCTCATTTCCACACTGTATAAATACCTACTCAGTGTCTTTGACACCCACTGGAAGCAGTGGAAAAATGAGTCTGGAAAATGCGTCTGCCCGAGACTGTGCCTACAATTTTTACCATCATAAAGTCCTTGTAAAGAACTCTTGACTCGGGGCTGGGGATGTGGCTCAAGCGGTAGCGCGCTCGCCTGGTATGCGTGCGGCCCGGGTTCGATCCTCAGCACCACATAACAAACGAAGATGTTGTGTCTGCCAAAAAATAAATAATAAATACTTCTCTCTCTCTCTAAAAAAAAAAAAGAACTCTTGACTCCTCATAACTGGTGGTATCTTATGTTTCATGGCAAATTTACACTAGATAATTCCATTGCTTACATGACATATGTCTTAAAAATCTAAAATAATAATAGCTAATCCAGATATATGTTTATTTCTCTTTCACACAAAAGAAATTCAGAAAATGTAGTCTGGACGTTGGCAGGCCCAAAGCATGATGGGTCCAGAAACTCATCAGGCCCCCAGATCTCGGACTTGTGGTCTCCATCCTTAAGGTCAGCTCAGGCCCAAGACAGTTGGTGGAGAGCCAGATCTTATAGCCACATTCCAGGAGGAAGGGCATCTCTCCGCTTAAGTAGAATTTCTTTTTCTAAAAATATTTTTTAGTTGTAAATGGATCTTTTTTAAAATTTATTTTTATTTATTATATACAGTGCTGAGGATCAAACCCAGGGCCTCACACCAGGCAAGCGCTCTACCACTGAGCCACAACTCCATCCCTCTTAAGTAGAATTTCTGGAAGTGTCACACCTAAATGCAAAAAGAGAGTGAAGTTGTACCAACAGATGCACAGTGAGTCCAAGAGGAGGGGAGAGAGGAAAGGTCAGAAGGAGTGAAGAAACAGTGCTCTAAACTTCTAAAATGTGAAGGAAAACAATGATCTACATATCTAAGAATCTCAACACCTCGACATTGTATCCTTCAGTGGGATAAACTCAGAAATTCACACCTAGACATATCATAACCAAACTGCTGAAAGCCAAAACAAAGAATCTGAAAACAACGAGAATGGCTATAAGAGAGGCTATCGGTGGGAGCTCAATAAGGTTGCCAGTGTGTTTCTTATCAAAAACCATGCAGGCCAGAGGCACGGAGAGACGCATCCACACTGTTCATGGTAGAAGACTGCCTTTCCAGAACTCCACAGTGCCTCGTGGCCTTAGCTCTCGACACCCCAATTCACCTCTGGCCCATCCCTGCCACTCATCCACAAATGGGTGACCAGATCATGTGTTGACTTTCTCTCCTTACTCCCTGCAGCACATGGCTCCTGGCTTAAATCTCCCTTTTTTGTGATGCTACCATAGCCTTAGATGGAGCTGAAGCTTCATCTGAATGTACAAGCTGACCCTCTGTTCATGTGGTCAGCAACTTATGGCCTCTTCCTGTGGGTGGTTGGTCTCCTGCCAGAGCCCTTCTGCTACCTGCTTCCCCCCACATCTACATCCCCAAGTTCCCTTCAAAGTTTGCTCATTTGACTCCAGAGCCTGGAACTTCATGCTTTTCCCAGTAGAATGAGGTCAGGCAACCCCATGAAGCAGTGGACAATCATGACAGGTAAGAGACCAGGGAGCCACAAGCAGTCTCAGGGCCAACCCGGCCTCTGGAAGTCCTGCTGTGTCAGAGGACTGAGGAGGACACCTACACCTCAAGTCCCACTTTCAGCACCCTGTCCCTGAGATCTGAGGACCTGGGAGAGGGCTCGAGGATTCCAGGGTCCATGGTATCTGAGTTAGACACCATCCTCTTTGGGGGGAGAAAGCCAGGTAGGGAGTCAGGACCTGGCTCAGGGTGGGGCCCTGCTGGCCGCGTGCTCACTGTCTGATACGGTGAATGTGCAGGCTTTGTCTGCCACGAGGCTTAGGCAGACAAAGGTCCCTTTTGGTCCTAACAATCTACTGCTCATTTATTTCATTGCTTGGATCTCACCTAAAGCAACATTAAAGCAGGATAAGCATGTCACACTGGAAATAATATAATTTTGATGAACTAACATTGATGCCATCATATCTGATGTGACTTCAAAGTCTGAACTTGATCCCAGCATGTCAGGAGGACTTGAGCTATTTGGATCCAGCATTTCCATCTGGGATTAGCAGCCTGTCTGCTGCATGTCTCTCCCTACCTTTCCTATAGTTGAGACAGGCTTTCATGGCTCCTGAAAAACTTTCTTCTTCCTTCAGAGAGCTTTTAGTTTCTATGGGGAACTGGGATTTTTTTTTTTTTTTTTTAAGCAGAGGGGGGCTGAGCTGAGATTTAAATAACTGAAAGAAATCACAAGATGCCATGATGGTCTAGCGAGCAATAAGGACAATACACCCCAGGAGGGTGGGAGCAGAGGGGGCACTTGACATAGCTGGTCAATAGGTGTTTTGCAGGAAGGACAGACCAGCAGGCCTGGAGCACAAAGCCTGGTCCCACCTGGACCCACCCCTGGCTGCTCCATGTGCCTCCCAGAGGTAGGAAACAGGTTTAGGAAGGTTATGGGCCCAAGAGGCATCCGCTGGAATGCAGATGCTAGTTTCACTGTTGCTCCTTGCGCATGTTGTGCATGGGACAGGGAGCTGAAAGTGGAGTCATACTCAGGTCTAGGCATCAGAGTGGGGATGAGCTGCAGTTGGGTGGCCATGGGGTCTTCACATTGGCCTTCCTGTTCCAACCGCACACATTCCATGTTGACAATTGCTAGGCACCTGGGTGTACAGCCCTGAAATCCTATTCTAACCAAGAGATGAAAGACATAAGCAAATGGCATGCTGAACCTAGCCTTCTCCTGTCTTTGACTTCACCCTGGCTGCCCACTGGTGTCTGAGCCCACAGACTGTACTACTTGCTGCCCTTCCAGGAGCAGCTGTCACTGCATCGCCCCCTGCACATGTGTGCACTCACAGTGCTCACTGCCTGCTTTCTCACCTAGTATTGCCATCCATGTTGCAGAGGGTGGAATTCCCAAAGATCAGGGATTCTTCCTTTGGAGTGGCACAGGTGGTGATTTGGTTCTTTTTCCTTTTCTTCCTTTTTTTTTTTTTTTGGCAGGGGATGGCCAGACCTGGGAATTAAACATTGAATCCGGTGACTCACTTACTATTGCAGTATTATTGCTGCATAGAATAAAGTGGTCTTCACGCATTGCACGAAGACCCCACCAGATATACTACGCTCCGTGTTCCAAAGGGGAAGTGCAGGATGAGTGAGCCTGTAGGGGATGAAGTCCAGAGAGTCCCAAGGGCAAGGGTGCACAGGGAAGGCCAGCATGCTGAGTTCAGGGAGGCATGAACCACTAGGTGCTTGTACCCAGCAACCACCTGCTCACTGCCATGAGACCTCACTGTGGCAGCAACCACTAGTTCAAATATCTCCAACTCCTTGGATACTGTCAAGAGTAGACTGCCTTAAAGAAAAAAACAAAACAAAACAAAACGTTTTTCCCAAATATGTAAATGTGTTAAATGAGTCAAATGCCCCAAATATGTGGTATGTGGGCATCTCTTTTCTGCTCATCATGTCCCTGAGCCACTTCTCCAACACCCCAGTGGCACCACAAGTCTAGCCTTTTTCTTTCCTCTATGAGTGCTTTCCTCTCCATCCTTTGGTGACAGTCCAGGGGTCACCAAACATATTAATCTTTACCAGGGCACCCAAGTACTGTAGCAAAAGACTCACTGGATGTGAGTCCATCTGAACCTGCCTGAACCACCTCTGAGTTCCTGTGGTTACTTTGTAGGTGTCTACTCTTGCTCTGTGGGCTCACACTATTACTTTGCTCCTGCTATTACTTTGCAGGCTATTGTGCTTTGTGGGTTCTGTTGTTAAATCGTGGCTTTCTTGTACTTCTGGTGTTATTTTATAAACTATTGTTATTTTGTGAGTTTCTGAAATTATTTTGGCTCCTCAACACAGCCAACAGATTTCCTTCATAAGGAATTGTGTGGATGCTAGCAAATTAGATTAACATATATACAGATGGTCCCCAACTTACAAGATGGCACTTACATGACATTTGACTTTAGTATGATGTGAAAGTACAGCCATGCTTCTGTTCCTCACTTCCAGTACACTATTTGATAAGTCACATGAGATATTTAACACTTTTAAAGTAAGATTTGTGAGAGATGACTGTGCCTGACTGTAAGCTGTTGTAAATGTTCTGAGCACGTTTAAGGTGGGCTGGGCTAAGGCACGACATTTGGCGGGTTGAGTGTATTAAATGCATTTCTGAGTCACAATATTCTAAACTTATATGGGTTTATGGGGATAAAACGCCACGCAAGCTAAGGACTACCTGTGTTTTTTGGCCCCATTGTGGTAGCAGAATCTTGGCTTGCCAATATCTAATCAACTCGACAAGCAGTTAACCTTGATCCAATAGTCCCAACTACAGAGGTTTACTTGCAAATACACTTCCACTACAAACAAGAAAAAATACAGTCGATGGGCACTGTGTGAAGGAAAGGAAGAAGGGGAAGGGCGGTGTAAGCAATACTGCCCACTTCGCCCATGATCGGTTTTACATTACTTTTAAAGTAGCCAAAAATCAGTATTAGATACTGATCAGAAATGACTTACAGAATCATTTTCAAATATGAATACTTACCTTCCTGCAATGCGTTCCACATACAAAAACTCATTCTGAAAGGGAAGACACTAAAATTGAACGTGCATATTTGCTTACTACACACGAGACACTTTCAGGTGTTTTGCACGGCGCTTGCACACGCACAAAGCAATCCCCGAGCAGCAGGCCTTCTCTCCCCGCCCTGCGGGCTCCGCAAGGCAAGTCCGGCCGCCGGGAGGGCCGCGCTCACACGCCCACACGCCCACGTACGCCCGGCGACGCGCTGAAGCTCGGCAGTTCCCTGGCTNCGGGTGCGACGCAGTCGGTGCGCACTGAGGCTGTCGCGTCGGGTGAGGCCAGGCAAGTGCGGAGAGGACCACAGGTGGGCTAGGGGCCGGGGTCTGCCAGCGGGGAGGGGGTGGCCAGGTATGGAGAAGTCGTAGGCCCGCCAGTGGGGAGGGGATCGCCGGGTAGGCAGGGGCCATGGGCCCGCCAGTCGGCAGAGGACCGCTAGGAGGGAGAGGACCGCCAGGTGGGACTGAGCCTGGGGCCCGCAGTGGGGAGGGGACCGCCAGGTGGGACCGGAACCTTGGGGATCGCCAGTGGGGAGGGGATCGCCAGGTGGGACCGGAGCTGTGGGGCCCATCAGTGGGGAGGGCATCGCCAGGTGGGGAGAAGTCGTGGGGTCCGCCAGTGACAAGGGGACCTTCAGGTGGGGAGGGATCGCCAGGTGGGACCAGGCCCTTGGCCGCCGGTAGGGCGGTGCACTGCTGGGCCTGCCCTCGGTTGACCTGCCATAGGTGCTCACCTAGTCCCCACCTAGCTCCAAGGCGTCCTCTGCCGGTCCTTGCTTTGTCTGCCTCCCCCTGGACCCAGAGAGAGCTGCTCTGCAAACCTAGGCCTCTCCCTGATCTCTTGAGTTCCTGTGCACCTTCTCTGTGACATATGCCTGGGAATGACCCCGTTCTCCTTCACGCCACTGTGTACCTGCCTACTTTTTTTCTTGCAGGTGGTACTTGAGAATTGTGTATCCTTCCCTTCACAGCTCATTTTGGCCTTTCTTCACTTGGATTCCATCTCTATCCCAGGGCCTATTCAGACTCACCTTGAACTAGGAGTCTGAAGAACTGTCTTCAATGAAGTTCTCTCTTTTTGCCTGTTCCCAGTTCTTTTACTATCTAATCAGAAAAGACCTGATTTCTCTTTCATACCGCTTTTCCCCTCCTTTTCCGTGAAGCATCAGTAATTATCTTTCAGACCTTGTTGGAGTGAATCCCACTTTTGACTCTCAGCCTCTAATTTGCAATGTTTTGATGTACTCTCCGAATCAAATTTGTTCACACTTACAAACCAACGTTTGACCCAAAATTGTTTGATCTTATTTGGAAACATCATAAGAAAACGCAATGAAGAAAAATAGAATGCTTATCAAATTGAAGACCAGTTATTCCTTCTTATTTCAGAACAATGAAAAATAAGAAGGGGGAAAGTAAGTTCCTATACTAACTTCTTTTTCTGAATTTGAATAGCAACTGCCTTGCTATTTTGTTTATTGTGTATACTATTATAGCTCTTGCTTAACAGTTCTTATTGTTTTTAAAGCCCCACTTAATAGTTGCATTAAGTACTATTTTCATCTAGCTTAAATAAGGAGACACATGTGGCTTGTTAAAATGTATTAGGGTTTTGTTTTCCTTGTCTTAGTACTGTTACATTTAAATGAATCATTACTTTAGATCATGTTGGTGACGTGTCACATAAGTTAAAAAAAAATTCTTGTAAATATATGGCATCTTTTACTAAGGTTTTCAGGAACTGCTTTTATAAACATAGTGGCTGAGAGCATGCATTCTAGAGCTAGAGCCCCTAATTTTGAATCCTGTTCCCCCAAACTCTTTGCCTTGGTGTTCTCATATACAGAAGAGAACTAAACCTGTAAAGTGAGAATGACATTTCCTATCTTGTTGGGTAGTATGACAACTAAATGAGCTAATGCCTGTAAATTGTTTAGATTGATGTCTACCCCATACTAATCTCTGGTAAATGTTATCATCACTAGTCTTATCAGTTAGGAAAACCTATGCTTATAGAAGAAAAGACATTTCTTGGTTCAGATTCTTTCATGCCAGGAATTTCCACTGAGAAATGTATTTCATAAAGTCCTGTTCTGCAGTACTCCACTCTCATGTCCTGCCATATTAAACAGGAGGTTTAAAATAGTTCAGCCCCATATGCTCTCTGACATAGTTAGCATAAGATGTGCTTAAAGATTGCATGTTATACAAGCTTTGTAGACTTGTATACAACTGAGTAGACTCTGAATAGTCACTCTTTTATTTTGTATTAATTTTCAGAAATAATTTCCAGTTTTAATTTTTGTATTTGCAAATTCTCAAAGGTAATTTTAATTAAAATAAACTTGTGAAGCTCTAGCAATTCACATTTTTTAGCTGTACAGATAAATTCCTGAACAAAGTTGTAGGGTATCATTCTAAAAATTAAGTAGCTTGTTTTCTGATTTGTAAAATCAGTTGCTCAGATTGGGAGTATTTTTGAAAACTTGAGATGTGGGCCTCTTAAATTGCAACTTCTCTTTTTTGCATTTCCCAGTGACCTACTTATTTGTTACTTTTTAAAAAAAAAAAAAAATCTGTTTAGTCCTTAAACTATATAAATTTAAAATAAAGCTCAGGATAATCCAGAGATTTTACCATTACAAATTTATGAAATACACACACCTGCTGAAGAGTTAATTTTTTTCTCTGTTGAAAAATCTGGGGCATGGGCTTGTTTATTTCCCATGGTCCATTAGCTTCATTGCACTACTGGCCAATCCAAAACAGGAAGGAAGGAAAGAATCACTTAACTGCTGAAAAATTCACTCCAAATCATATTAATTTCTTCCCAAGTTGTTATAATCAAAATTGTAATATGGGTAGAGGTGTTTTTAAAAAGGTTATTTTATTGGACACACCACACTGGCTGTTTGTGTGTTTTGCTAGAGTTAGCACCCAGGGCCTCACACGTGCCAGTCAATGCTCTAACACTGTGCCACATCCCCAGCCAACACTGGCTGTTTACATAAATGTTATAGTCATTTTTTGAAGCCAGAAAATAAGTGTGCTCATTGGGGAACAGGCATAGCCTACACAGGTTAACTTTAAGGAAATTTGTTAGCTGAGGACACAGGTCTGCACAGGACACTGATAAGAGTCTGATGCCTGTGGAGCTCTTTTGCCTGTCTGCTTTCTCCATTTAGATCTATACTATCTATCTTTTACCTGTCTTCCTTCTCCATATAGATCTATCCTTAGATCTGTTTAGATCTAAGCCCTAGGGGGGTATCATTCTTTTAACAACACTGTTCACCTTGACACATTGCTCAAAAACATAGTTACCCAGAGTCTTTTGACCCTCTGAATTTGTCTCAGTTGTGTCACATGTATCCTGATCTTAAGTTTCCCCTCACCATCCCTGTGACTGATACTTCTTTCCTTGCCTCTCCATTCATATGAAATTGACCAGGCTTGAAGGCTAAGCCCATGTCCTCCCTGGAACCTTCCTGGCTGACCTTCCTTCCGTAGTCACTACTATTTTACATGGTTAAATTTCTTTTAGTTGTTCCCTCTTTACCATTTCTTTGTTTTCCATGTTATAAGATCTCCTGGATATACAGGTAAACACATGCTTGATGTTACATATGTATGCTTTGGGTTTTTGTTGTTGTTGTTGTTTTGTGTGAATATAGTTTTTGTTTTTGTTTTTTTAGTTCCTCAGTTGCATGGTACACCTTAAGGGCATGGACACCCATTACTATAATATTTAGTGAGTGACAAGTGTTTGTCATGAAGTGACCCTTTTTATGGTTATTTCAGGGTCACCACCGGATTTTCTTTTGAATCCATGGTTCCATTGTGATATTGAGAGGTACTTTGGGAGTTTTCAGAGATTGTCAAACAGCTTTGTTTTTGTAGTGTACATTTGATGATACTGAAGTTGTCATGTAAAGTAGACATTCCTTCTTCAGGGCCCTTCCATCTCTTGGGGGGTGTCCTCTGGCCCATATCTCAATATAGATATATTGTGGATCATAAGATAACTCTGGATTGATTGGACATGAATGGTGGCCTTCACATTTGGAATGATCCATAGCTATGAAGCAGATCTGTAAGACAAGGCTTACCACAGTGGTGCTGAGATTTAAAGAATGTTTTAAAATGATCTTCTAAAGCAAGAATTCAATCAATATATGCCTGAAAAGGGTGTGTCCAGGCTATAAATTATCTTAGCAAGGTTTCATGATCCTCTCGTAAGGAAGAATTATTTAAATGCATATTTTATACCAGTACAGGAATTGGGTGCTTGGAGTTGACCCAGGGATAATGGTGATGTTTATGTAATTTCCTTACTAATTCTTTTGTGTCTTCTAAGTTAGCATAAATGCCCATTTGATAGCCTGGATTGTTAGTTACACTACATGTAGTTTGGACTCAGTCTTTCAAGAACTCTCTCTGATATAATATGCTATGTCGTGAAATGCTCCAAGCCTACTTTGATTTTTGGTTGTGTGTGTGTGTGTGTGTGTGTGTGTGTGTGTGTATGTGTTTTCCAGTGTTGGGGAATCAAACACAGGGCCTCATGAGTACTAGTCAAATGCTGCACCCCAGCCCTTGCCAATCTACTTTGGATACAAGATTCATAGATGCTGCTCAGCTGAA
Organism: Marmota marmota marmota; assembly: GCF_001458135.2. Classification (NCBI taxonomy): domain Eukaryota; kingdom Metazoa; phylum Chordata; class Mammalia; order Rodentia; family Sciuridae; genus Marmota; species Marmota marmota. The sequence goes on along the minus strand of NW_026000224.1, from coordinate 5,033,062 downwards.
ATGAATTTTGTGTAAGTCTTTGGCTTCCTGGTGTAGCTAAACTAAAATATGTCTGCTTTTGAACATCTACTGTGTTGGCTTCTTTACAGTGTTTTTCCTCTCCGTCAAACATGTCTTTCTTAAAATGCATGCTTCTCTTAGCTTTCCGCCTTTCCCAATCCCCCGACTCTTCCTTGAGTTTCTCTCTTGACTCATCTCAAGCCACTGTCCCTCACCTGTTGGTGTTTCTTGAGTTCTCTCCTTGGTGGTCTTGATTTCTACACTGCCTACTCTACGATGTTATTTCCATGACTTCAATTGCTCTGAATGCTGGTAATTTTCCTATATTTCTCTCTAACCTAACTTTTTTTTTCTGGTCTATTAATTAATTAATTCAGTAAATAGATATTTGAACTCTTGCCATGTGCCTGGCATTGTTCAGGGTAATTGGGATACAGAACTGAAAAAGACCTCATTCGCTTTTAGGAAAATAAATACATGAGTAATTTTAGACAGCCCTTGTTGGGATGTAGACACCAGGCAATGCTGAGACCTGTGAGGTGGGGAGAAGTTTTCCCGAGTGGTCGGGGAAGCCTTTGTGGGGAGGTAACATTTCAAATCCCCAGTTCCTAGCCCTGTCTGTGCAGAGAATCACCCCTGTACCTTTAAAAGCTACTCACTCCTAGCCTTCCCCCCTAGGTACTCATACTTAATTGGTCTGAGAGGGACCAAGCACTTCACAAACTGATGTTAATGCATAGCAGTATTTGAAAACCACTGATTACCAGAAAGGGAATTCCAGTCAGTGACGTAGCCGGTATTCCAGATCTCACTCTCATCAAATTGTAAGCTTCTTAGAAGTAGTAATATAAGTTATAATTTTTATTTCTAGATTCTAGTTAACAGCATGTCTGAAACTGAGGTCAGTGTCTTAGCTCCATCCTCCCCTCCCCAGCCTGCTGTCTCTCGTGACCTCATTCAGCAGTCAGAATCTGGACGTCATCTTTGGCTCTTTCCCCACGTGGCCACCCATCCTCGGGTGCTGCTGACTCTGCCCCCTCAGTGTTGCTGTAGTCTCTTTCTTTCCTTCCTCTGAAGGCCAGCACTCAGAGGTCTCCTCTCCACCTCCCACTGCTGTCATAGCACACACCGGAGCCCTCTTCAGCTCAGGATCCATCGAGTTACTTGAACCACGTATGTGTCAGTCCCTGTCTTGTTCCTCCTTGCTCTCAGAGTGAAGCCCAGCTCCTTGGCCTCATCTGGCCATCCCGACCCCTTGTTCTCACTCTGGCAACTCCCCACTCCCACCTTCTATGCCAAGCTCACCCAAACTGATCCACCTGGAGGAGATGGACGTGAGGACTTTCGGGCTGTGTTGCCTCTGATTGCAGTGAGTGCATGGTTTGAAATGACATCCTTGACTCTTGCTGCTGCTTCGGGTGTAAGCCTCTGTTACCTCAGAGCTGGAAAACCCACCTGTTATGCTCCACCGTTATCATTGTAGAGCCCCCAAGGTGCTGTGCTGTCCTCGTTGTCTCATCCCCGATGACCTGCCAACATTTAGGTGATAAGTATTTTGTTCTTTAAAATCAGTGAACAAATTTTCTAAATGAAACTTTAATTACTTATTCATATATATTTATACTTTTAATGCAAATTGATTTTTTGTTTTACAGGAGAACTATGCCATTTCTGGGTCAGGACTGGAGATCCCCTGGGTGGAGTTGGATTAAAACTGAAGATGGCTGGAAGAGATGCGAGTCCTGCAATCCGGAGCTGGGAAGAGAAAGCAGCCAGTGTAGTCTCAGCCATGGCGTGTGAGTCACGGCCGGCAGAGTCAGGCTGCTGCCTCTTTACCTTTATGGCTGTACTTGCTTTTCAGGTCACCACAGAGCTCTGTAACTTGTCATCTTGCTGAGAATTGTCCACTCTTGGAGGCTGATGTGAGGAAATGACTTATTTAGCTAAAGAATGAGCTTGGCAGTTAGCCTGATTTCCACACATGGATGCTCCTTTTTCTTACTATTTATAACATTTAATCCTCATGATAGTCTGAGAGAAAGAAATCATTTTAACCTTACAGTATAGCTGAGGATCTGAGGAAAGTAAAGGCACAGGTTGCAGCCAGTGTTGAGGATGTGGCAATAGTGGCTTGCACAAGAAAGAAGTCTTTTTTCTGTCTGGCAACTTGAGTTGATGCAGTGACTTTGCTCATGACATCACCAGGGGCTGAGTGGCATTCTCTCTTTTGCTTTCCTATCCTGGAGTTCAGGCCCATCTGCAGGGATCCAGAGGGTGTGTTACCCACTGTGTCTGACCTGCTCAGTGCCAGGGGCAGTACTGCCTGCTACATCTGCTTCCAGCTGGTGGTGGATGGGACACACTCCTGCACTTTATGGCATACATAGCCCTTGATTACCTGGATCGCCGCTGCCTGCACCTCACTGACTAGAGCATGAGTTGCGGGGACGCTGGGGTTGCAGTTGGTCTGCTGTGAGGCCATTTGTCCTGGTAGAATTGTTAGATGACATGGGTATGGGAACAGGTAGATGGCCCTGGAGTCATCCCTAGCAGTCCCTGATACAAGCTGTTGAGAATGTGGAGGCTTGGGAAAGTCATGAGCCCTTGTCCTCTGGAGCGCCTGGGTCTAGGCTTTGATTTTAGTGTGGGTTCTTATTTGGCATTTGCATTCTATTATTTGTGTGTGTGATGGTCCCTCTGTTTAAGTTTAGTAGTTTTAGGCCAGAGACTGGTTTTTGCATATTTGAAGCAGGAATTAATCTTATACTTCAGTTATAGTGAAGGTAATACATAATACTCATTAATGAGTTTATGTTGTGGCGTTTCTCTGCCATTCTGTGTTTTATTAATACTGAAGGTTGGAAAATCTATTTAAATTGGCAATTATCTGTGCTATTGGTATTAGATGATTAATTTTAGACAATTGCAAATTTCTTGGGTGGTTTTTTATTGTCTTACGGTTTTTTATTATTTATTTTTTAGTTATAGGTGGACACAATATCTTTATTTTATTTTTATGTGGTGCTGAGGATCAAACCCAGTGCCTTATGCATGGTAGATGAGCGCTCTACCTCTGAGCCACAACTCCAGCCCTGTCTTACAGTTTTTATAGCGAGTTATTTAAGTTTAAAGTTGGTTAAATATATCTAGAAATGTTGGGTGTCTCATTTCTTCCAGATGGTCACTGTTAAGCATAGAGATTCCTCAACTCACAGTTCTAGGATAGGGAAACAGGTCACAAAATTCAGTTTTAAAAAAGCTATCACTGAGTACCAGGGCTATAGCTCAGTGGTAAAGTGTTTGGCTCACATGCATGAGGCACTGGGTTCAATTCTCAGCACCACATAAAAATAAATAAAGATACTGTGTGTTTATCTACAACGAAAAAATATACATTTTTTTTTAAAAAGCCATCACTGAAAACCCATGTTCCGCGAGTTCTGTATTAAAGGATTTGCCCAATTCTTGTTTTTTTTTTTTTCCTATGTATTCTTTTCCCTATCATCCCAAACATGTTTTTAGTGTCTGAGAATTGACTTTTCTTAATTTGTTTTTGTAGTTGTGTATGGACAGCATGCCTTCGTTTTATTTGTTTATTTTTATGCAGCGTTAGGGTCAAACTCAGTGCCTCACACATGAGGGTAGGCAAGTGCTCAGCCCCAATTGACTTTCTTACGTACACATAGGATTGGAGAATTCAATCCAAACGTGCTGGTAGCTCTCTGGGCCCCTTCCCTTCCCTTGCTTCCCAGCACACTTACCACTCTCCCACCCTCTCAAACTTACTTGCAGATGTGTTTAATTCCTTGGCGCACTGAAGATGTGCCTCTGCTTCGGGCAAAGAGGCCATGTGTCTGCAGTTGGAGAGAGGGCTTCCACAGCAGCCCGGCTGCTGCCGTGGACAGCGTGGAAGGGCTGTGCTCTCTCTCCCCTACCACTCCAGTTGCCTCAGAAGCCTCAGACCTTCTCCTTCCCACTCTGCCTTTCTTCCCTGTCTGTCCACCAGAACTCACAGCCAGACTTGTGGGGCTCTGGGTGTGACCAGGACTGCAGAAGGATTCTAGTGCTTCCTGCTTCCCTGGAAGGAAAAAGCTGCTAACTTTCAACCTCAGTTGTAACTAAGATGAAGCTCTAAACAACCCCAGTGTGAGTGGCTCCATAAAACAGCTCCTCTCCCTCCATGTGTGTTTGGGAAACAGCCCTTTTAATTCTTTGGTGTGGAGTGAGCATTCTAAAGCTAGAACCGTTATAGTAAAAAATGGCCTAAGTGATTAAGATCCTAACTTTGTTAATATTTTTTTTGTTTGTAATGGGCATTAAAAATAGACCTTTAACTGTCCCCTGTTTATTCTCATCTCATTTTAAGATTGAAAATTCTGAGAAAAATGGATAAAAAAGGATGCATTGATTCAGCTCCTGCTCCAGACCTTTGCTTAAGGTGCTCTTTCAGGTGACATTTGTGATACTGCCCAGGTCATTGATGATAGACAGAGTTAAGCCCTCTTCTGAATGCTTGGTTCTTCATTGCGTAGATGTTGTTCATTAGAACTTAGGAAACGTCTTTCTACAGAGCGCAGCGTGAAGCACAGGGGCTCACCTTGCACCCCTTTAAGCCACAGATGCAGGATGAGGCAGCAGGTGGTATACAAGTGTGGGAGGGGACAGGCAGCCTGATCCAGTGGCCCAGCCCAGTTGGAACTGGTGGGCTCTCACCAGGCAGGGACTGTGTATGCCACTGGCAGAGTCAGCAAAGCACGAGGGTTGCAGGCCAATGGGATGAAGCATATTAAGGTGTTAGCTCCTGCTCTTCATCGCATGATTGCCATTGCTGGTAGGTATGGCATGATCTGTGTGCAGGAAGCACTGCAGGGGTGTGTCTCAGAACTTCTCCCCACTCAGCAGATCTCCAGGATCTCCTCACTAAGGGCACTGCTGGGGACGTGCAGAGGCCTTGCTGCCCTGTGGACTGATGCATCCCACCCGGGCTCCACCTAGTACTCTGGGACTTGCCCTTTGCCTCAACATGTTAACTCTTAGCACATTTTTTTTGTTGTTTGTTTAAAACTTGTTAAACATTCTATTTTATCTTATTCAAACTCAAATGTTTAAGGTTTATCATGGTTACTTTGTTCTCTGTAGGCATAGTCATGGGGGTTATTGTGAATTTAGAGCTCCACCAAAATTGCCTTCAGCCATAGTTCTGGAGATAGCTGAACACTATAAAAGCATCTGTGGGAATTCATGGGGTGGGAATTCATGGGCAGTAGGAACTGGACCCCCAGCCATCCTATGTCCTCATGCATAAATGCCCCTGCTGTCAAGCACAGTCCCCCAGGGATCTTTACACTGTTGTTACAGGTTTGTAAAACCCACCTGACCTTTCTTACATGTTTTCTTTGGTGACTAGAAAGCAAAATGTAAGTAAATGATGTAAAATATTTGTTTGTATATCACACTCAGCAAATAGCATTCTAGGCAGTATTGCTGCCGTGTGTGTGTGTGTGTGTGTGTGTGTGTGTACATACAGGGGACAGGTTGTGTGTGGGTGTGGTCCTAAGAATTGAACCCAGGGTTTCGCACATGTTACATAAGCAGGTCATTTCTTTTAGTAAGTGATTTTCTTTGGATTGCACATTCTCTTCTCCAACTTCATTTTACTATTTTATCCCCAGATTTGTGGGTTTTTTCATTTATAAAGCAATATCTGCTCATTGTAAATGAACAAAACAGAAAAATTATGTAATCTCAAAAGCATAGAAGAGGAGGCACAGAGTCCTCCCCATTCTCCCTCAGCTCCTGCTCTGCCTGCCCACAGGTAGCCAGATGATGGCTTGGAGAGGAAGAGGTGGGATTATGAAGGGTTCAGATCCTGTTGGGATTTTGTAGGACTCACAGGCAGGTAGGATGCGTAGAGTGTAGTCTAAAGGAGTGAGGAGGATGGCCTTTGGCTGCATAGCTGGAAGGATGAGTCCCACTGACTTGAGGAACTTCTGGTACAGGCCCAGGGTCTGCCTGAGCAGCTTGGATGGGCCACACGTCACATGGCCTTCACTGCGTGGCTCCGTAAGCCATCGTCCTTTCCCCCACTTTTCACTTCTTGGAAGTTGTGCCACATCAGCACATGTTGGTTTGCCTCATTCTTTATAATGACCACGTTTCATTGTTTAGATATAGCATGTCTTGTTTACCCAAGCTTCTACTAATCACATTTTAGTTATTTCTGTTTGTCATTATTTCTGACTGGTAGCTTCAGTTACCTGTGTGTATCCCTTTGCATACTTGTATGATATTTACAAAGTGTAAGTTCCTAATAGAATTATACCAGTTTATACTTTCAATAGTAGTATACAAAATTTTGCAGGTAATGTGGCAATACTAGAACTTTAAGTATACATGTAGGTGACCGAGCATGTATAGATAGGTCAGAGCTTGAAGACTTGGCAGATGACCTAGGTTCTTACCTTTAAGTGAGAAAAACCTAATCCAAACTGATGTATACAAAAGGAGAACCTACTTACAGCAAGATTTTTTGTCTATTAGAGTAGTTGCCCCTCTGCACAAGGGGCGGATTGTAGAGGAGTGATGGAAACCCGTCCCGCCCCTGGCTGGCTCGTTTTCCTTCATCTGCAGGGTGAGCAGCCTTTGCACCTTTGCTCCTGGGGCTGCTGCTTCACTGGCACATATAGGGTGGCCACGTTGCTGGCTCTCCTTTCCTTACTGTTGGTTCTCTAAGTAGGCTATGCATACTTCTGATGTGTGTCTACGTGTTGTTTTGTTGTTGTTGTTTTAATTTATATATGACAGCAGAATGCATTACAATTCTTATGACACATATAGAACACAATTTTTCATATCTCTGGTTGTATACAAAGTATATTCAGATAGAGGGAGCATGGGAAGAATAGACAAACTCTAGATAGGGCAGAGGTGTTGGGGGGGAAGGAAGGGGGCATGGGGTTATAAATGATGGTGGAATGTGATGATCATTATTATCCAAAGTATATGTATAAAGACACAAATTGGTGTGAATATACTTTGTTTACATGTTTTGATTTTTTTTTTTTTATCTGAGCACAGCATTCCCATCACAACTTGAGCTGCAATAGATGCTGATAAAATCAGGGTTCTAGAGTCTAGATAAGTGTGGAGACATGTCATAGAACTTTAAATATACATGGAGGTGACCGAGTCCAGCAGAAACCAAGACTAGCCATCAAAATTGATTTTGTTTTGGTTGCTGACTGATTTATCTTCCAAAAATAGAGGGCCGAGTTACTATTTTTATGTTGAATTGAATTATCACTGGTGTCCTGCTGGCCACAGGTAGCATGGTCATGCTGGGCCTATAGGGCCCAAGAGCAAGCATCCTCCTCCAGTGCAGATCACCAGGCTGTGCATTGAGGCCTGAATTGCATCTGCGGGGTGGTATCTGCGGATGAAAGCTGCCCACTTGCTTTATGCAGGTTGTTTGTGTGAGCAATCAGCGGACCCTGGTCATGGAGACAGGGCCTGGCTTAGTCCCCTGATCTGAAGCTGGGTTGCCCAGACAGGCTCAGGCCTTAGTTCATTCTTGAAGCTTGGCATGTTCATCAGCTCCCATGATTTTATCAGCATCTATTCTAAGGCATTCTTTCTCATTTTGTTTTCTGTTTCGTGTATCCATATTTTAATTCAAAACGCTCATCTCTTATTTGAGGTATGGCATTAAAAAGGCCTTAGAATTTCCAATACCCAAATTTCTAGATTTTCTCTCCTCCCCTTTCCTCATTCACCTTTTATTTTAGTGAAATGTAGCATACAGAGAACGTGTACAAAGCAAGAGTTCTAATTCAGTGATATGTCATAGAGAATGTGTCAGAGTAACTAGCATAATCAAAGATGTGCCCACTGTCCCAAAAGCCACCCCATTCTTGCTTTTTTACAGTTGAGCATCTAGTGATGTATGTCTAAACACTGTAGTGTGGTTTCATCTGATGGATTCTGCAGTGTCTCGCCTCTGTTGGATGGTGGTTGTTGGCAAGATTTATCCTACAGCCGAGGGAACTTGCTGCCACGCTCGTTCTATTAGGGATGGGCACCTGCTTGCTTTCAGTGGGATTTCACAGATAGTGCTGCTGTGAACATTCTTGTATAAGTCTTCAGGTTTATGTGTGAGTTCTTTCTTGGCTGAAAATATCCCTACTTCTATGACAGTGGGGCCTTGAGTGAGTGCCCAGGCACCATTAAGTTATGCCAAACTATTTTCAGAGTGTGTTAGCTACTCTTTCATAGACTTAAGGTCTGCTGTTGCACTCCAGCATCGGTCTATTTTTCTTTTTCCTTTTGGGAAATAATGGAGATAGCATGGTAATGCTGTGAGTACAGACAGTTCAATGTTCAAAACAAGGATCTTCCAGCGTGAGGTCGGGTGTTTTCGACCCAGGTGTCCAAATTCATCAGCAAAGGAAGAAGTGTTTTTGACTAGTGCAGTCCAGTTGAAAAAGGCGGACTCTCAGGTATCCCTCACTGCTGACCCCCCTTCAGCCACAGCATTGACGTGGGCGGGTCACAGCATGCTCCGTGAAAGTCGAAACTCAGGCTTCAAGGGGGAAAACATGGAGGCTATTGTCATAACCTGGGGAACAGAGAACCATGATCCAGTATTAAGATCCCTTGTCTAGAGTCATCACTAGAAAGAAGGAGGACTGGAATGCAGAACAATTCTGAAAACAGAGCATGATTTTAAGATGCGCTGCTGAGTGTGAGGCTGTCAGTCAGTGCATCTGCACAGAGGGCCCAAGTAGGGCCATGCGCATGCAGTCAGCTGAGTTTGACAGAGGCACAAAGGCAATTCAATGGAGAAAATATAACCTTGTCAATAAATTGTGATGGAGAACTGGACATCTACGTGCAAAAAAGATGGACATTGACCTACAGCTCCCACTTTATCTAAGAATTAATGGGTTATAGAGCCAGTTGTAAATTGTAAAGCAATAAAACTTGTGTAAGAAGCGCAGGGGAAAGTCTGCGTGATCATTTAGATATGACACCAGAAGCACAACCCAGAAAAGAAGAACATCAGTGATTTACATTTCATCAAGAATGTTTTCTCTGAGAGAATATATTTGTAAACCACATATCTGACAAAGGACTATTATTCAGAATATACAGAAAACACTTAAAATTCAATAATAAGAGAACAAGCAGAACCCAGGAGAAAATGGGATGAAAGAACTAAACCTGTGCTTCACCAAAGGAGATTCGCGAATTGCAAAGAAGCCAGGAAAACAAGCAGAGAAAAATAATCACACGCTCAACTCTCAACTTGCTTGTCCTTGGAGAGTACGGGGGCAGGGGGATTGGGGGAGAAGCAGGGCGCTTATGGGAGTCCCCACGCTAGCTGTGGCTGCCGGTGACCCTCTGGAGGTTTGGCAGGAAGTGTGGAGAGTAGTACGACTGTTGCAGGCCCAGGCGGGCCTTTGCTCATTCCTGGTGATATGGAAGGCGTCACCTTCCACACAGGCACCACCACACACCTGCCTATCAAAGGGGCTAAGTTGGAGAACAGCAACGGCAAAGTATACAAGGGCTGACCAGGGTAGACTCCTATGAGGACAGTGGACTGTGAATGGCACAGCCACTTTGAAGGACAGTTGGGAAGTTTGCTATTAAATTAAACTGCAGTATGGCCCAGCAACCTCACTCCTCTGCATTTACCCAAGGCAAATGAAAACTGTTTACACAAAATATGTATATGAACAGTAATGGCAGTTTTATTCGGTAATTGCTGGAGGTTGGACAGAACCCTCTGTCCTTCACCTAATGAATGGATGACAAACAGGAAACACCTCTATAATGCAGACTACCCAGAAGTAGCAAGGAGTGCTTATTGAGCACCAAAGTAGTGTGGATGAGTCTTGGGAAACTTAAGCCAGAGGCCTACACATGTGTTTTAGTCAGCCGTTTTCCTGCTGTGACCAAAAGACCTAAAAAACAATTTTAAGGAGCAAAAGTACATTTGGGGCTCACAGTTTCAGAGGTGTCAGGCCATAGATGGCCAGCTCCATTCCTCAGGGACTGGGTGAGGCAGAACAGCGCCATGAAGTGTATGGAGGAGGAAAACAGCTGGGGACATTGCATCAGGAAGCAGCGAGAGCTCTCACCTTGGGTAAAATGTAAACTCCAGGGCACACCCCCAGCAACCCACTTTTTCCAGCCACTCCCTAACTACCTGTAGTGGCCACCCTGTCGAGGGTGACGTGCTGACTAGATTAAGGCTCTCACTTTCCCTCTAACCCTTCTTGCATCTCTTCACCTATGAGCTGTGAGAGACACCTCACCTCTAAGTTGTGACAGCATCCTGGGGTCTGGGGCTGATTACCAAAGGCAAAGGACTGCTCTAGGGTACCCGAACTCTGCTTATATTTGGGACTGTTACAAGCTGTAGTGCTGACCAGAATCAGCAGGGAGTTTCTGTGGGGGCAGCGAAGACTCCATATGATGCAGGCTGTGACGACGGGTCTCATTTGGCAGAGTCTGATGGCCACACTAGAGGTGCCTGTGAAGGAGCTGGCCTGTGAGGGACTGGGCCCTGTGACAGGACGCCATGCAGCTGGAGACAGGAGGCTGGATGGCACATTGCTTCTCACGGTGTGAGCTGAGCACCTGGAACCCCTTTAGAGATGTGCTGGAGCCTACGGCCATGAGCGAGTGGGATGATGAGAGCCAGTTTCTCACTTTAGAGGAAGAAGTGAAGCCAGGAAACGCTGTGGCAGAACCCTGTGGTTTTTGACAGGGTTGGGGTCTCAGTGGGAGCCAGCTTGCTTGTGTTTTAGAGAGAGATGGATCTGTGGGCACAGAGTGAGTGGAGTGCACCCCTTCTACAGTTGTGTCCATGAAGGCCTGGTGGCACCGAGCAGCCCTGGTGAGCATCCAGGCCTTCTCTGAGAGGACACTGACTCCAGGGCTGGAGTGGGGAAGAGACAGTCCCGGAGCAGCCCACATTGCCGAGAGTTGAGAAATCTAATGAGGGGTTCCAACTTACGCGGGCAGACACCAACCCAGTATGTGACTTCCCCCTGACCCCATCCCAGTGGTGATAACACAGTAACCACCCAACACAGAAACAGTTCTGAGTTGGGTAGGTGTGCAGTGCACCCAGGGTGCTGCCCACCTCATGTGAGCCTTGGTGTGAGAGGCCCCGCAGGTGGGAACTGCTAAGGGAGAGGGAGATGGGGCTAAAGATTGGATCCTAACAGAGAGACCAGGGACTGGGAAATCTCCAAACAAGAGAGGGAAATAGTGCCGGGCACTCAAGTCATATGAGCAGTCCCCAAAAGAGACCTGTGAGGTATAATCTTCCTGCAGGGACTGGCAGGTGGCACTCCCCGCTTCCAGGCGCCCTACACCAGGACCAGTCTTCCCGCCCTGGTTACCTCCACCATCCTGAGGGCAGAGACACCAGCTTACAACAGACAACCCCACCTATTGGTGAGAAGAGAAGCAGAAAAGATACGGATCTCTAAAACTAGCAACAACCTTCGTTTCTTCCTTCAAATATTTTTTTTCTTTCTCTTCTACCTGTCTATCCTCCAGCCCTCACAACCCCAACATATGTGAAACCAAGAACTTTGCAAGAAATAGGTTTTTGAGGACTGAGTCATCTGAATAATATTATATAGAGGTGTTGTATATGACTTTTTTTCTTTCATTTTTCTTTCCCCTCTAAATTTTACTATTTATGTACTCTGCTGTCTTCCCACATACTTGTCTACCCTAAATTACTTCCTATCTATTTTCTTGCTACTAACCCTCGTCATTAGATTTTTCTTTTACACTTCCTAAGATGTATTAACTCTGGATCCTCACGTCCTACATCCTCGGCATATCGTCCTATGCCCCACCCCCAGTTCATTGTCCACCGTGAGAAACTCTAAACCCTTTTACAAAACTACTGATTATATTTTAGATAATAATTGAATCCAACATTTCTGAACATTGAGACTAAACTGTAAATGTCTTAACAACAACAGATTGTTCATAGATGGTATATCGTTGATACTGGGATCTGTTAACATTGTCCTTCCCCACAAAGGAGGGATCTTGGGACCCTACAAGAGCATTACCAAAAACAAAAGCACTTAAAATTCAACAATAAGAGAATTTACCTATAGGGTAAAAACAATTAACACCCCAGGCCCACAGAGCTGGAAAGGAAGACACACCACATCAGTAGGATCATTGGCAGCCACAGCAGAAGAAATGACAGAGAAAAAGTTCAGGATGTATGTGGTTAAAATGTTCTGTGAACTCAAGGAAGATATAAGAGAACAAATACAGGCAGTGAAAGATCACCTCAACAGGGAGACAGAGGTGCTAAAACAAACAGAAATTCTTGAAATGAAAGAAACAACAATCCACATTAAAAGCTCAAATGAAAGCATCACCAACAGAGTAGACCACTTGAAAGATAGGACATCAGACAATGAAGATAAAATATATAATCTTGAAAAGAACATAGACTTCACAGTGATAATGGTAAGAAACCACAGGCAGAACATTCAATAACTATGGGATATAAATGAGAACATAGACACAAGATATCAAAATCTCTGGGACACTATGAAAGCAGTACAAAGAGGAAAGTTCATTGCATGGAGTTAATTCCTTAAAAGAACAAAAAGTCAACAAATAAATGACCTCACATTACATCTCAAAGCCCTAGAAAAAGAACAAATCAACAATAAAAGCAGTAGAAGGCAAGATATAATTAAAATTAGAGCTGAAATCAATGAAACCAAAACAGAAGAAACAATTGAAAAAAACTGACAAAACAAAAAGTTGGTTCTTTGAAAAAATAAATAAAATTGACAGACCCTTAGCCATGCTAATGAAGAGAAGGAGAGAGAAAACTCAAATTACCAGCATACGTGATGAAAAAGGTAATATCACAACAGACACTACAGAAATACAGAGGATAATTAGGAATTATTTTGAAAATTTACATTCCAGTAAAATAGAAAACACTGAAGGCATTGACAAATTTCTTAAGTCATACGATTTGTCCAGATTGAACTAGGAAGACATACCCAATTTAAAAAGACCAATATCAAGTGATGAAATAGAAGATGCCATCAGAAGCCTACCAACCAAGAAAAGCCCAGGACTGGATGGATACACAGCCGAGTTCTACAAGACCTTTAAAGAAGAACTAATACCAATACTCTTCAATTTATTTTTATGTGGCACCACTTCCAAACTCATTCTATGAGGCCAATATCACTCTGATTCCAAAACCAGGCAAAGACACATCAAAGAAAGAAAACTTCAGACCAATATCTTTAATGAACATAGATGCTAAAATTCTGGCAAATCGAATACAAAAACATATCAAAAACATCGTGCACCATGATCAAGTGGGATTCATCCCAGGGATGCAAGGTTGGTTCAACATACGGAAATCAATAAATGTAATTCATCACATCAATAGACTCAAAGATAAGAATCATATGGTCATCTCAATAGATACAGAAAAAGCATTTGACAAAATTCAGCACCCCTTCATGTTCAAAACACTAGAAAAACTAGGGATAACAGGAACGTATCTCAACATCATAAAGGCTATCTACACTAAGCCTCAGGCCAACATCATTCTAAATGGAGAAAAACTGAAGGCATTCCCTCTAAAAATTGGAATAAGACAGGGATGCTCTCTTTCCCACCACTTCTATTTATTTTCACCACTTCCATAGTTCTTGAAACACTGGCCAGAGCAATTAGATGAAAGAAATTAAAGGAGGAAAAAAAGAACTTAAAGTAGCACTATTTGCTGACAATATGATTCTATACCTATAAGACCCAAAAACCTCCACCAGAAAACTTCTAGAACCAGTAAATGAATTCAGCAAAGTTGAAGGATATAAAATCAGCCCCCATAAATCAAAGCCATTTCTGTGTATCAGTGACAAATCCTCTGAGGGGGAAATGAGGAAACTACCCCATTTACAGTAACCTCAAACAAAAATTAAATACTTGGAACTCAACTTAATAAAAAGAGGTGAAAGATCTATTCAATGAAAACTACAGAACCCTAAAGAGAAAAATCAGAGAAGACCTTAAAAGATGGAAAGATCTACCTTGCTCTTGGATGGGCAGAATTAATATTATCAAAATGACCATACTCGGGGCTGGGGTTGAGGCTCAGCAGTAGAGTGTTCGCCTAGCATGTGCAAGGCACTGGATTCAAGCCTCAGCACCACATAAAAATAAATAAATAAAATAAAGGTACTTTGTACAACTACAACTAAAATAAATAAATAAATAAAAATGACCATATAACCAAAAGCACTATACTGATTTAATGCAATTCTGATCAAAATCCCAATGGCATCATGAAATTCATCTGGAAAAATAAGAGACCCAGATTAGCTAAAGCAATCCTTAGCAGGAAGAGTGAAGCAGGTGGTATCGCTATACCAGACCTTAAACTATACTACAGAGCAATAGTAACAAACACAGCATGGTATTTGGCACCACAACAGACTGGTAGACCAATGGTACAGAACACAGGACACAGAGACTAAACATTTATCTTATATTACTTTAAATATAAGATAAATATATTATCTCATATTGTCTTAAACATTTATCTTATATTAGACAAAGGTGCCAAAAACATGCACTGGAGAAAAGATGGCCTCTTCAACAAATAGTGCTAGGAAAATTGGAGATCCATATACAACAAAATGAAATTAAACCTCTATCTCTCACCATGTGCAAAACTCAACTCAAAATGGATCAAGGACCTAGGAATTAAACCAGAGACTCTGTCTAATAGAAGAAAAAGTAGGCCCTAATCTTCATCATGTGGGATTAGGCCCCAACTTCCTTAATAAGACTCCTGTAGTGCAAGAATCAATAAATGGGATGGATTCAATCTAAAAAGTTTCTTTTCAGCACAAGAAACAATCTGTGAGGTGAACAAAGAGCCTGCAACCTGGGAGCAAATTTTTACCCCTCACACATCAGATAGAGCACTAATCTCTAGGTTATACAAAGAACTTGAAAAGCTAAGCACCAAAAAAACAAATAACCCAATCAATAAATGGGCCAAAGGCCTGAACAGACACTCCTCAGAAGATCATCTACAGTCAATCAACAATTATATGAAAAAAAATGTTCATCATCTCTAGAAATTAGAGAAATGCAAATCAAAACCACCCTAAGATACCATCTCACTCCAGTCAGAATGGCAGCTATTATTGAAGACAAACAACAATAAGTGTTGGTGAGGATGTGGGGAAAAGGCACACTCATACACTGCTGGTGGGACTGCAAACTGGTGCAGCCAATATGGAAAGCAGTACGGAGATTCCTTGGAAAACTGGGAATGGAACCACCATTTGACCCAGCTGTCCCTCTCCTCAGTCTATACCCAAAGGACTTAAAAACAGCATACTACAGGGACACAGCCACATCACTGTTTATAGCAGCACAGTTCACAATAGCTAAACTGTGGAATCGACCTAGATGCTCCTCAGTAGATTGCCGCAGTCCGGCTGCAGCAAAATAACTGGGGGGGTGACGAATAACTTGTGTACATTGATACAGCAAGAGTAGGAGCCGTTTATTGCAGGACAGGAGCAGTATTTATACATTCCACACAGCTTATCTAATTAGCATAAACTAGATACATCAGTCAACCAATCAGGAATCTCTACACCTAATGGCTCGGTTTTGTTACTTTTCAAACCACTCCCTCTGACATTTTGCCAGGCACCATCCAGACTTGTTTACGAACTTTAACATTCCCCTGGCAAAATGCCAGGTGTTATTTTGACTTGTTTACAGACTCTAACAGTAGATGAATGGATAAAAAAAAAAATGTGGCATATATACACATGGAATTTTACTCAGCGATAAAAGAGAATAAAATCATGGCATTTGCAGGTAAATGGATGGCACTGGAGAAGATAATACTAAGTAAAGTTAGCCAATCTCCAAAAAAAAAAAAAAAATGCCAAATGTTTTCTCCGATATAAGGAGGCTGATTCATAGTGGGGTGGGGAGGGGGAGCATGGGAGGAATAGACAAAACTCTAGATAGGGCAGAGGGGAGAAGGGAGGGGGCAAGGGGTTAGCAATGATGGTGGAATATGATGGACATCATTATTCAAAGTACATGTTATGAAGACATGAATTGGTGTGAACATACCTCACATACAACCAGAGGTATGAAAAATTGTGCCATATATGTGTAATAAGAATTGTAATGCATTCTGCTGTCATTTATTTTTTAAAATCAATTAAAAGTGGAGCCCCAAAAGCAAATCGTTTGGTAAATTGCATAAAATCCAGGGCATCCATAAAGGAAATAAGAATATTCATTCTTTAAAAAATAAAAATAAGTAAAATAGACCTTATAGTACTGAATTATAGCCATAAGAGAAAGTGAATATTCCTGAGTTTGTGTTGATAACTGAATACATGAATAAATGAGGGATGAGGGAGAATTCTCTTATAGAAGACTTCAGAGGAAGAAGGATGTAAAAGTGACCATGAGGAAAGCATGGCTGTTGCCACCCAGCCTTCCCAGGTGCCCAGCAGGTAGGTGAAAGGCTAGAGCAACACATCTGTCAGCAGTCCCCCAGGGCACCTTTCATCCCAAGGAGCAGTTGACAGCTCTATATGGCAGTGCCATCTCGCCAACTTCCAGGGCTGGCAGCACACATGTGGCTGGGAACCACCAATCCCCTGTGCCATTCTTCCCAGAGATGGAAGCTCTAAGCCTTCCCAGGAAAGAACACCAGCCAGGCTGATAAACTCCGCAGAGTAGCTGACCATACTGAAATTGTCATGGGCACAGGGTTGGGTCATCCAGAGGCAGTGTAGGTCCTGGGGACTCCAGCCCAGGGCCTGATGGGAGACCAGCGGGTAATGCCACAGCTGAGTTGGTGGCATTTCCTGCTTTTGGTCCTGGCTCCACGGCTGTGTGACAGTAGGGGAGGCTGGATGCAAACCCAGGACCACTCGTTCTGGAAATCTGAATGGCTCGCTAGTCCTCACCAAGGGAACAAACAGACAGGACAGAGGTAAGAAGCAGTGTCACAGGCATGCTAGCTGTGCTGCCAGGAGCCCTGGGGTACCCTGGGGCCTGAGTACCCTCAGAATCTGGGGAGGGGCTGTTTAGGAGTAGGAGGCAGGAACATGAGGTTCATGATAGGGTAGATTCCCTGAGCCCTACTAAAAACTCTCTCATCCCGCTGTGTGTGAATTGTGCTTCTACTCCCTTTGGGCTTTGTCCTGGTGTGAGGAGGAACAGGTAGCATCCAGCTGTTATACCTACTGGTCTCCATTGTCCTCTGTCAAATTTCCGTGTGTGGCTGGAACTGCCTGGTCTCTGTTCTGACGGACTGCCCCTCCATCGCTTCTCTGCATTGCGGGAACCCTGGAGAAACTCCTGGCAGTTTAGACCTGGGGTGGCCAGAGTGCTCTGGGAATGAGCTCCACGGTCAATTTGTCTAACTCTAAGAAAAAATAGCCATCTTATTGGAATAGCATTAAATTTATACACATAAATTTTCTTAAATAATACTTCATCTACTTCTAGCTTATTTACTTAATAAGTTTATCAGTTAGCATTGGTGATTTTCCTCTCATCGTTGATGCTTTCATGTGTCTGTACTTTATTTTTTTCCCTAACATATCTAGTTTTTGTTCTTCTTGACTGGTTTCTGCAGAGAAATAGTTTTTAGATTACTTTTTTATTTCTAGTCTTTTTTTAAAAAACTTTTTTTCTTTTTTTTTTAATTTACTTTTTTTAGTTTTTAGATGGACACAATATCTTTATTTTACATTTACATGGTGTTGAGGATCGAATCTAGTGCCTCGTTTGTGCTAGGCAAGCGCTCTACCTCTGAGCCACAACCCCAGCCCCTAGTCTTATTTTAAATCTGCTTTTATCTTTAATAATTCTTTCCCTTCTTTTCATTAACATTCACGAGTTTTTAAATTATGTGTTTCAATAATTTATTCTCATTATTTAAATTTTATATAGACATTTGGTGCTATAAAGTTTTCTGTGCTCGCTGTTTTTCTTAGGTCCATATGCATTTCCCCAAACGTTTTTTTTTTTAATTTTTTTTTTATAATAGATGGATATAATATCTTTATTTTATTGCTTTATGTGGTGCTGAGGATCGAACCCAGTGCCTCACACAGGCAGGGTAAGTGCTTTACCAACTGAGCTGCAGCCCTACCCTTCCCCAACCTGTTGTAGCTGAATTTTACTTTCAGTTGTGATGTTTGAGTTTGCTTTGTGAGCCAGTCTTAAGCTCTTTTCCTTATGACAGGTGGGAGGAGCTGTTGAACACCCTGCTCTGTTTGGCCTCTGGTCTCTCAGGTTAATGCTTTTTGTGTGTTACACATGCCCACATCTGCATGTCTCTCTCTGCACATAACATGTGCCTATGTCTACATCTTTCTGCACATAATGTTGCCCAAGCCTGCATATCTCTGCATGAAATGTGCCCACCCCTGCATCTCTGGGTTTATCTGTCTGCATCTTTCCACCTGTAACATGTATCTATGCCTGTATCTCTGTGCGTAATGTGTATGTATATCTGTATATGTGTACGTAACATGTTCGTGTGTCTGCATACCTGTGTCTACATCTCAGTGTGCAGCATGCATCTACATCTGCATCTCTCTTTGTATGTATATTTTTTAACATCACAAGTAACTGGAGGCTGCCTATCACACTGTGTTCTAAGTATTTGCTTTTGCTGTTTTGGCAGTTAGGGTGGCTGTTCTTCTAATGTTTGTGCTGATGTCCATATGTCATGCCCTTAGTTCCTTGGTTTTGGAACCTCCTCTTGGCTGCTGACAGACCATGGTATTGCAGTCATCTGGTAGCCCCCTCTCCCCACATCTTTTTCAAAGTGGCCTTGTCCCCTTTGTGCCTGGTTGGCATCTGACACATCCCCCCACACCACTGGGTTGTTTGTCTGTCTGTTGCTTATCTGAGCAGAGCCACTGCCTGTTACACCTTTGTCACCACCAGGTTCTGTTGTCTGCAGCTCAGCCACAGCCTCTGCCTATCAGCTTGGCCTCCGAGCCTGTCTTCAGTAGTCCCCTTGCTCCTGGCGCAGTACTGCTTGTTTGCATGTTCAGGAAAGCCTGGCCTGTACCCTGGACAGTTTTTGATTCAGATTTTAAATCTTTGGCTCCCATGTCGCCCTTGGATATCTTATCTACATTCCTGAGCCTGCTCGCTCCAAGGCCTGTGAACCTACAAAACTGCCAGCTAGTTCAGTTTGCTCATCCCCGTTTCCATGGACATACCTGCTCGGGTGGGGAGAAGTTTATAGACCCCGCAGCAATGGTGACACGCCGCTGTGATCTGGGGAGCTTCTGTCCATGCAGGTGAGATGGTCCAGGGAGCAAGGTCAGGCACCTCGTGGGAAGTCGGGAGTGAGGGCCGCACTGCCTGCCCTGTACATATGTGATGCTTTAATGGCTTCCTCCTCTGATGTCAAGGCAGAGAGTCCCCTGGGAAGCTCACAGTGTTCTCCTCCGGCTGATGGTCTGGTGTGCAGTACAGTGAGTGTCGGGTCCTGAATCTGCTCCCGGCCCCTGACCTCTATTCCATGCACCCTGGCTGTTTCGCCTTCCTGCCACATAACAAGTACCATTAGATTCCTAAGACTGCATGTGAGAAAAGAAGTATGAATCTAAAAAATAGGTTTCGCTTCACTCTTTCTTTTGAACTTATAGAAAATTGGACTTTTTCTTTTGGAATATCTTTTTTTAAGATTTTTTTAGTTGTTGATAGACCTTCATTTTATTTATTTATATGTGGTGCTGAGAATCGAACCCAGTGTCTCACATATGCCAGACAAGTACACTACTGCTGAGCCACCGCCCCAGCCTTTAGAATATCTTTTTACGAATACGATGGCAAGAAAATAGCATTATATGAGGAAAATGAATAATGTGAGTCTTTGCCTTCAAAGAAAATATCATAGGCGGCTGCTTATTGCTTGGTCTCCCCCTGTGGGTGGCAGGTGTCTGGCACAGGCACACTTTCAAGATCAGAGTCAACCTGAGAGTTTTCCAGGGCCCGTGACTTCAGCCCAGTGGCTTGAAATAACAGAGATTACATGTGCTCACAGGTTCAGAGCCCGAAGTCCAAAATCAGGGGCCAGGCAGAGCTGGTCCTCTTAGGCTCTGGAGAGCAGCACCCACACCTCCTTGGTCTTGGCTGGTGGAAACACCGCCCCATTGCCCACCTTGGCTGCCACATGCCTCTCCCTGTGTAGCTCTTCTCTGCTCAAGAGCACACCAGATAGCCTCGTCTCAATGTCCTTCCCTGCAAAGACCTGTTTTCTACATAGAGTCACACAGGTTAGGACTCAGATGTCTTTGGAGGAGTCATCATCCAAACTATTACAATCAGTTTAGAAGATTCTGACTTCAAGAAGTCTCCCCTCTGTGTCAAACCCTAGGAGGGTAAAAAGATGACTTTCTTGTGCACTGTGGACAGAACACGTTCCAAATGTCACAGCACCCCCAACCCCCAGCTATATTTAGGGGCCGTCGAGGAGGTGAGTTTGTGAGTGTGCCTCCTGATCCTGTGGGACTGTCCTTGTAGGAAGCAGAAGAGGAAGAACACTGTGGGGACACGGGAGACGGCTTGCCTGAAAACTGGGGAGGGAGGACACAGGGAAGCAGCCCTCTGACACCCTCATCTGGGACCCCCAGGCTCTGTTTCTGGTAGGAAGTATCTACTGTTCTTGAGAAATGGGGGCTACTCTCCCTGAAAGGGTCTGAGACACAGGAAGCAGTAGGCCCCGTGGGCAGGGTCAGGCCAGGCCCCAGGAGTGGGGGGTGTTCACAGTGTAGGAGGCACGAGGTCAGCAGCACCCGGATCCAGTAGTAGTCACCACAGGACTGTTAGTGCCACCAGACTCACACAGACCCTGTCCCGTCTGGGGCACACTGGGATGTTCAGAGCAGGTGGGCAGAGGAGCAGAGGGAGAGAGCTGGCTTCTGTGGAGGGTGAACTGCCCACCCACATCAAGCTATCTTCTATAGACAGCTCAAGAAAAAAGAGAAATTTAAAAGTTCAGCTAATTCAGAGGTGAGTTTAGCCAGGGATTCTTTTCATTTCATACTCTTGCATTGTTTGCAAGAATGTTAATCTTGGTAATGTTTTTTAATAGCAGCAAAAGTTTTATTTTTTATATATATTTTTTTATTTTTTACATATATATATATTTTTTAATTTGGTATTGAAGATTGAACCTGGAGGCATACACTGAGCCACATCCTCAGCCCTTTTTATTTTTTATTTTGAGATAGGGTCTTGCTGATTTGCTTAGGGCCTTGCTGAATTGCTGAGGTTGGGCTCGTACTTGTGGTCCTCCTGCCTTAGCCTCCTGAGCTGCTGAGATCTCAGGTGTTTGTGATGTATCTTACTTACCACAAGGAGTTGAGAACTGCTGCACTTAACTGGGCGCTGTAGAAATCGGAGGTTCCCCCTCCTGTCATCTTCTACTCAGGTAGAGAGTGAAGGCAGTTTGGAGAGATGGCCCAAGCCGCATGTCACAGAATGGCCTTGAAGCCAAAGACCTGTTACCACCTTTTCAGGAAATGTCATCTGAGAAAACGCATGCTTCCTGAAATGTCACCGTTGGAACACTGTAGCCAAGGGAAATGTCAGGTCACATGGGGTGCAGTGAAGCACTGCTCACTCCTGGAAGTGGGCTACAGGAACGAGCTGCTGAGTGCTGAGCTCTGTGCTTCCCTTGGGAGCCGTCTGTTGATTCGTCTGCACTGGGGAAAGGTGTGCCCCGTGGTTTATAGAACAACCCTGAAGTATTGTTGCTCTTGAGTGTGCTCCTAAGGAGAAGGTGAGGGCCTGTGGGTGCAGGAGGGGAAGCTGCCAGCTCAGGCATGCAGATGAACGTGCAGCTGTCCTGGGGTTCTTGCAAGTGTGTGAACCTGTGTTGTCCGCTCATGATATTGTGTGAGGTCCCATGGATCAGCCCTTCCTCCTGCCCAGCACACACCCTGGACGATCTGGACAGGACAAGTCAAGCATGCTGCCCCCTCCGATGTGGCAAGGTACACACTACCTATCGTTTACCCCTCAGCCACGTCTAGGCATTCAGTTCAGGGGCATGGCACAAGGACAGCCCACTGCTGTGCTCCTGTCACACCTCCACCTCCAGAGCGCTTCATCTCCCCAAACTGATAGTCTGTGCCCACTAAACACCAACTCCTGTCCCTCCTTCAGCTCTCAGTGCCCCATCCTACCCTCTGCCTCGTGAGGTGGAAACAGATGGCGTCTGTCCTGTACTGGCTTGTCAGCCCAGCATAGTTGTAGCATGTCAGCATCCCCTTTTTTTGGTACTTAACCACTGAGCCACATCCCCAGCCCTCTGTCACTTTTTACGGCTGAGTCACAGTCCACTGTGTGGACTTGCCATCTTTTGTTTATTCAGTGTCTGTCAGTGGGCATGTGGATGTTGTGATCCTGCTGCTGTAAGTGAAGGAGTGCAGATACGTGCAGATGAAATGTCACCCACCATGAAGGGACTTGCTGGGCCTTGTGGTAAATCTGCTGTTCTGTTTTCCATGGCGGCTGCACCATTTAACATTCCTGCCAACAGTGCACAAGAATTTCAATCTCTCCACATTCTTGCCAACAATTACTTTCTGTTTTTGGACAGTAGCCCTTCTGATGGATGTAAGGTAATATCTAATTGTGATGCTGAACATTTTTTCATGTGTTTATTGGCCATTCATATTTCTTCTTTAGAAAAATATCTATTGAAGTCCTTTTCCTATTTTTTAATTGAGTTGTTGGGTTTTGTTTGTTGAAGCTTCCTTGGTTTTTTAAGCCAGGGTAGGTGATATTTATTGCTCATAAAGCTAAAGGCCGTAAGAAGAGGAAGTGTTTGCTATGTGCATGCAAAGTGAACGACCTGTGCAACATTAAATACTGCCCTACTAGTATTTATACAATTGTAGGTTAATTTTAGAGGCATCATATTTCTTTCCCACTTTTACATTTTAGTTTACCTGACAATACAACACCCACTCCCCAAAATCATGGCCTTTTACCCCTTGTTTTCAATACTTTATAAATATAGAAACTAAGAGTACTTTCTCCAGACTAGCTACTTCTCTTGGATATTACTGTGGGGCTCTGGGCCTAACCCCAAAGTCCTCTGAGCCCTGCCATGCCCACAGTGCCAAGGAAGTGCCCCTGCAGGGTCCACTAGTGTGGCAGCGGGGACCAGCAGGTGTAGCCCCAGGCTGATGGAAGGCAGATCACTGCAGGCAGCCAGGAACAAGATGGATTTTTTTTCCTCTGGGGAAGTGGCCTCCCACCTGTGGGCAGGTTAAATCTGGCTGTAGGATTTGTGCTGCCCTGTGCTGGGGGTACGAGGTGTGCCTCCCCTGGCGGGAGGCCTGGTCAGCCACCCTTTGCTGCCTCCTGCCTGTTTTTATGGCACTATTTCTGGAGAGCAGTGAATTTCTGCTTTTCCTCTGGTGTGTTTGTGACTTTAGCTGGAAAACCTTTTGTGGTTCAAAATTGTCTCCATTCAGTGTTTGAATCAGTGACACAAGCTAGCGTAGGATGAGGTGCAGGGGAGGCAGCGGGCAGGCGCACTGAGCGCACTCTGTCCAGGGCTGCCTGTGCTGACAGTGGTGAGCAGATTCAGGTGGCCGGCTCGGCTATTTGCATCTAAAGCCAACACTGGTGAGTGAAAGGGACTTCACAGTTCTCTCCTCGGGGAACACCAGAGGGCAAGTGGGCAATGTTGGGTTGGCTCTGAGTGCTTCCCTAGCCTCCACCTGCCAGCTCGTCCCCACAGTGCATCCTCTACACTTCCAGGCCAAGAATAGCCTCGGTGCTCAGTGTGTTGAAAATAAAAATCTCAAGCATCCTTAGTGCTGATGATGTGGATTGCAGTTTGTGTTTTTTTCTCACTACAGTGGAGAAACTTTCTAAAGAAAAGGTGTTCGCATTGCTTAGTTATTTATTGCCTTGTGGTTTTATTTCCTTATTTCATAAAAAAGGAGAAGTATTAGAAAATTTCAGAATATTTTAGTGGTTAAAATGTCTGTTTCTTTTGGTTTGGTTGGTGCTTATCAAGCAAATGTTCCACAGGCTGATTAGCCTCAGTTATGTCTTTAAGATGAGGGACGGCAGGGATGCTGACATTGCTAGATGTGTCAGGGTGCAGCTGACACATCTGTGGTCAGCAGATCAGGCACTACATGGCCACAAAAGTCATGGTTTTGTGTCTGGTCTCTGTTTTGATAGAGCATTTTGATGTCTCAAACTGCCTTGACTGAACGTCTCAGAACCCTTGGGAGATTCTAATGCATGTAACATTCTCGAAAGAACCCCGGGCACATCCCTGATTTCTCAAAGTGAAAACAGAATATTAGACCTTACCCTTGTACATTGAAGCTCATGATTTATCTCTGATTTAACATGATTTTTATTTTGGTCTCTGAATTGCAAATCAGATATTTATTATGTGCTTTATAAAAAGAGCCAAGTAGAGGTCTCTCTGGGAAAATATTTTAATAAAATGTATCTTTAGGGGCTGGGGATGTGGCTCAAGCGGAAAGGCGCTCGCCTGGCATGCGCGGGGCACTGGGTTCGATCCTTAGCACCACATAAAAATTAAAAAAATAACGATGTTGTGTTCCCCGAAAACTAAAAAATAAATATTAAAAAATTTTCTCTCTCTATCTCTCTCTCTCTTTTAAAAAAAAACGTATCTTTATTTCAGTATGTTAAATAGTGAAGATGAAGAGATATTCAATAATGAAGAATGTGAATATGCGTCCAAAAAAAGGAAAAAGGACCATTTCAGAAATGACACAAATACTCAAAGTAAGATCATTTTCCTCAATACTACGATGTTCTACTTGTTGAGTATGTTGATATGCCTGATTGCTGTGGCTGTGCTACCTTTTAAAAATAAGCAGTGCTATGGGTATGTCAGCAAGCACTCTGTCCAGTGTTGCCTGCTGAGTTAGTGATCAGACGTTTTATATTTCAAGAATTTTAAGAATTTTAAGATTCATACAGACAGAAGATGGCAAAACCCACAACGCTGCCCCACATGCTGAGGGTGGTCACAGTTCAGTTCATTCCTGAGCAGGGAAGCCGACAGAGAAGGGCAGGACTAGAAGTGCGAGGAGCTGGAGTTCGGGACATGGGATGCTGCACAGGTAGAAGGGCACAGGAAGGTGGGGCAGAAACTCTCCTGACAGCATCCAGAGTAGTCTCCGACACCTTCCAGGTGTGAAGAAGGCGGTCAGGGGAGAGGCTTTTGTTTGTGGAACACCAGAGGCATCCAGGTGCAGAAGGATGTTTGAATGTGTAGTTCCTAGTTATTTACGTTTTGATGTCACTGCAGCCATCACTAGCACTAGTTTTCTCTTCAGCTGCTAAGATGAGGGTCATCTGATGTCATTTCCACTGCGGTATCTCAGCATCCTCAGCCCATCAGGGAACAAGGCATTTCAGTTTCCCTTGCCCCACGTAAAGCATCTTTGTTCATATAATGCATCCAGTAACTTAGTTAGCATGTCCACTGTTGAGGTTCCTTTAAGATCTTCATCTTGAAATAACTTGCCATATTTTAAAAACAAAGTTAATTTTTATTTCAGGTTTTTATCGTGAAAAGTGGATCTATGTCCATAAAGAAAGCACAAAAGAAGTAAGTATTTTTTTATTATAAATAGGAGCCTATCCCGCATAGCCTCTGTTGAATATGTAATGTCACCTTAAAGAAGTTATTGTTTTTGAATATCAGGTTTGTGATTCACATTCTGATAGGTGTGTATATGTGAGTAGCGTTTGAAGCGATGATTCACAGTTGTGTGCGTATGCATAGGTATGACTGTGGGTTGTGAATGTGTGCATGTGCACATGTGTGGATGTGTTTGTAGTGCATATTCTACCTGAATGTGTGTGTTCGTGTGTGCATATATGCATTGTGTGTTGTGTATGTTTTGTCATGCATCTGATGTATGGGATGTGGGCTGTGTGTGTGTGTGTGTGTGTGTGTATGTGATGTATGGTGTGTGCATATGTATGGTATTTGTGGTATTTGCTCTGCATATTTGTTACGTGTGCATGTGTGGTGTGTGTGTGTCTACGCACACACTGCATGATCCCCTGTACATCTCTGAACCCACACTGGTTATTTCAGACCAGGTTGTGAGGTATATTCTGTTGGTGGGAGCCATGGCTACAGATAAGGATGCTCCTTGCTCTGATGTGTGTGTGTTGGAGTGAGGGTGACCACTGAGCCCCTCATTTTGTGTGGAGACGGACTCCTATGGAATTGCTCTCGGGTGGAGCAGCAGAGCAGTTGGAATGCTTGCCAGCCTTTGATTTCCAGGTCAGCAAAGCTTCCTTAAGAGCCATCAAGCCCTCATTAGCTTCCAGCTCTGTCTCCTTTCTCTCTCCTTAGTGCCAAGGCAGCCTGGCCCTTATTTACCCCTCTCAAAACTTTGCATTTGCTTCCATTCATAGCAGTTGGGGAAAGTAATTCAGGGAGGAATTATTTACTACATAGTAAAAGTTAGGATAAGTTAAGTGTCCTGGAAGTGTTAACAGTGGATATCTTTAAACTAGCCCAGCAGCCTAGAAACTTGGGGATTAGATTCTGAGAAAGAAAACTATTGACCTATTTGGTGGTGGTTAGTATTGTTAAATGGGTATAACATGACTCTAGTTCTTAACACGTACTCTGGGACGCCATGGGAAGATTGACAGAATCTAACCTACTTTGTACAAAACAAGGTATGGAGCTTGTAAAAGACTATTCAGTATTTCACCTTCTCTGCGTTACTGCACAGATCGCAACTGGAATTTGTCTTCAGGCAACAGGGATGTCCAGGAGTCCTTGGTTAGTGTCTAATGAGCTTGGGACTGCCCAGGACTGGCACTGGGAACTAATGGGTCCTCACCCCCACACACACACACACCTTCCTGCTTATACCTGGTATACACCCACATGGCCTGCAAAGGCAAGCACACTTGTGTGGTTCACTCTGAACCAGACCCATTCCTGTTGTGAGATGATAGCTGTCTGGAAGAGGTGTCTGCACCAACATTTAGAATTTCATTCATTCAAAAAAGAAGAAATTAAGACTAAGCTGGGATGTATCTGATGTATTAGGTTGCAGTCTGTATCTGTTTATTCTTTGCTTCACCATAAAATGGAAATGCGCTAGGAAAGCATTCTGCACAAGAGATGCTCAGTGGACATGTATGTTGACTGTTTCAGATAAGCGTGGGGTTGGTTTCTGCACACATTAGGACTATCCTTGGCTTGGACACAAAACCAGGAGTGCCTCCAAGGCCATATCTGAGACCAACAGACATTCTGCTACCCCAGCTTCCCCCAGTCCAGCCCCACTGGCCTGTTTGGAATCTGGGGAGTCATCTGTCACTTCTTATAGTTCCTGTCATTGTCCTCCAGTTTACATGTCCCCACAACTCTAAATTAAAACCCTACTTATAGACATTAGGTATTTGAAACATAAAGGTGGAGTTCAGAAGCACTGCTGAGCCTCAAGTGAGTTCTGCAGACTGGGGAGTACAAGGTGCTCCATTAAGGGAGGTCTGCAGGGTAGGATAGTACTCTTCAGCTTCAGTTAGACCTTTGTTCTCATTACCAGCTTTTTTGTTTTGGGTGCTGGGCACCAATACCCCTATCTTGGAAACTTGCCATCCTCAGATCCACCACGTGCCTTCAGACCTCTCACCCACAGCCAGGGGGCCCTCTGAGCCTTGCACCTTGTGATTGAGCCTTCTTGTGCATGGTGTGTAGGAGTTTGGGACCCACCTTAACCATAGCACACTCCCAGCCCTGGGCAGTACAGACCTCCCTGCAGGGAAATCCTTCTCTAGCATGTGCAATGCCAGCACCCTTGGGTCTATTTGTATCTGCCCTACCTGTCCATAGCAAAAGAAGACAGCAAGGGGCTGGGATTGTGGCTCAGTGGTAGAGCGCTTGCCTAACAGTGTGAGGCACTGGGTTCGATTCTCATTACTGCATATAAATGAATAACATTTTTTAAAAATTTAAAAAAGAAGCCACTGAGGGATTCTGTAAATACATATGGAAGAAATCTTCTGTATGAAAGCAGATGTCCTATGCATCAACTTTAAAACATGTCCACATGGCCTGGCAGCCATTGATTGTTGACTGTGCTGACCACTGACTAATCTCACTCCCCTGCTTTTCAGAGGCACGGCTACTGCACTCTAGGGGAGGCGTTCAACCGCCTGGACTTCTCCAGTGCCATCCAGGATATCCGGAGGTTTACATACGTGGTCAAAGTAAGTTTTCTATTTCAAAAATAGCTTTGATAAGTCTGGGACGCGGCTCAGTGGGAGAGCACTTGCCTAGCGTACACTAGGCCCTGGGTTCAATCTCAGTATTATAGAAAGAGAAAAAAAAAAAATGCTTTGATGATTCTTTCACACCTGTTTTGAAGATGATGAATATGAAGTACCCAAGATGCTTCTTGCAACTGCAGCAAGGTCTTCCCACTGGCTGTAGGAAGAAAAAGGCATATTCGGGAAGGAACACAGGAGTCAGGGACCTCCCTCCCGCAGGCTATCCCTGCCACCCTGGGCTCTGAGTTCCCAGGGGCCATACCTTAGCTTTAGTTACTGGGAAAGTAGGCTTTCTCCAGCACATCCTGCTATGCCTGCAGATGGGTCATGAGGCAGGACATCAGAGACGGTGTGTTTTGGTCAAGCCTCTAACCCTTCTTTGCTATGCATGATTGTATTTTCCCCTTTGGTCTTACTGTAGGTAGAGTTGGTCATTCTTGTCTTCATTCAGACTTTTACAACCCTGGGAATCACTCCCCAGTCTTTTTAGCCCTGAGATCTCGTCCCTGTCTCCCAGTTTCTCTGTTCAGTAATGAGGTTGGAAACCTAGAAAGACACCGTGGGCCAAGACATCCGGTATTATGAGGTTTTAAAGACATTTCGCCTCTCTACGGAGGATGGCTTAGTGGCCTCAGCCTCCTTGGCTGTGCATGGTGAGGATGCAGAGGCCGAGCACCTGTGGAGGACCGCTCAGGGAAGCGGCTCCACTCTTCTGCTAAGGGACCTCAAAGTGATTGAGCCTCCTCGTGCATGGTGTGTGGGAGTTTGGGACCCACCTTAAGGGCTGCTGCTATTCCCTCGTCTTCTGTCTTCTCTTGAGGTGGCCGTGGGCAAGGACTAGGCTGCACGTAATAGGTCCTTCACCATCAGGACGCAGGGTGAGAAGACAAGGACGGAAGCCAAATCTCACTGTCCTGGCACCAGGAGACGTTGTTGACACTTCATTTCCCATGATTCTGTAAACTGTGATAGAAAGCAAGTGGCTTCTCAGTCATCAAAGGACATTTGAAAACAGTGTCTGTCAACATAAGTCTTTGAAAGGTGCCGTCCTTAACGCTTGTGTGGACATTGCTCAGCGGGCCGCCACAGGGACAAGTCAAGGGCTGATGTGTTGTTGTCATGCTGCATTCGGAGCCCTGCTATATCACAGAGTCCTCAAACACAGTAGGCATTTCTTATTCCTGAGTGGGAGAAGAGCAGACCAGTCACCTTCCACATGGCTTGTGGTAAGGTACTCCACTGACTTTTGCCACTGTTAAGGATTCTCTGAAGTTTGGCTTAAAGTATGAACTGGCTAGTAGGACGTTCTAAAATCATCAAAATTTTTTGCCAAGTACAAGTACCTTCTCTTTTCAAGAATACTTGTTTCTTAGAAAACATGGAGCATATTATTTCTCCTTTTAAGAAAATTCTTCATAAAAGGATGTCCTCCCATCTTCCAAGTTAGCAGAATTTCTTATGCAGGAAAGGGTGCATTTACATATTTTGAAAACCTTTATTAAGTGTTGATTTGTGACTTGAAAGTAGCCTATTTGATTAACTCCAGGTATTATATAATTTTTCCCCTTAACAAACATGCTAGGGGCTAGGGTTGTAGCTCAGTGGCAGAGTGCTTGCCTAGCATGTGTGAGGCACTGGGTTCCATCCTCAGCATCACATATAAATAAATAAAAAATAAAGGTACATCAACAACTAAAAAAAGTAAAATAAAAATTAAAAAACAAAACATGCTGGATGAAAGTACATGAGCAAAATGTGTTAATGCTCCTAAGGACAAGTTTTGTCAAGGAGGAAGGACAGTGAGAGACCAGCCTTGGGGCCTCCTGTGGAAGTCAGCTTCACTTGAAGGAGCATCTTTCTTCTGACATGGGCGTCTGACCTCAAGTGAAGTGAATCTGACCATGTAGCTCTGGTGCTTTCAAGAAAATCTGGGCATAATTGACAATGAGGGGGGTAGGCTGGGCTTGGTTCATCAAGTGAGGGCTGACAAGAGCTTGTCTTCCAGTGGATCCCAAGCTCCATTTGAGATTGGAATAGCCTGGAGACCGTTTGCAAGTGCCTGTACCCTCTGGCTTTTGTTTAACTCAGCAACTTTATCCTCTCAGCAAGGTGACTTGTGGAGCACGCCTAATGCAGCAACTAAGGATGCTTTTACAAAATCAGAACACAAGTTAGAAGGTAGTTGGCTTGGGGGGAAGTAACAGTCTGTCTTTCTGACAGTGCCATAAGTCTGTGGACAAGGCGAGTCCCGTCTGGATTGTAAGTGAATGAAGGGTGGTCCAGGAGGGAGCTCTGCTGGAGCACCTGAGGGCTGTGTCGGAGGCGGGCGCCTGTGGGGGTCTGCAGGTAGCTGCTGAG
Source organism: Marmota marmota marmota (assembly GCF_001458135.2). Classification (NCBI taxonomy): domain Eukaryota; kingdom Metazoa; phylum Chordata; class Mammalia; order Rodentia; family Sciuridae; genus Marmota; species Marmota marmota. Next base: position 5,002,279 of record NW_026000224.1, on the reverse strand, counting down.
GCTCCGGCCAGCAACCCTCGAAACCACAAACTGCACACAGGTTCAGAGAGTCAGCAGCCCCAAGGACCACAGGTTCTGTTCATTTTGAGCTAAAGACAGTGAAAATGACCTCAAAATCAAATGAGCAAACTTCATGCCATGGGAGGTCATGGAGAGCTCCAGGGCAGCCGGCCAGGAGGTGGGGAGCCCTGAAGCCGACCTGCTACACTGGCTCCACCCATCGCAGCTTGACTCCGGGCCGTTCTTTCTCTCTGCATCTTTTTCTGTTATCCATGCATCAGGGATGATGGTGACCACTGCCTCACAGGCATCCTGAGAATCAAAGGCCATCAGTCAAGGACCTCAAGTGATGCCTCTGAGATCGCAACTCAGTTCATGCTCACGTGGGAATCTGGTGAGTCCAGAAGTCAAACGGGAGCACAGCTGCTTTGCCCTGCCCAGTGCACATTGTGCTGTGAGACGAACTTAGAAATAAGGCCAAGCTGAGGCTGGCTACCCTCCTCCAGCCTCTCAGGCCCAAGGGGTCAGAAGCCATGGTTCTGTTTGGCCTTACTGAATTTGAGCTGCATGATCAACAGAGACTAGCCTCTTTGATATGATCACATTTTCCTCTGTGGCCATTTTCACAGATGGTTCTCATGAATATTCTGACATATCAAGTCATACAAATTCTCTATTTGAAGGATATAACTTTTACTATTTAAGAAACAATTTTTGGTGATCATATTACTTAGTTTTTCTGTGTCCTTGTTTAAAATTGTCAAATTTTAAGAGATAAATAAAAATCTTCCACAATATTTTTGTTTTAAACAGATTTTCAAAATGCGAAAAGATTTTGCTTTAGAGCTATACCGAAACTTAGGGTTGTTATATTTTCTGTGTAAATTGTGTCTTTTGCCCTTTTATCTTAATTATCACTTTGCCCAGAATCATCTTAGTTTGCAGATGCTGGTGTTGGCCCAGGTGGGTCCATGAGTGAGTCCTCCGTGGTGACCAGTCTAAGCCTTGTGCGAGTGACTTTGGCATCTTTCTGAAGCATTTTTCAGGCCTGGTACTGGAAAGCGTCATTTGTGTTGGAGGTGGGGGTCATCATCTCCTGGGATACCTGCTACTGTCCCTGCAGGTTCCTCCCCTGGAGCTCAGTTGTAACTCGCTCTGTGCCCGGGGGACTGAGGACACCAAGGGGTGGCTCATGGAGTTGATCTGTTGATATTTGGCATTTGGTGTTAAGAAGGTTTGAGTGTGATTCTCCCTGTTTTGGTGTTTGGCGTGCTGCTCTGCACATCCTCTGGCTATCCGGAGTAATAGGAGAGCCCTCCTCCTTGCGTGCCACATGCCAGGTAGCCTGGAGCTGGCTGGAAAGGAGGCAGGCATCCTAGGCAGGAGATGGAAATGATCTTGACCTTAAACCCCCACATACTGCAGGACCTCCCTTCTGCGGCCCTCACTGTTCTTATGGGTGAGAAACAGGGTATGATGACTTTCTTTTCTCTTTCCTTAGTTTGTGTTCTGGTCTGTTTCCTTCATGTCCTCAGATTGAATCTGTGTGGGATGGCTTTTGGGTGTTGGAGGCTCCACTTCAGTCCAGAATTCAGAATGGACAAGAAGTCCATTGTCGTGCAGATCTTAAGTTCCTTCTGTCAACCCTGCTTTATTAGCAGCAAAGGTAATAACCTATAGAACTGAATCCTGTCTCTGAATTGGCTCTGAACTGAGGCCGGGGCTTACAGTGCCGATTATGCCAAGGGATAGACAAGGACCTAGTTTGCAGTGTGATTCTGAACTGAGAAGAGGAGGGCTGGCGTGTGTTTCAGTGGTGTCGTGCTTGCCTAGGATGTGTAGGCCCTGGGCTCCATCCTCAGCACACCACAGCAAGTGCACAGAAGCATGCACATACTGAAAGCTCAGGCACAGGACTGGATCTCAGCGCTGGCTTCTCAGCTTCACTGGGCTCATGCTGACCTGACCTCTGGTCAAAGCCCTGGCTCTGCTTCTGTGTCATTTCAGCACAGAGTTCTCCCATAGAAACACATGGAAGCTGCAGAATGTTTGTTCAGAAGATTACCCCGGGACTGCCGTATTTACAATGTTATTTGTGGGCTGTGTGAGTTAGTATCTTCTTCTCTCTCTCTGGAAATCAAATCCCCGAAGAAGAAGGAAGGGGTGACAAATTCCATTTTCCAAGAAATAGACAGATGCAGTTCGTGGCCTTTGTGAGATGCGCAAGGCCTCCCACACGGCCAGTACTGGTAGAAATACCATAGGCAGACTGAGCAAATGTGCTTGGGTGGCAGAGACTCACCACCCCCTGCATGAGGAGCCCTGGGGACTGGACCCTGCCACAGTAAGAGCAGAGGCTAGTGTGAGGCTAGCTGCGAAGGGCTTCTCCAACCAGTCGTATCAGAGATGGCTCCAGGGTTGTCCACCTGTGCAGCCACGCAGGAGAGAGCCTGACAGATGAGCTTGGCAGCTGCCCTAGTTCTCCTCCTGGAGTCCCCTGCAGAACAGGGCCCAGGAAGTTCTGCCTACCCAGAAGCAGACATCAAAGAGAAGATAGCTTTTACCACATGATCATTCTCTGAAGAAAACATGGAAAGAGCAGCTAAATGAACACCAGAAAAATATATCCATGAAGCCGGGTGGATGCCATAACCACATCTCAACATGCTGGAGGACCAGAAACCGAGCCAGTGAGGCAGTTCTGCAAAGGCAGGCTCAGGACAGAAGCTGAAGAAAGATGTTAGCACACCAAGGAGGTGAGGGGAGAGGCAGGTGAGCCTACAGAAAAGGGTCAGAGGCACTGGGGACTGGAGAAGCCCGGGGGTAGAGGTGGAATCTCCGCAGACGCTCAGAACGGAGCAACATGGTAGTCTCAGGACTAAGAGACTCAGCACAGCTGCAGAGGACACGAGGGGTGGTTGGTACCCTCACAGATCCTCAGAGAGCAGCACTAGAGGGAAGGCTTGGCCTCTTCCCCATGGCAGAGCAGACCCAGGCAGGTGGCAGGTGTGTGAGTGGCTGCTGCTCCACCCAGGTGCTGGGCCCTGAGGCCAAGCGAGGGACTTGCTGCAGGGAAACAGACCAGAGTCCTCACAGAGTGGGAAGAATGGGCCCTCAGACTGCTCCTTCTTCATGAGGCAACGGAGAAGTCCTTGCTGGATCCTCGGGACTGTGTGTCTGAACAGCATTTTGTTTGGAGGCTGCAGACAGGCAGCACTGACCACATAGAAACACAGATAATATTGTTTTCGCGTATATTTAGAAAACTGTCATGGTCACGTGATAATTGAACAAATTTGTGAGGTACAGTGTTCTGGCCACCTAGTTTATAACTAGCTTGTCCATTTCCTCACACATTCATTATTTCTTTGTGGCAAGTACATTCAAGATCACTCAGCTTGTTTTGAGATCCATGGTGGTGTTGTTAAGGACATTCACCCTACTATGCTTGTCAACACCAGTGCTCCTCCTGTCCAGCTGTAGTGTGGCACAGGTCAGCCAAGCCTCTGCTAACCCTCCCAAGCTCCTGCTAACACTGTGGTACTGTCTTCTGTGAGAATAGCTGTTGAAGATTCCACATGAGAGAGACTGTGTCTGGCTTATTTCACATAACACAATCGTTTCCATTTCTTTCAGTGTTGTCTCCAAAGGCTGCATTTGTACACTGATTTTTATCCTGCACCTTCCTGAATTTGATTATTAGTTCTAGTAGTTTTTTGGCAGTGAGATCTTGTCATCTGCCAACGGTGACAGTTTGACTTCCTCTGCTCCGATTGGGATGCCCTGGCTAGGATTTCCAGGATTGTATCGACTGACAGTGCACAGTGGGCATCTGGTCCCATCCAGACTAGAGAGTTCTCAGCTGCCCCTCCAGGATGCTGGAGGCTGGGGGCGTGTGCTGTGTGCCTTCCGTCCCTCTTGTGTCAATGGTTTTTGTCCTGAAGGATGTTGGCTTCCATCAGATGCTCTGTCCAAGCAACCCTGTGGATTTTGCCCTTGATGAGTGGTGTGCATGTTTCCTGACTGCTTCCCTGACCATCATGGCGAGTCGTCTTGTCATGCTGCTGGCCCCGGTTGCTAGAGTTCTGTGGGCCTTTGTCCCCCAGGATGCTGGCTGGTGGTGTTCTGTTGTGTTCTAGTCTGATTTTGGCACCAGGCCATGCTGGCCTCCTAGAATGCATTAGAATAATTCCTCCCCTCCTTGGTGTAATCTGAGAAGAAGTGGAATTAGTTCTTCAAGTGCTTGGCAGAACTCAGCAGTGGAGCTGGGTAGTCCTGGACTTTTCTGGGACAGGGATTTTACTCCTTGCTCAGGCTTGTTACTCATGGTTGATCTGTACAGGTTTTCTGTTTCCTGGTGATTCAGTCTTCGTAAGTTGTGTGCTTCAGGAGTTTCCTCTAGAAGGTAGTGAAGAAGGATCTGTCTGAAATGGTCACAGCTCCTGCTTTTTAGTCCAGACCTTGGCAATCAAGAGCATTTTTGAGGAAACTAACTTTAACCAATCAAGAGATGGCTAGGAAAGCAGTGGCAACAGAAGTGGACATCAGCAGTGGCCCAGTGCACTAACTGTGGCCGGGAGGTGACATGCACGGACCAGGGTGCAGGACGGAAGTGAATGTCCTAGACCCTGGCAGTGAAGAGGTGGTGCAGCTTGCAACACAAGGTGGGGAGAGGGCCACAGGGCAAGGGGGAGGGGCAAGAGAATGTCAGCTTTACCCTGAGGTTTTGGAAACCACTGGAACTGAGACGTGCGGTCGAGGTTCAGGAGGGTGAGAGAACAGTGCTGGCTTAAATTACAAAAGTAACCTCTGGGATGAATACACAAACTTCCTTAAGTTCTAAAGGAAAATGAGGACTTTCTTTAAAAGTTACCAAACAAAAATATGTCATACAAATAAGGCCAAACCCACGAGGTTTCCAGATAGAACCAGAAAGCAGAGCGACTCCAGGCTGTGCCAGAGCAGCACACCAAAATGCAGACTCTTGGGGGAGGGCGGTGGGCTCCAACCAGGAGGAGAGGTATGGAAGAAAAGCACATCAGCTTTGTGATGCCAGCATGGCGCGGGTGCTGTGTGAGGCCAGAGGGCAGGCAGAGGTGGATGTGTGCCCTCTTCATGCCTAGAGTGAGGCTTGCACCTTGCAGATCCCAAGTGGTCCTTACTGTGGGGCCCTCGATGTTCTGCCAGTGTTGCTGAAAGAGCTGGAGCATGGCATGGCTTCTGCCTCTCAGTTTCCAAAGGGAAGGGCCTGTTGACTTTCTGATTGTGTGGTCAGCAAACAACCGTGAGTCTGGGTGTGAAATAGCATCACAGTGGGTCTGATCAGGACAGGCACACCCACATCCCCATCCTGTAGCCTCTTGTTGAGCACCCGCACAGGCCTGGAGGGCAGAAGGCATCCTGCACAATGGCCTTCCCGGAGTGTTCCCAGGGTAAGACAAGTGATAGCCATTTCCTATATGGATGCAGACTGCCCAGGGCTGGCCAGGAGCCTCGGTCCAGGTGTCTTCCTTCTGCACTGTGCCTTGCCACCATGCTTGTGTTCCATGTCACATGGATTTGAAGATGCTTAGCTTTCTTTTCCCTCTCTCCTTAGCTATTGCAGCTGATTGCAAAATCCCAGTTAACTTCGTTGAGTGGTGTTGCACAGAAGAATTACTTCAACATTCTGGATAAAATTGTTCAGAAGGGTAAGACAATCACTGATGTTTCCAATAATCTGAATCCTCATTAGAAATTTAGGGCAAGAAGGGATTTTTTCTTTTCTCTTTCCCCAGTATTTATGTAGTGAAAAACAACAATACAGACACATGACAACGTCAGACAGGAAGGCGGGCTGTCCCTGAAGTCCCAGAGTTCTTTGGGTGCCGGTTTTCTTTCTGAAATCTCTCTTGGCACACCAGAGAACCAGTCTCCCAGTTCTACAGAGCCACTGTGCCTTCTCGTGGTCAGCCAGCTACACTTTACTTGGCTGAGTGGCTCCACAAACAGCAAGATGGTGGTTCATTCACTCTGGCCAATAATCACACAAGCCAATAATTCTATAATAATATTCTTTTAAATTTAATGAGCTTGCTTTTGTTATTGTAGCAGCAGTCAGTAGAGGGAAGTTTAAATTTTATACCATGAGTTTAGTGCACGTATAAAACTTAAATATTCTCTTTATGACAAGTACAAAAAAAGTGTATACTGACCATTTTAAAGGCAAAACTGTAGCTCCAGCTGAAGATTTGCTGATAAAATGTAAAATTTTAAAAAATCTCATTATACTTGGGATATCTCAAAAATGAAGCCAGTTTAGGCTGTAATAAAATTACACACTTGTTTTTTATTGTGGTAAAATACACCTGACGTTTACCACTCTGACCATTGTTAAGTGTACAGCTGGGCAGCATTGCGTGCATCACCACCATCCATCTCAAGAACATCTTCGCTGCCCAGTTGAATTCTGCCCCCATGGAACACCAGTTCTGGCCCCTGGCATCCACGCCCTGTGTTCTGATGTGATTCTGATTGTTGATACTTCATGGAAGTAGAAGTGCACTGTCACAACCTGCACGATGTTGACTCCGCCCGTTTCCCCAAAGTAGGGCAGTGAGTCAGGTTAGAAAAAGTAAAGAAATGAGAAACTTAAGAAACAAAGACAGAAACAAGTGAAACAGCAGGACCCGATGGGGCCAGCCCTGATGGGACTGGGTCTAACAAAGAGCAAGAGTCTGCATCTTGTCTTCATAGGTAGGAACTCCAAAGTGTGTCAGTGTGCCCAGCTTCTTGAGGAAGACAGGATGAAGATGGGAAAAATAACTTGTTTGGGGCTTGGCAGGTTACGCCCATCTCCTCTACCTCTGGGCAGCTGTGATTTGAAATTAAGCCTTTCTGAACTAGTGAGTTCCATGACAAACATAGAATTTCCCCTGTCAACAGGAATCAACTTGCAAATGGGCATTCTCCCGGGCACCCTTGCACTCCGAATTTCCCCAGAGCAGTGCGTGTTTCACTGTCCAGGGTCTCACATAGTTCAAAGCAATGACTTGTCACCTGCCCACGACAGTGCACCATCTTTGTCCTTGCGAGGCTGGCATTCACTCCACACAGGGTCTTCTGGGTTCGTGCGTGTGGCGGCACCTCAGTCTTCTGCTTAAGGCTAATACTCCATCATGAGGATGGGTCAATAGACAAGACACCTGAGTGTGAGGCTAGACCAGTGTAAAGTGTGGTTCATTACATCAGCCCGTAACTTCGTTTTCCTTTTCCAGTGCTCTGTGACCACCAGAACCCTCGCCTAATCAAGAACCTCCTGCAGGACCTGAGCTCCACCCTCTGCACCCTTATTAGAGGGGTAGGGAAGTCAGTGTTGGTGGGCAACATCAACATTTGGATTTGCCGTTTAGAAACTGTCCTTAACTGGCAACAACAACTACAGAACCTTCAGATGACGAAGGTATGAGTGTCTTTCTTCTTTTAAATATTGTTTAATTGACACGTAGTAACTATATGCACTTATGTACAGAGTGGCACTTAGTGTGTACAGTGCAATGATCACCATCATGTCAGGGTGATTGGCATATCTGTCACCTCAGACAGTGCCATTTCTTTGAGTTGGGAACAGTCAAAATTGTCTGTTATCTGCTTTTAAATATTCAATTAGTTATTGTCAATCATCATTATCCTCCAGTGCCACAGAACATGAGCCATGACCCTCCCATTCAGCAACACCTGGACCTGTTACCTCCTATTCCATCCTTCTGGGCCTGACTTATTTCACTTAACATAGTATGTTCTAGTTCCATCCATTTTGCTGCAAATGACAGGATTCTATTATCTTTGGGGCTGAATAGTGTCCCACTGTGTATATACATTTCCTTTATTCATCCGTCAGTGGGCACCAGGGTTGATACATATCACAGCTATTGCAAATGGTGCTGCAGAGGATGTGGCGGGCAGGTGTTTCCCCACCCCATGGGCTTGGGTACCTTTGGAGGTGTAGCCCATGGTGGAGTGACTGGATCACACTGAAGACCTGTCTGAGGCTTGAGGGACCACACACTGTTCTCCATGTGGCTGTACTAACTGGCACTCCTGTCAACCAGGTCTCGAGTCCTCCTTCCTCCACATCCTCCCTGGATAATAACAGCCATGAGGACTGTGGTGAGGGGTGTTTCCTGAGGATCAGTGATGCTGCATGCTTTCATGCAGCTGTGCCACTTCTGTGTCCTCTCTTGAGACATGCTGTTTCAGTTAGTTGGCCCATTTTTAACTGGATTTTTGGAGTTTCCTGTGTGTTCCAGAAATTAACTCCTTGCGGGATGCGCAAGCTCAAGCACTTCTCCCATTCTGCATGTCTTACTTCACGGGATGGGTCGCTCCCCTGTTGTGCTCTCCCTTGCTGCGCAGAGGCTTTTTAGTCTGATCAGCTCTGATTTGCCAGTTTCTGCTTTTGTTGCCTGTGCTTTTGGCTGGCAGCCAGCGCACTGTCTCACGAGCAAGGTGCGTCTGGAGCGCGACAGTGATAGAAGCACCAGCGGTGTGTGCTGGCTGGGCTGGGTGGGGTCTCCGGGCGGCACTGATCTGGAGCATTCGATGGCTTCTCACTGTGCTGGCTTCAGGCCACCCAGAGGTCAGCTGGCTCGGAGAACTCCTCCATGTGGCAGAACTGGCTCCGGGTGTTGTCGGACTGCAGGCTTTCCCAGCAGAGGTCTCCAAGCCCAGGGGCCGGCAGCACTGCACTAGGGGCTGTTGAGGACCTGATATTGCAGGTGCATGGGGTACTAGGGAATGGGCCTTATTGGCTCTGAAGCAGGCAAGAGGGGAGAGAACAGTACGCTGGTGCCCGGGCCTTGCCTGTGGGTGGGGTGGGAGCAGGCCAGGACCCTGAGGTGGCAGGCACTGTCCAGGCCAACTGATGTTGATGCCAGTCCTCCATTACATAAAGGGGACTGTGACTGTAGGGCTTCCCGAGGTGGGCTTGGTGACATTCACTGCAGCCCAAGCCCATCCCACAGCCCAAAGGGTGTTGCTCCTTGGTCAGCCTGGCCTGGTCCGCAGAGGGCTCTGCCTGCCACAGCAGTGTCCAGGAGGCCTCCCTGCCTCACTGCAAATGGCCTGCGTATTTATAGGTACAGTGGGGCCCTTAAGCTGGACCTGGGAACAGGTGCTACGCTGCCCTTGGCTCTGAACCTCGCTGCTCCAGGTGTGTGTCTCTGTGGCTTTGTGCCTAATCTTCATGGCATTGGCAGTAGGACAGACTCAGAAAGTGCCACTGTTTGGATCTGCTTAGACGCGCACTGCCTCCTGTGGGACTCTGCCCTGCGCTGGACAGCAGGGACGCGAATGGCTTCCACTTGAGCCACAAGCACTTGGCTCATCAGTAGCAAGGGGTGCTCGCCATTCTTGGACTACAGCCAGGGAGGGGCTGCTGCCGCCACCCCTGGTCCCATCAGCTGAGAAGACAGACACAGACCACGGGATCCTGTCCAGAATGCCAGGGCACAGTGTCCTCCTGCAGAGCATGGTGGCAGGAACACTGCACTCCCAGAAATCTAGTGATTTCCTGAACCAAACCCCAAAGTCATTCATCCTGCAAAACCAGATGGTCAGTGTCCACTTCTGCAGGAGTATGCGCAGTAGTGTGCACTGACCAGGGGGATGAGAGAGTCAGGAAGCACAACCAGAAGCTGCCGATCTGCCACAGACCCAGGCACCATCTCAGGACACTAGGAAGAAGTGCTTCCAGGGAGGGTGTGGGAACACCGACACAGCTGGACCAAGGCCCCAAGAGCCCAGGGGGTGAGCCCAGACCCCACTGATCAGCCTCAGTGGAGCTGAGCTGGCCCAGCACCAGGCTTCACGTTCCCCCCGGCCTCTGCCTTTCTGCATCCCCTCAAGTGCAGGCACAGCATGCTTGTGCTCAAGCTGCATGAAGGGAGGACATGGCTTCGCGTGTGTGTGCGTGTGTGTGTGTGTGTGTGTGTGTGTACTCACATAGGCTGGCAGCCAGAGGGGGCACCTTGGGCTTGTGGGGTGAGCACAGAAGTGGAGCATATGGAGGCAGATGGCTGTAGGTAACGGCAGTGTCCACTGCAGACGCACTGAGTGGACCTTGCTGTGTGATGTCACACGTAGCCATATCACCAAACACCTATGCCTCAGACATCAGGCTGCACCACACACACACACAGACAAGTTCTGCTTCTGGTCATATCTTAATATGGAAAAGCAGAACTTTTAAACAATAGCTAAAATAATGCTGAAGGGGCCTCTGAAGACACTGTCTCTGAAACACGTTCTGGTCACATTGACGCTTCCCCTGTTTGGAGCCCACTTCTCCTGGGCGTGCCCTGAAACAGCCAGTGAAACTCTCAGCTCTGAACATGAGCATGGAGCCGGTGTGTGGAGTGTGTGGCCTTCTGGCAGGGCGAGTCCCTCAGGCACCAGTCCTGCCCCAGGTCGCTGTGTGGGAGCTGTGTGGTGCAGCCCACCATCCTTGGAGGGCTGGTGCCTCCACCTTCTCAGGCATCACTGGGGTGCATCTGGGCTTTTGTGTGACGACAGCTGCTGCTGCCTCAACGAGATGCTGTCCATGTTTCCTTCCAGCAGGTGAATGATGGCCTCACCCTCAGCGACCTGCCATTACACACGCTGAGCAACATCCTCCATCGCTTCTCAGACGGGTGGGATGTCGTCACCCTGGGCCAGGTGACGCCCACCCTGTACGTGCTCAGCGAGGACAGGCAACTGTGGAAGAAGCTGTGTCAGTACCATTTTGCTGAAAAGCAGGTGGGTGTGTGCATGACACACTTGGCTGCAGAGGCCCGTGTGCCCTGCCAGGTCTGTCCTGGCCACTAGAGAGAGGGCTGAGGCTCCAGCTCTGAGCATCAGGATGATCAGGCTGTATTTTCCACATTTAAAAAGAACCGTGATTCTGAAAACCACCCAGAAACAACTAGCACAGCCGCAGCATGTTCTCTGTCCCCCTTGTTGGTGACAAGTTCCCCAGGGTCCCCTTCATCTAACGAGCTGACCTCCAGCTCTGCCTTTTACCAAGCTGTGTGTCCTGGAAAAGCCTCACAGCTCTGGGAGGCCTGGCTTCCTGTCCCCACTCACAGCTCTCTCCGGAGAGTCCCCAGGCACACACGTGTGTTCAGGGCAGCCTGCCTAGGGCCTTCCCCGTCCTTGGCCAAGTCCTGCTGGACTGCTTCAGAGCCTCTGCAGAGCTGACTCTGCACCAAGGGAGGGCAGAGGACACCCTGTGCAGCTCATCAGACATCACTCCGATTAAGTACTAGGAGCACTGGGGGTGTGCAGGTGTGGGACGGAACATGCGCTCTCAGGGCCAGGCGTAGCTTAGTAACAGACCCTGAAAAACATGCAGGCATATTAGAAATGTGTGAACAGGACGCAGGTGGGAAGCATCCTCATGGCGAAACCAACAGAAGTGAGCTTGGACCGGTCGTCTCAAGTGACCAACAGGCTTGACTTGAGCTTCTGATGTGGGCGAGGGATTCAGAGTCAGAAAACATGGGCGAGTGGGCTGCTCCCCTTGTGCGTGGGTGGGCACCGTGCTGGTAGAAGAGGGGGCAGCTGAGCCTGCTCTTATTCCAGGAGACTGGTGTTTACAGCCGGGTAGGTAAGGACCCCCCTTTACTTTTCGAGCTGCCCTGGTTCCATCTCAATGAGAAGCAGATTTCCTCACAGACTCCATCATAATTTGCAGAGTCCCCAGAAACAGGGACCCAGCTCGAGTATGGCATAAAGCCTTGCTCTTAGGCGCAAGGCACAGAGTGAGGGCATTGTGGTGAGCAAGGAGGGAAGGCTCTGCCAGCTGTGGCCGTGGGTGCACCTTGGGCTTCTGTGGGCACCATGGAAGAGCTTGTCTCTTTTCCCACAACCAGAAGAGTGTAGCGTTCCTTTATGATGCTGTTGCTTCGTGTGGCTGTCCCTGCCACGAGTGTGGGGACAAGCATCATCACCCCATGTCTGCTTTCTGTCCCTGGACATCCCTGTTCTGGACATCCCTGTTCTGGACATCTAGCTTCTACCCTCAGCTCATACGGTCCTACAAACCAGAGCTTCTGTCCTTCCAGGCTAAATAACATTCCACTCTGTGGACACCCCGGGTGTTTTTGTCCACTCCTCACTGGGGGACGCTGGCTTTGTGCCCACCCTGTGCTGTTACAGTTGCTCACCTCCAGGTTTGTGGACATGCTCCCCTTCTCTAGGGTGTTACCAGGAGTGGAGCTGCTGGCCAGCTGTGGCTGTGTTTGGCCTGGGGGACCAGCTAGTTGTCTCCGTACTTGACTCCCGGCAGCAGCGTTAGGGTCCCACACTTGCTGCTGTCGTGGGGTGTGAGGGGTGTTGTGCCCTATGTCCCTGGCTGGTTGGGCACCTCTTTATGTTTTTAATTCTATTGCCTATTCTTACATGGGGCTGTCTTTGTATTGAGTTGTGTTCTTTATGTGTTCTGCATACAAGTCCCTTATCAGACAAATGACATGAGTTGCTTATTTTATGCATCATGGACATCATGCCAGTGCTGGGTCATCAAACCCGTCGCACAGCTGCAGTGGTATCAGTATACAGGTATCCCACCATTGACTTGTCCCTTATTGGTGTAATCCAAGTAAGTTTAATTTCAAATAATTGTTTCGTGAACTCTGCTGCCTTTTAAAAATAGCTTGACACTTTATATTGTTTTGGAAATCATTTGCCAATTCTGAACAGAATTTTGTTTGTTTAGTTTTGTAGACATTTGATTCTTTCAGAAAAAGGACATGTAGAATGGAAGTTGATGTATTTCACACTTCAGAAGTATTACCCAACCAAGGAGCAGTATGGAGACACCTTGCATTTTTGCCGGCACTGCAGCATCCTCTTCTGGAAGGTAATCATTTAAGTGTCTCCTGGAATGTGAGGGCTGTAATGCAGCAAAACAAATCATTCACCTGTATTTTAAGTGGAAAGGTAAGAATAAAATGGAGAATGCTGTCTGTGGCATGTTTCATCAGCCCTATTGAGTCAGCCTGTTGAAAACAGATGCCGTGTCCTCTCCCCACGGATGTCAGTGACAGGAGAGAGAGCAGAGGTGGCTCCTGAGCATTGTTACTTATCAGCAAGGCTTTGGTGAAAAACTTAGACACATCATCTGCTCATCTACAGCATCCACTGTGTCAGAAGAGCAGAGCTGGACCCCTTCACCTGTTGCCTACTGTTGTCTTAGACTTGGTGGTGAACCTGGCATTTGATGGTGTTTGATGTTGAGGCTTCAGTGGGGAAAAGGTGTTCAAACTACGGAGGCCTGATGCTGATGGCAGTGCCAGTCCTGACCCCGCTGCCCACCCACTGTCCAGGGGCCCCTCCCAACTGTTTCCAGGCTGGGCGAGGGTTGGCCTCTCCTGGAAACAGGTGTCTGGCTCCCAATCTCTGAATTGAGGGCAGCTACAGATCCTGTTCTGACTGACCTTCTGTTTTGCATTTATCTACATATGTTATCAGATGGGTCATAGGCAGGCTCTAGAGTGTTTGGAAAGAGAGAGCTGCTTTCATGTCAGACTCCACTGATGATGCTCTGGCTTGTTATGGTGATCCACAGCTGAGTGGACGCTGTAAGTGGCCTGTTTCTCTCATGTTGTTTCACAGGCTTTACCTATTCCATCAGAGGTAAGCAGGCCATGCACAGGACGGCATAGGAGGTTCTACCCCTTCAGTTTACTGTCCTGTGTTGGAGAGTGCCTTCCCTCTTCCTCAGAATCAGGAGCCACAGCACAGCTTTGCTCCGCAATGCTGTAAAGAGCAGGGAACGTCCTGTGTCCTGATGTCCTGGGTGGTCCCAGGAGCGCACGTTGCTCTGATCCCTCCCCCCCCTTCTCGGGCACAGAGGCACATGCCGGTGCCCTGGCCTGAAAGGAGAGGACACGTGAAGCAGCTCTCACCTGCTTTGACTCCTTACTTGGTGGGAGCCAGGCCAGGCCCAGGGGATGCTCTGAATCGCTCACACTACTGAGAACGCAGCTCCCACCCGGTCAGAGCTGGTGATAGACGGTACGTCTAGGTTGAACTGATGCTGATAAGGGTCGCTTATCTCTTTTCTCCCGATTTTATAGAAACGATGAAAGTAATGATAATTACATACGTGGAAATCACTCTTCGTGGTATAGAACCCTTTCAGTTTGGTGAAGACGTCAACATTCTTACAAGAATATGTAAGAATATTGGAGCTCGCCCTATCTGCTAAGTAGTTAATAAAGAAACACACACTTTCTCGTGAGTTTCTGTGGTTGTCAGTGAAAGAGGTGCTGCTTAGGTTTCCTGAGACAGAACACTCGGCAAGGTGCCTGTGGGCTCCAGGAACAGAGCTGTGGCCAGAGCCTGAGGTGAGGCAGGCTTGACCTGTCCAGCACCCAGGTCTGGGGAGCATCTCCTATGAGCACTCTGACCAGCCGCCCCTACTCATGAGCAGGGAGAATGTGGGAACCCCCCAGATGGGCTAGGAGTGCAGGGCTGGGGCCTGTGGGGAGCAGCAGGCTTGCTGGTCCTCCTGCTAGAGGCTGAACGCACAGCTGCGAGACACTTGAAGGTCCAGATCCACACACCCATTATTTAGCATGGAGGAGTAGACCCTCGGGGAAAAGGAGGAATGAAGGACGTTCTCCAAGTGTCCCTTGCACATTGAAACACGAGCCTTGCTTTATGTTTCTCAGTGAACACTTGTGAAGATTTAGCACAGGGGCCTTGTGAGTTCTCAGTTTGAGAGAATTAAAAGGAAATGGAGTATCTTTGTCCCAAGACTATCTTCAGTTGTATGGGATTCGGGGTGTCTGGCGGTTCCTGTCTTTTCGTACTTTGCATTGCCCTAGTTACCGTTTTTTATTTTCATGAGTAATCTGCATAGTCCTGAATGACCATGCGCAGCTCTTCCTAACCCATCTTTCCTTCTCCCCTCTGCTGCCTCCCGCGGGCTTTTCTGCGTGCTAAGGACTACCACCTCGCTTGGCTCCTGAAGGTACTGCCTGTCTGCACTGTGCTGCTCGTGCCTGCTCCTCGCCCTGCCTGGCAGCAGCCTGGCTCAGGTTCCGGCTCTCAGGAAAACTGGAGACCGTTCATAAAAACACACTCAGTTCCGGGGCCGGAGAGCCCAGTGCTGCCCCACGCGGCCTTGCCAAGAGGGCGTCTGCTTCTTCACAGGCTTGCTTTTCTTCTCTCACTTCTGAACTACAGTTCTGTCTCCTTGGCCGTGGGCAGCACCGGGCAGCACACCCTGGGTTCTCCCCATCCTTCCTGAACAAGGGCTCCAGGTGGGCAGAGGCCAGCCACTCCCCTGGCCTGTGCCCAGTAGAGGGATCCCAATAGCAAGGTCTGCATGGGCCAGGAGGAGGTGGGAGGGAGTGGGCAGGGAGACCAGCAGCCCCTGCACTGGCAGCTCCTCACACTCAGGACAGCACTGGTGTCCTGCTCCACTGCAGGCCTCAGGAATCCACCAAGGAGGTACCGTGGCACCATTGGGTGAGGTCGGGGTCCCCTTTGCCAAGTGCTGGTGTCTTCTCTGCAGCTGTGACTGACAGTGGTAGTGGCAAGTTCCTAACCCAGCTCCCCTCCCCACAGGACTCAGGTCACCCCTGCACTGCGGCTGACCCCGACAGCTGCTTCACGCCCGTGTCCCCACAGCACTTCATCGATCTCTTCAAATTCTAAAGGCAGCCCTCACCCTGCTGTGGCCGTCAGATGTGAACACCGCGCATTCTGTGCTTAGTTGGTGGAAAGTGTTCTCGTGACCAAAAGCCATGATGGTTCTGCTACTGGCAGTATCTGGAGGCCCACACTTCTGGAAAGAACTGGAAAGAACATGAAAAACTGCCACGCTGGGCTGTGCGGCAGGAATGATTGTGGTACATTTCTGTCTTTGAAGGAGTCAGGAGACCCAAGAAAATCATTTCTGTTCTTCCTTTTAAACTTCTTTTCTTCTAAGCATCTTAAAATTTGCAATTTTGTATATTTATAAATCAGATCAAAAAAGATTTTTGGTTTTAAACTCTACATTCTGTGCTAAATAGATACGAATGACCAAGAATATGCTTCTGGGGTGTCAGGTGACAGTTCTCCATGGACATCTTCCACCCCACAGGGGAAGAGGGGAGAACACTGATCCTTGTAAATACATTATAAGAAAAATAAATATCACACACAGTTACTTTCACAAAAGCACTGGCAATGTCAGGTAAGGCCTCCAATATCAGAGGGACCCAGGGAAGCACTGAGCATGTTCCATCAGCCGGGCGGTGATTGTGCAGACTGTCCCTAGCCTTGCTGGGGGACCCAAGCCCAGGAGAAGGCCTCTGCCAAGAAGGGCAGCCAGCACAATGTGAAGACGGCTGCCACAGGCAGCAGAGTGGCCCTCGTGTGTGCTGAGGTGGCTTTGCCAGTGTGCATCCTAGTGAAGACGATGTCAATTGATGTCATTCATATCAGTCTAAAGAGTTTTATTTTAAAATAAAGTATGTCCATTTCAGGAAATTTTGAAAATGAAGGTATGTAAAAAAAACAAATAAATGTCACCCCTGATTCCATAATGCAAATACAAGTAAGTGACCCTCAGCAGCTGCTGTGTGGAACTGCACCACTGTTCACTCATCTCTGTATGGGGTGAGAGACCTTGGCAAATCATTTCTGTAAAATGTCCTTTCCCCTGGGCACAGTTGCACACACCTGCAATCCCAGCTACTCAGGAGCCTGAGTAGGAGGATCGTAAGTTTAAAGCCAGCCTGGGCAACTCAGCAAGAGCCCACCTCAAAATATTAGGGAAATAGCTCAGTGGTACAGCACTTGCCTAGCATGCATGAGGCCCTGTATTCGATCCCCAGCACCTCAAAAACAACCAAAAGTAAATAAATAAAATAAACAAAAGACGAAGCATGTTAAAATCTGTGAGTAGGCATAACATATTTTGGATCTTCGGTCCTTCATTCTGTGCTGAGCTGACATAAAAGCTCAAGAACAGTTTCCTGACGTCAGATGACAGGTTCCCTCCAGATGGATGCAGACCCTCAGCCCCTGTGTGTAGACCCAGAGGAGGGCTTTTCATGGAATCATAAACACCCTGTCTGCTGTGACCAGAAGCCTCCTCCTGTGTCATTCGAAGCCCTGGCTGCTGTGAAGGTCAGCAGTGGGTAGCCTCTGACCCTGCGTGGGGCTCTGCATGGGGCAATCCACAGCAGGACCAAGGTGACCAGCGGAGACATGCTGGGCTGAGGTTGGCACTGTGTTCGCTGTGTGTTCTCTCTTGGGTGTTGTCTTGTTCGTATTGTTTTTTCTTGAAAGGTTAATCGTTACAGTGCTGTTCAGCTGTGCTGAGGAACCACATACATCTGCATTTAACTTGCATGAATTGAGCAGTTTCTCTCAGAGAAAAGTGTACCATCCTGTAGGGATCCACTCTTCAGCTCATCCTGGGTCAGGAGAGGCCGCCCTGGCATATGCGTAGAACCCCCAGGTCACAGGCATCGGGAAGCTTGCAGGTGGTGGCAAGCCGCTCCTCAGGGTTCACTCTGTAGGCGACTCTGATGTCAGTCACCAACTGTAGAGTGCAGTAAAAGATTCATGGAACTTAACCAGGCCTTCATCTTCTCAGTGAAGACTATCCCCGTTAAACAGTAACTCCCTGCTCACTCCGCCAGCCCCCGACAGGCCTCTACTGTGAATGTGACGACTCTAGTACCCCCTGTGTGTGGGACCGTGGGACCGGCTTGTGTTCTCCAGGCCCATCCATGCTTTGGCGAATCAGGCCTCCCCCCCGCCCCCTTTTTTTTTGGTACCGCCAGGGATTGAACTCAGGGGTGCTCAACCACTAAGCCACATCCCCAGCTCTCTTTATTTTCCGTTTTATTTAGAAACAAGCGAGTCTCACTAAATTGCTGAGGCTGGCTTTGAACTCGCCATCCTCCTGCCTCAGCCTCCTGAGCTACTGAGATTACAGGTGTGCACCACCACACCCAGCTTCCTTTCATTTTTAAGGTCGAGTTAAATTCCACTGTGTGGCCGTCCCATGTCCTGTCCATTCTTTCATTCAAAGTGGACACTCGGGCTGCTTCCATCTCTTGGCTTCTGAGAACATGGCGTATAGGTCTCTCTTCAAGACTCTGCTTTGGCTTCTTGTGGGCACATACTCTTAAGTGAGGTGGCCACCTCACCTGCTATTTTAGTCACTGAGACCAAAATACCTGACAAGAACAGCTTAGAGGAGGAGGGATTCTTTGGGGCTCGCAGTTTCAGAGGGTCAGTCCATCAGTGACAACTCCCTTGCTCTGGGCCCTAGGTGAGGAAGGGCTACTCGGCTCCCCGCAGCCTGGAAGCCGGGAGAGGGAGCAGGGAGAAGGCTGCAAGGAAGACACAGCCAGGGACACATCTCCTAGCCACGCCCACCACACTCAAACGAGGGTGGACTGAGGGGTCGCGGCCCTCACCATCATCACCATCAGCCATTCCACCCCTCATATACCTGCACCAACAGGAGCTTTGGGGGACACCTCACATCCAAGCCAGGACACATGGCGATTCTTTGTGCAGCAGTGGCCATCGATCCCAGCAGGGCTGCACCCCTGGGCTGCACCCTCAGGCCTTCTTTAAAGTGAAGTTCCATGTGGACCTCACTATGGGTTTTTCTATTTTTGCAAAACATACCATGGCCTGTGGTCAGGATGGCTTTAAACCTGAAGATCATGTGGGTAGTACGGACTTCTTAACCGTGTTCTCGCAATCCATGAACAGGACGTATTTCCATTTTGTGTGTGTGTGTGTGTTATTTAATTCCTCTCATCAGTGTTTTGTAGTTTTTAATTGTTGATAGACCTTACTTTACTAGTTTGTTTATATGTGGTGCTGAGAATCGAACCCAGTGCCTCACATCTGCCAGACAAGCGCTCTACCACTGAGCCACAAACCTAGCCTATATTTTTGTAGTTGGGCAAATCTTTCACCTCCTTGGTTTAAGTTTATTACCAAGTATTTCATTCTTTTTGTTACTATTATAAATGGAACTTTCTTAATTTCCTTTTGGATTTCTTATTGAATTTTTGCATGTTGATTTTTTTAACCCTTTAACTTTTACTGAATCCATTTATCCATTTTTTATGTGTATGGAGTCTTTGAGGTTCTCCACCTAGATGTCTACAGACTGCCCCCGACTGCCTCTGTTCTGCTACTTGTCTACTCACTCTGCATGGCACTCAGGCCTCATCTTCAGCGTTTCCTGCGTTCTGTTGGCTTTGGGTTTCTTCCTGCTTCTTTAGGGTGTAAATGTAGGTTGCTGATTTGAAAGCATCTTTTTAGGCATGTTTCCAGCCATAAATTCCCCTCCTGCCACTGCTTTCACTACATACTTAAATGTTTGCATGTTGTGTGTTAGTTCTCATGTATTTTCCAATCTCCACTGTGGCTTCTCCTCTGGTTGTCGTTTAATTTCTACACATTTGTGAACTTCTCACTTTTCTCTCTGCTGTGGATTCCTAGGTTCATCCCACTGTGACCAGAATACTTTTTATTATTTCAGTCTTTTCTGGGCTCACGTATTGTATGTCCTGGACACTGTCCCATGTGCCTGTGTCAGGCCCCGGGGCATGGCGTCACATGCCGCTTGCTGCCTCTGGTGTGTCCCACGAGGGCGGGTGCTGAGGGTCTCCCTCGCCCTGGAACGCCCTTTTTGGTCCTTTGGTCGTGCTGCGTTTGCTCGTGCATTTGGAGTTTGGTGCTTGGTGCATTAGTTTGTTCATGGTCTTAGTGAGTTTTCCCACAACATGAAGGTAAGACTGTCCCTAAGATGTCGGGGTGTCACTTCAACGTGATTCAAACAAAACTGGTCAGGAACTGTCACCCGGGCCCGAGGGTGGGCACTCACAGTTCACACCAGGGGTCTGAACACTTTCTGCAGAGAGGCAGACAGTAGATACTTGGCAGCCATGTGGTCCCTCCATGGCTGCTGGACTGCTTGGTGGAACAGCCAGCCAGTCCACACACGTCACAGACACTGACTCGTGAATGTCATGCTGTTTTCCTCACTATTTAAAAATGTAAGAACTTCACTCATGGGCTGTGCAAAACCAGATTTGGCCAGCAGGCTGTGGTTTGCAGGCCTCGACCTTGTATGATCTCTTCTTTGTGTATGTTTGACATTTTTCATTTAAAAAGTCTGTTTTTTGATGGCAAAAATATGTTCACTGTAGAAAATTCTTTTAGAAAGTCAAAACACAAAAGCATTTAAAATGTTACCCATAATTCTACTTCAGTGTAGTCATTAACAGTTTGATGTAGCTTTCCAATATTTTCTCTGATGTTGCTTTTGAAGATTCATAACTTGTTCCCTGCGAAAAGTGAAAACAGGTACATGGGACGCTGCACCATTCTCCCTGCTGCTCAGAACCAAATACCTGGGCTCCCAGGAAGAAGTAGCCCAGCACAGATCCAAGCTGGGCTCCCCCAGAACTGGGTGCTGAGCTGTGGAAACCCCTTACAGAATGCCAGCTGCTGCTGTGCCCTCACTAGGACGCCAGCTGTAAAGTCTCCAGGGAGAAGACTTCTGAAACTCTAGTTTCTAAAGGGGAAAGAAAGAGAAAGATCACTTCTCCAAGAGAAAACTCAGATAAAGCAAACAGCACTTCACATCACCTCGATCCCACCCCAATTTGTTCAGTTTTCTTGGACAGTACAGTTTGGTTATATAAACTTCTTAAAAATATTTCCCTAAAACTCCCAACACTAATTTTGACTTAATGAGTAATTCCAAAGGAATTGATATCACTCATTTTGAGAGCTAAAGCTCCCCCTAGCCTTCATGGTTAAATTGCAGACATCTCACGCACAACTCCCAAAAGCCACGCTAAGACATCAGTTTCTAAACACACAAACTTAACTTCCAAATTTATGGCCTCTTGGACAAGCAGCCACTATTGTGAACGAACGGGGAGAGACGCACCTGAAAGAGACAAGACCACCCGACTCCGAGACAAAGGACCAACACTAGGGCGTGGGCTGAGTCCCAGAGTGTGGCACGGGGTGGGACTACACAAAGACCTTAGGAAGAGAAGAGAGACCACCCGGCAGCCGGAGGCCTTTGGACAGGAATGCAGGAGCCCGCACGCCCCACAGCCCCACGCTGCACGTGTGACGTGAAGAGTCTTTCCTGAGCCCCTGGGTCAGGCCCAGCACTTTGTGTGCCATGTCAGTCACCCTCTTCCAAATCGGATCCTGCTGAGGTCTTGAGGGAGCCATTCCCCAGAGAGACACATTCCCACTACCACACTGGCTTCCCTCCTGTGCCAGCCAGACAGGCCTCCCTGAGGTCTCCACAGCCACGACTCAGCACCAGCATCCACCGAGCCACTGATAACATCCCAAAGCCATTCTCAGTGCCAGGACCTATTTGCATGGTCACAACATGCAACCTTCCCCCTCTTCTGTGACCTCTCACTGGTGGAGAAAGGCAGGGTTTGGTGGCCTTGGGGCTGCGCTCTCAGCCACAGTGGTGGATGCTCTTCTTTCCCAGGCTCTCCCTGCCTCCCTCCTCCTCTGTGCACAGGAGTGGTGGAGAGAAGGTGCTGGCCATGGCACACAGAAAGCTGGTGTCTAGGAGCCAGTGGAGCCTAGCTCTCCTGGGCCTTCTGGGCTCAAGATGGTGAGGCTGCTGCTGATTTCCATGGCAGGTTTCTCTTGATTCATGCCCAGCAGCTGGTTAGGCTGTGACCCAGCTGTGAGCCCACACACCACAAGGTAGCAGGGAGCAGGCCCCAGGAGTGTCCATGCCAAAGATTCAGCCTGAATTCAACCATGCCTTACCTGGATGAATAAGCCAAATGTCACAAAGAATGAAGCCATATTCAGAAAGAACTGGGAAGGAGAGGTTTGTCAGTGGTTCCCGTTTTCAACTTGCAGATACAAAACAGCCTTGTACCGGGCATGATTCTTGATCAGCTTCTGGTCTGACAGCTAGAAAACACACATGCCCAGGAGTGGACAGCCGTGCACCGCACAGAAGGTGCAACCCAGATTAGCACCACATGCACGCAACCCACAGCTGCATGTGGGTATCCAGGACACTATTCTGCTTTTGCATACTTTTATTGTAAAGTTTAAAAATGAAATAAATATTCTCTGCCAAAACCAAAATGAGCCGAATTAAAATATGCCAGAGTAACTATGACAACTAACCGTCACTTAGAGGTTGAGATCTAATGTGTTCCTCTTGTCCTAATACCTTGCCAGCCCCTCGAGGGTCAGGAATGGAATGCACTTTACAGGAGAAAAGCAAAACCAACCTTCCACCCTCCAGCCCAGAGCCTAGGAAGCAGAGGTCAAGGCGACACTGCTGTCCTTGCCAGGTGGGGCCCTCCTCCCCTGAGGTTAGTGGTCTGGGTCAACACTGGGTGACTGTTCAGGGCGTCTCCCTTTCCAGGCCCCACAGAGGCTGAGCAGACTGGAGTTGCAAGGGAGGTGGAGGGAACCCTGTGGCTTCCTCTTGAGGACAGGGACTGAGAACCTCCCCCGGCACCCAGGCTGCAGGACAAAATGGACCTAGACGAATGCCCAGGACAGCAGGGGGATTCTAAAGTTCCTTTTAAAACCTCTGCATGGAGCTGGCCAAGTTAGGGCATCACTTGATTAACGTTCCCTTGTATGTTTTCTGCTCCTGTCATGTTGTGAGGCATGGGGCCTGAGGCCAGAACTCCCTCCACCGGGCCCAGAGGCTCAGCCCTACACATAGGGCACGACAGCACTGATCTGCATTGTGAGAACATCTGCCTCAGATGAAGCCTGCAGCCTGACCCCGGCCCTGGCCCCTGGGAGCTGCCCCATGCTGCTGGCACTGCTCACCAGGGCTCACACCCAGGAGCCAGGATGCCGGCCCTCAGCACCTTCTAGTGTCCCAACTCCCACACTGGCAGCTGCCAGCCTGAACAAGAGACTTTAGAGCACTTGGCATTGCCCCGCCAAGGCCTGGAGGTGCAGATCCTGACTCTTCCCAGACACCAACAAACCTGCTCCAGCTGCTGCAAGCCAGTGCTCCTGCCTCAGTGTCACGAAAGTGGCACAGCATGCCCAGCCCCGTGGGAAAGCACCAAGTCCCATGGGCCCAGGGCCCCCCAGGGCCCAGCAGGGGCAGGTGTGGAGAGGAGACCAAGGGACAGCCCCCCCTGGGGAG
This sequence comes from Marmota marmota marmota, assembly GCF_001458135.2. NCBI lineage: Eukaryota > Metazoa > Chordata > Mammalia > Rodentia > Sciuridae > Marmota > Marmota marmota. The sequence continues at coordinate 4,979,100 of NW_026000224.1, read as the reverse complement.
GGCAGAGTGCTGGCCACTGCCACTGCTGTCTTGTCTAAGAGGCAGGTTATTTTTAAACGGTCTTAGTCAGCCGACTTCAGTACTTAGTGTCTGGTGTGCTTTGCTCATTTCCTGTTTGGGTTTCCAGCTGGAATGCTCTACAGAAAGTCTAGTGGGCTCATCGACAGAGCTGGAGGTGTGGGCTGGAGTTCTCCACCTCAGGGAAGTGAAGTGAGTGGGCTCACTCTGAAACAGTAGACTGGTTTTATCCCCCCACTCCTGCAGTGGTCCCTGCCTGGTGGTCTAAATTTAAACATGATCATCAGTTCTGGGAGGCCCCAGCCTTACTCAGGGTCATCTAGGTGATGGTTGTAAGTACCACCTGCAAAGGTGAGAGGGGAAGAGCGGAGCCCAGATGGCATACTGCTGTCCACCATGTGAGAAGCCCGGTCTCTGCACCACCCCGAGCTGCACCAGCTCCTAAAACCTGTGCAGAGGGGACCTGGGGCTGCCCAGAGAAATGCCTGGTTGCTGAGGCTTCCTGAGCCGGTGCTTCGTGGCTGGAGTGGAGCTCTGTGGGGGGGCCACCTAAGCCATCAGGACACACAGATTGGATAGGCTGGGGCCACTTCCCTAGTGTGGCACTGGGGCTGGTCCAGCTGACCTCTACCTCTAGAAAACGTCTCATGTCCTTAGGTGTGGCCTGTGGAACTTCTTAATGCCACATTTAGAAAACACCTCAAGTCACGAACACGTAGTGCTTAATAATTGTCTGTGTTCTTATTTTTAATGTATCCCAGGGAGATTAAAGTCATCCCGTTCTCCCTTTGTCTTAACATAGTTAAAACATGCACTTACCATGTGGTCTGGGTCTGCTGTGTCACTTCATCCTCCGTGGGTCTGAGAGAAGTGGGGGCCCTCAGCCAACAGAGATGGAACCCTCCCCTCCAGGCTAGGCCAGACCAGCCACAGATGCCAGGAAGATACAGGCTGTTATCATGAACACCACTCAGTCTCATGCTCAGAAATCAACACGGCAGAGGAGAGTGCAGGGTACTGATGGTGATACAGAAACTCCCCCCC
>NW_026000224.1:4969953-4978013 GCF_001458135.2 Marmota marmota marmota | reverse complement strand
CAGGACCCTGGTCCCTGAGACCATTCCCCCTCCTAGAGGCTCCCGCCTCCTAGGCCCCCCACCCCCAGGCCCCCTGGTCTACAACTGGCCGGGGCTGCTAGTGCCATGAATGTGAATCTACAGAGACAGCACGGGACCAGCCATGGTCATCTCAGCCGTGGGGAGGAGCTTTCCAGAATCCCAGGCTGCCAGGGACACTGTCTGCAGAGCAGAGCAGGAGTAACCAGCCCAGACTCAGTGTGAACGCTGACCACTCAGGGACGCTGCCCTCTAGCACGTCCTGTCTTTGTCTTTGATGCGATCTGTGCCTCTGCCTCGTACTGGAAGAGAGGCTTGAAGACATTCATGAAGCTGAGAAGTGGACCCAGGGACACCAAACAGCTTCCCGGTGACCCTGAAGAAACTGACAGCTGACCCTTAAAAGAGGCTGGAACACCTGGCCGTGGAACCGCTGACCTAGAGCGTAGCCTTCGGTCTGCGGCCTCCTGTGAGCATCACCCATCCACGTGGCCAGTTTCCTGCCAGAGCTCGTGTGAGCCTCTCATCCCACCCCCAGGTGGAGCAGCCTAGGGCAGCAGGGGAAGAAGGCATCCCCGTCCAGTTCACCCATGTGCCACCCACGTTCTCCGCCAGGGCTTCTCCCCAGGCCCCTTCCTCCCTGGCAGGAAGAATGAAATCAGAACCAGCCCCTGAGAGGAAAAGCCCCTGCTGTTAAGCCAGGTCTACAGGGAATAGCAGTTCTGTCCAGCCCTGGCCTGAGGTGGGCTGTGTCCCCCTCACCATCTATTCTGCATGCTCGTGGGGTCGGACAGCAGCCCATGACCATGCAAAGAGATAGAGCACCCAGAGTTATGAGCAGAAACCCTGGCAGCCCCAGTGGTACAGAAGGTGTCCCTGCCATCACGTAACCAGTCACGGGTGGCTCATGAGCTATCCTGGGCCCCAGGTCTGGGGTGGGCGCTCTCAGCAGTCACTGGGGACAGGTGGCACCACCTTCCTCCCGTGTATGGGGGTCAGGGCCGTGGGTGAAACTGCAAAAGGTATGGTCTAAGGGCAGGATGGGGACTTTGCACACAGAGCCCACAGCAGCTGGGCCTGAGGCTCATGGCTTTGAGAGGCCCTCAGGGTATCTGCATCTGCAGTGCCAAGTCCACTCTCCTAGCTACTCACCCTCACAAGCCCAATGTGGCCACCTGGCTTCATGGGGCTGCGGGTCCAGCCAGGAAGTTGATATTCCCCCTCTTGAAAATGGACAGGTATAATAAAAAGTAACACATCTGCTGAAGCCCCACTAGCGGGGGCAACTCCTGGTGGGAAAGACAGGGCTCTGGATGTGGAGACTGAGAACAGCCACAAGATCCCAGGACACTGTCAAAGGATCGCCTTGTGAACACCCCCAGCCTCCTGCGCAGCTCCCCAGAAGTACCCAATCTGCTGTCCCAGCCGAACAACCCAAACAACGGCCCTCGAGGCTGGTGCAAAGCTGCGGCGCCAGCCCTCCGCAGGGATCCAGCACATCTGCCTTCAGCTATTAGCCTTGAAAGGTCTTAACTCACAGAGCTGTTGGTTGTAGCTATTCAAGACCAACTCAAGGCAAGGAACACCACAGGGCACCCGGGATCGCACGGCCTCACCCACTCGAGGACACTGCTGTCTCCTCTCAGTCCTGAGCAGGTCCTGCTTCACACTCACGAAACCCCAGAGATGCTGCAGACCCTTGGAGACTGGGCTCATGTCCAGGGCCTCATTCAAAGGACCAAGCTGATGGCCTGAGCACCATCAGGCATTCTCTCTGCTCGAGGTAATAATAAAGCTCAAATGAACCTTTCAGTAGCAATTTCATACTTTTCAGCAACTAGAAAACCACTCCATCACTTTCCCACTAGCTGAAATTATAAGTGTCTGCCCCTGTGGGATTCTTCCTCTGCAGGAGGCACTCAGGTGCCAGAGGTGGTTTTTTCTCAGATACCTGTACCCCAGCTGCCCTGGGTGATTAATGAGTCCTATGGCCAGCGCCAGGGGAGAAAGCCCATCCCCAGGGGCTTGGGCAACATGCCAATAGACCCCAACAGCGAGGAGAGGGCTGGTCCCTGGAGGAGTGCCTGATGGGAAGCTGTGCAGCCTGGTTGGGCTCTGAGGAGCTAACCGTGATGGCTGAATCGCTTACCTGAAACGAACTGAACATCCCATCCAATCAGTACTCTGCAGTGTTGGCTCCATGGATCATAAACAGTCTCAGGATCATGCTGCCATACGGATCCCCAGGGTGCTGCTCTGGCCAATGCTAGACCGACCAGATCGAGTGCTTCAACTCTCCGGCCCCACAGTAAGCCAGGGTGGAGATGCGCCTGTTTAAACAGCCTAGGGACAGTCACGAGCATCGTTTCAAGAGCTGTTAGAGCTAGAAAGCCCATCCTGGCCTACTGCTCTCGTCTGGCTGCCCAGGTAGAGTGGGCTGGGGCTGGGCAAACAGGAGAGGGTCCAGGACACTCCCTCACCTGATGGCAGGAAACAGCATGGCCAGGCACAGTCAGCATTTAGGACGGTGGGCAGTGTGGCAGGGCCAGGGGGAAGGGCCAGCTGCCGGAATCAGATCTGGTGAGGGTGCCAGCGTGGTCCTGTGCCTCTTCCCAAAGTGCACGCCCCTGGAAACACAACACTGGGCCTCATCTGGGCGTCCAGCACTCACGGGAGTTGAACACGTCTACAAGAGGCCACTGTCTTCCACAGAAGATGTACTTCCAAGGATGGACACACCTTTCAAAATACAAATTAAAATGATGAGGTAAAACGTTGTACCACTGTTAAGTTGTCAAGAAGGTAAAACCTGTGCAAGGACCAGAAACACCAGCACCCAGCAAGTGCAGACGGACGCTGTGCTGAGCACCTGGTCACTCGGGACACCCAGAAAGCAGTTCAGATATGCAAAAGACACATTAGTGGCTTCAGTTGGAACTCATTTATTTATGAAAACGTGTGTGAGATCCACAGGGTCAGGAAAGTGCCATTAGCTCTGCGGTCAGGTCACGTCATCAGAAGCTGATGCTGATAATCAGGCAGACTCACAAGGAAAGGAGACAGAAGCGTTGAGGAGGACCACTCCCTCCCCAAAGCCACTTGCGGGGACTTGCAGAGACCACACGTGTCACAGCTGCCCGCGTGGGTGAGCACAGCACAGCATGCTGCCAAGTGGCCCTTTCCAGAGAAACATCTCCCCCCAAAGCACACCAATAAATATTTACACCAAAACCATAAACAATTATTTAAACAGATACAACAGAGAAAAAAAGCCATTTTTACATTAATCTTTGTGGGTAAGAAAAGTTGGATTGACAGTGCATATTCCAGTCACAGCAGTGTCAGCAAGGTACACAACAGGCACTTGGCATCTCAACACAGAGGCACAGCAGCCACCGCCACCTGGACTCCCAGGACTGCGATGCCCCCACACGCTCCAGAGACACAAACACAAGGGTACACTTGTGCACCACACAGAGGACTAGCCAAAGACAAGCTGGACCAGCTCCTGGCGTCATGTTTGCCTGGGTCCTCTCTTGCCATCCTAGCAGGCGGTGTCCCAGGAAGTTCAGGTATCCACTGAACTCCACCTGCACAGCCCCTACTCCAAGACTTTGACCTGAGGGTGCCTGCACCTGTCTATCCAGCTACAGCACAAAAATTCTAATTCTCCTCTGCCTTATGAAACAGTCTCTAACAGATCAATTTTTATTTGAATAGCACTTAAAGTATCTCCTCTTCTCAAGGCTCAGTAAGTAAACTTGTTCTATCAAGAGTGCAGTTAGATGCTCTGACACACCACAGTGTGCTCAGCCGTGAGGCAAAGCTGGTTCTCCATGGACACACTAAATGGAACATCCAGGTACACGGAACAGCACAGAAACACACACTAAAAAACTCAAGAGCAGGATTTTTTTTTTTTGGCTTTGTTTTTCCAGGAAAGGAATGCACAGTGTAACTAGAAGCTTTTGTTTTTAATCAAAACAAAGAAAATTATTCCTAGCCTATCAGTTTCACCTAAGGTAGATATTTGTCCCACCCGACACTAAGGTCATCCTGACAAAGACACCTGATACAGGATCACACTGTTGAGGACGGTTAGCATGTCCAGAGACAGGCAGAGTGAGATGCTATCAAGTTAGCCAAAGTTACTCTTGTGAGGGAAACAAAACTTACAGACCTAACATCAATCACAGTATCTTGTGTTGAAAAACTAAACACCTGGGAATAATAGAAAATAGGCACTTCAGTGTCTTAAGTACAGTTTTTTACCTTTAAGTATAGTTTTTTCACCTTGCTCTATAATGAGCAAGGTAATGTTTTCCAAACAAAGTTATTAAGTAGCTAAAATTAGCCTCATTTTATAGAATTTCCTAAATCTGTATACTAAGAGAACAGAAGGTTTGAAGAAAATAAAAAGCAATATATAAAAGTTCAAGAGTGGGCTGGGGATGCAGCTCAGCATGTGCAAGGTCTCGATTCCATCCCCAGGATTAAAAAAAAAAAAAAAAAGAAAGAAATCAGGAGAAGTAAAAATAAGATCTCAAAGGAAAACCCACTGTCAGACCAGTGTGCATTCAAGGTGCTACCGTTTCACATCACATGTGTCCTCTGCTTTTCCAGCATTTGTTTACACCTCTTTTAAATTTGATAAGGGAAAGGTACAACTTGCATGTCAAAGGTTGACGTGACCTTTGGGAGACTCATCTCGCCTTTTGGTGAAAAGAGGGTAGCAGGCCACCACGGGTCAGTCACAGCCCAAACACATGTCACATGCAAGGAAAAGGGGCAGGGTCCTTGGACAGATGACTGAGGACAGACTGTGCGTCATTACTGGGGTCAAACATCCAGTTCCCAGAGCATGGGCTGTGGCAGGTGGGCATTTCTACATAAGGCAACTAAGCACAGGCCCTGCCGGGTTCCCCAAGGGCGCGAGCACAGGGTCTCCACATGGGAAGTGCAGGTACCAGCAGTTTCCTGGCTTCGTGTGGGAAGGCTCGACAGCTGGATGGTGTGCTACAAGGCCACGCAGGCCAGCAAAACCTGGCTCGCATGGCAGCACAAGGCTGTGCATTGGGCACTACTACTCACTCCACCTCCTCCTGGGCATCTGCCAGGTGACCCTTGCTCTGCCGTCTGAGGCTGACCAACCTCCCCGCTGACCGGAGGCTCCACCTGGCACTGCTGGCTGAGCTGGTCAGGCTGCTGTACCTGGTGGAGCCCTTGTCCTCACCCTCCCAGCCTGTCCAGAGCTGCTGGCTGTGCATGGAGTCCCCTGTGCCAGCTGCTGCATCCTCCAGAGCAAACTGTGGAGGTTCCCAGCCTTCAATCTCATCTGGTTTTCTGGACTGCATATTCTGCTTTAAAACCAAATTGTCCCAAAATCCAGCTTTCTTCTCTGTCTTCGATTCTTCCTTTAAACGTAAGTTAGATCTGCAGGAGAGAAAAAGAGTTACGTGTTGGTGATCCCGTCATCCCATAAATGCACTCATCTATGAAGCTGTTGCCTAGAAGTTTTAAATTGCCTAGAAACCTACCCTATGTGTGCAGGTTTGAATCTGTATCAAAATTAATAAGGAAATTTTGAAAAGCAGTTTCTCTTGCTGTAAGGAAGCTTGTAAAAGCCATTTAGGGTACCACCTGCAGAGGCAAAGTTTAGTCCAGACAAGATTTGAACCATCCAGACCAGGCAGAGTCGCAGGAAAATCCAGGGTCCAAACTAGGATGCCAGGCCTGTCAAACAGGTTTTCAACAAGGCTCCTCAAGTAGCAAGCTACCTGAGCACCTGGGAGTTAAGAACACATCCTACAAAAGGAAAGAACGCCACAGGCCTCATTGCAGACGCGGGTCAGCAGGCCGCCCGCAGCGAGAGTGCAGTTCATGGGCCCAGTCAGGGCTCCGGCTCAAGAGCACCAGCACTCACAGTCCTGATGGCAGGCGGCCACTGAGGCCCACCAGTATGCGCCCTCCATCCCAGGGCTTCCCTGACAGCTGTGCCAGTGGCAGGTCCATCAGGCAGCCTGTGGCCTTGATTTTCAACTTTAAATGCACTTTTTAACGTTGTGAAATATTTATAGTAAAGTGGCAGTGATACATGAGTCTAAGTTTCTAAGACCTTTTAGTTTACAATTCAGCCTTTGCATTTTCAATAGAGCTTTCCTTATTTTCTGAAAGTACCAAGAACCTCAAGCATGGCTGGACAGCCTTAAAGCCAACACACACCTGAACTGGAGATCTTTTCACCTTTCCATACCATTGCAGAATGCAACTCCTCTGTGCTCCAGGCAGAACCCCCAGGCTCCACAAGCACAGTCAGGATGGCTGCTCGGGGCCTGCGGTCACACAGTGGTCACACAGCTGCTCCACTGCCCAGTGACTGCTGCCCAAGACATGACCGCCTCCACACACAGGTGACTTACCCTTTAGACTTTGGAGATTTACATCTTTCAAGCAGATGTTGTTCATCGTCTTTATTAAACAGAGAAGTCACTTCTTTCCAACCTCGGAAACTTGCTCCCTGAGCCTAAAGAAAGGTTAAGGGAAACATCAGATTGCTGCTGATGTCGACACTCATCATCTGAGTTTTCCTTAATGACAGGCAGGGTTTGGGAGATGCATGGACATCACAGTGTGCTGACACAGGTGGGCCAGCCTGGGGCTCACCCACACATGTGGTATAGATGCTGCCCCAGTGCATGATGAACCCTGAAACAATGAGAAGGCACGTACAGCGGCCACTTCAGCTGGTGACGTGGCTGCTCGTCAAGGTCATGGACACAGCCCACCTGCTGCACTTTGACACACCTGATGGATGCTGTGGGTGTGCTCACACCAGCATCACAGCGTGTAATGCACTGCCCTGGAGCTTTAGATGGTGACAATGTCACTAGGTTAGGAGATGCTTCAGCCCTGCTATCATCTCACTGGACACTGCAGCCTGCATGGATGGAAGCATCCACCACAGCATGAGGCTGCACTGTGGGGCCTGCGACCTGCTCTTCCACCTTGGCACACACCAGGTTTCTGCCAGTGGTGACTACGGTGTCGGCGTCCTGCCTACCTGTCCATCACCTGTGTCCCGCACGCATTCTCCTCCAGTCACATTTATAGGTTTGATGACGAGGCATGTGTTTAGACACGGCTTTCACTGCAGGAAGAACTGGGTCTCTTTAACCCTGGCAGCCAGAACCTGGAGAAGAGCCCTGTCCGAGATTGCGAGCAGGATGCTCCTGGCCCCAGCACGTCTGCCCCACTTTTGGGCGTCAGCACCTGTGAGGGACAGTGGCCCTCACCCCAACCTCAAGTGCAGGCTTTGGAGAAAAAATAATATGTATTGGTTCTGAACAAAGGACTTCATGCAGTTTTCATTTCTGAAGTCAGAATATCTTACAATCAGTGGCACCTTGGCTCCATAAAATACTAAAAGAACAAAGAATGGTATGCAGAGAGACCAGCGTTTCCTGAAAATGTGGCTTTCTCCCATGGCTTAATACTTCCCTGTGCCCATCACTCCAGCTAAAGGACTGGCTTGGGGAGCAGGGTGTGTCATGGGGCAGCCTTGCTTCAAATACTTTGAAATGTTAAAAATGAAACAGAAATCAAGCTGCCCTGAAAACTGAATGTGGAGGCAGTGGAAAAAGGTGGTTCACTACAAAGTCCACTCTTGACCCTTGAGGCAGGCTGGGATGCAGGGTCCAGCACGCAACCCAGCGTGGGTGTGAGACATAGGGAGACCAACTAGGCACCATGGGATGGAGAACTGGGATGCCACTTCTCCCCAGCAGGGCAGACTCAGGCAGGCCTCCAACAACCCACTGTTGTTGAAGCTGCTCACGAGCACACTGCTGCCTCCTCCCAGAGAACCCAGACGTCACAAGCCAAGGAGAGATGGACTGCCTATCACACATTGGCAGGGCCCTGGCAGCAGGTGGTCCCCCTGCGCAGGGCTCAGGGCATGGTGTAGCTGCAGGCAGGACCCCATGGAGTCTGAATTCTCAACAACAGAGTGATAGACTATGCGACATCCAGACCAAGAGAAAGAC
>NW_026000224.1:4948428-4969195 GCF_001458135.2 Marmota marmota marmota | reverse complement strand
AAGACAGAGTAATAGACTGTACGCCATCTAGACCAAGAGGAAGACAGAGCGCTAGACTGTGTGCCATCCAGACCAAGAGGAAGACAGAGTAATAGACTGTGCGCCATCCAGACCAGGAAGAAGACAGAGCGCTAGACAGTGCGCCGTCCCGACCAGGAAGAAGACAGAGCGCTAGACAGTGCGCCGTCCCGACCAGGAGGAGGATGGTCTGCAGCCACCACACGCCCAGCTCCATGTGAAGAAGCATCTCTGCCCTGGAGTTGTGACCCAGAGAGTGACACTGTTCCTGTGAGCACTGTGAGGCCCTCGTCATGTGACCAAAGCAGCAGCTACAGAGGAGGATGGCTGAATGCAAGATTTGGGGAGGTTGTTCATCGCCACCTCAGTGTCCCCTGTCCAAATGCCACAGGGCACACACCTACCAGCACATGGACAGTGGCTTCCGCGGCTCCCTGCTGCACACAGATCTCACTCCCCACCCAAGCATCCTAATGGGCCCTCCCCCGCAACCTCTCCTGGCACCTCCACAAAAATCAACGGGAAAGGAGAGGAACTGGAATTTATTTTTCTTTTGGGGACCCGGGATTGAACCAGGGGTACTCAACCACTGAATGATATACCGAGCCCTTTTATATATTTTATTTAGGACAGACTCTTGCTAAGTTGGTGAGGCTGGCTTTGAACTCACGATCCTCCTCCTCCCCAGCCTGTCGAGACACTGGGATCATAGGTGTGCACCACCATGCCCAGCTGGAATTTAAATTACTGCCTTGAATATGGCAAATCCAGAAACATGGGCCAGGAGCAGTGACACACACCTGTAATCCCAGTGGCTCAGGAGGCTGAGGCAGGAGGGTCGCAAGTTCAAAGCCAGCCTCAGCAATGGCAAGGAGCTAAGCAACTCAGTGAGACCCTGTCTCTAAATAAAATACAATATAGTGCTGGGGATTTGGCTCAGAGATTGAGTTCAATCCCTTGTCGCCACCCCCACCCCCCATAAAAAGAAACCCAGAAGCACAATCCTGGGGGTGGGGGTAGGCTCTGACCTGGCTATAGAATCCACGTTGACTCAGTGCCTGAGGGTGGCCAGGGCACTGCTCCTGTCCACCTGCCGAGGTCACCAGGCTGGAGACTCTCCATGAACAGGCTTCCCCAAAACCCTGGGTTCTACACATGCAAAGCGGGCCACCGCACTTTCAGATGCGACAAAGCGCATCAGCAACCACTGGACCAAGCCACCCCCAAGACCAGACTTCCACCTCCATCTCCTGCATCCTGCTGGCTTCCTTATCCTTGCACATATACTCCCGGAGGGTTAACAAAACCCTCATTTGTAGCGTTTCAGTCTCTCACACAAACCTTCCACAAGTCCTGGGACTTTGGGAACCTTGCATCCCCTGGCCCCTCCTTATGGGGATCCTCTCCGATGAACTGAAGCTGTTTCCACCAAAACAGGCAGAGTTCGCAGCAGCCCTGTGCCGTCAAATCCTTCCAGACTCAAGCATTTGTCAAAGTTCATTAAATGTATACATTTCAACTAGACCTGGGTGGTAAGAGGCACCGGCTCAGGACCTGGGGCTGAGGCCTGTTCTGAGAGCCGCTTTCTATTCCTGTCCCTGGGAGCTGGTGTCAGTACCCTACTGGGACTCACATCTGCAGCAGGAGCACACCACAATGGCCAGGAGGCTGGACACGGAGAGGATGCTGGACACGGAGAGGATGCTGCAGGGCAGCACAGGCGCAGCAGATGCCCGAATGTACGGAGGACAGTCACCATCCCCTCAGATGCTCGGAGTCCGCATGACCTGGGCCACTGAGCAGGCCTTGGGCAGCAAGTCCTAGAGAGGACGGGCAGGCAGCCAGCACCCCGCCGCCCCCCGAGACCCGCAGGCTTACCCACACGTGACTGCTCAGACATACAGGACACCACACGAGCATCAGGCTGCTGCTGGCTGGCCTTCCCATGGGCAGCGTAGATCCAGGCCGAGGGTCCTTGAGCACCGCGACTTCGCATGACCAGAGCGCCCCTACAGGTCCATTCCTGGGCTCTGGCAGGAGCCACCACGCCCATCTCACCTAGGAACACGCAGCCTGGGCCTGGCGTCCTGCAGCCCTGCAGTACCCTTTGGTTGTGTGCCTGGCCGGGCGTCCCCTGAGAGAGCCCCAGAGCTGAGGCCCCACCCACGAGGCAGCACCGAGGTCCCAGTGAGCACACAACAGGCAAAGCGGGGAGCGCGCAGGGGCCTGTCCTCCCGTTGTGCTGGAGTAGGGGCAGGCTGCGAGCCCACATGGCATTCCTCCACAGGGAGGGCACGTCCCGCTGGTGCCAGGGCTGAAGGTCCAGAGGACGCAATCGGTCCTTGCGTGCGCAGGACCTTGGGCACTGGGGACGGGCACTGTTTAGGGTATGGCGTGGAACTCTGGTCTCCCAAGAGCTCTGTCCCTCAAGAGCCACTCTTGGGAAGGTCACAAACCAAAACACCTCTGGGGAACAGGGCAAAAAACTTCTTCAAAACTAGAGAAAAAGTGACAGCTGAAAACAGAAGTAGCCGGGGTGTGGAACCCAAGAAGGGAGCCACAGAAACGAGGAGATACCTTCCAGCTCCGAGCACCACCCCAGTGGGCCCGGGTCCATGGGGAAAGCCTCGTCATCCAGTTCACCTGAACCTCCCTGTGGGGGGGGGGGTGTCTGCACAGTGTGCAGAGCCCAGCTGCCCAGCCGGCACCCAGGGCGCCTACCCTGGGGACATCCCAGAAGGTTTTAAACCAACTCTGCCACCCTGGGCCTCCCAGCCAGATGGTCATGTGCCATCCTTCACTGTCAGTTCAGCACAGAACGTCAACATGTCCCCATGTCACTTAAACACCACGATAAGGTATCATTTACACTTTCTCCTATTTTCCTGAAATACAAAACTAGCTTAAACTACTAGTCCAAGTGAAGACCGGTGAGACCCCAGGCTGCGCAGTACAGCCCCTGTTCTCATAGGCCATCGAGCACAGTTTCATCAGGCTAGAAAAGGGAAAGACTGCATGTGACAGAGGAAAATACCATTTCAATGAGGCAGACAAAGGAAACAGAATACCAAGTACCTCTGACACACAAACGAGTGAGCAGGAAATCAGGACAATCACCCTCTGGTCAGCCTGCATGCCTGCTCTGTCCAGGTGCCCAGAATTTCAATGTTTTAGTAATAGTAATTTTATATATCCACTTTTTAAAATTTACTGTTACTTAGCTTTCCAATACTGTGACAAAATCCCTGACAACAGTTTAAAAGAAGGAAAGGTTTATTTTGGCTCACAGTTTCAGGGATTTCAGTCCAGTTATCTGTTGTTTCTGGGCTTTTCTGAGGCAGAATGTCATGGTGGGGAGCACTTGATGGAGCAAAGAGAGAGGAAGGGCTGGGGACAGGTTGTCCCCTTCAAGGACACGCCCTCACAACCCTCCCTCCAACTGAGCCTACCTCCTAAACTTCCTCACCTCCCGAGCCCCACAGATGAAGAACCATCAACGGATTCCTCAAGAGGAGATCAGAGTCCTCGGGATTCAGTCACCTGGCAAAGGCTGACCTGGGGACACAGCCCTTGACAGCCCAGGCTGGGAGGAAACTTAGTCATGCATGCCACTTTTCTCCTAGGAAACGCGGTTCCCGGGGCCTGGGAGCCATGCTGGTGTGAGGCTCGTGCAGAGGGTGCACGGCAGCCCTCCCAGAGCTCTCTATCCAGGTTCAGGTACACGATGATGGAGTCCGGAAACACTAAATGGAGAGACCCAGAGCGATCCATGTTTTGAACTATGCTCCACTCTGAGCAGCAGTGGAGTCTCACACGGCTCTGGCCCACCTGGGTGTGAACCTTCCTCTGCTCTGTGCACTTTACCTGCAGGCCGGTCACTGAGCACCAGGGATCATCAGCTGGACGGCCCTGTGTTCACGCCATCCTTATTTAGTCAACAGTGACCCACAGTGCAACAACACTGACACTGCCCGTTTCACGACAGCTCCTCGTTACACCCAAGTGAAGCTGTCAACCTCTTACTGTGCCTAACTTGAACACTGAGCCTCCTCAGAGGCATGGACAGAAACAGGCAGTTGACACCATCTGGGCCTCTGCTGGACATCAGGAGGTCTCAGCGAGGATGAGCACCTACTGAAGGATGCTGGCCCCAGGGGTCACAGGCACATAGCCTGCCTCTGGGTGGGAACAAGAGCAGCATGCAGACAGCAGGACACACAGCCCACGGCCCACGTCCTGCAGGAACCTGCCACACCTCCAGAACATTCCTGAACAGGGCTGGCATTCTGGCTAAAGGGAGGGACTGGGACTGGGATGTGCCCTGAAGCTTGTTCATCAGGAGGACAGCAGTGGCACCGTCTGTGCTGTGTGCTCTGGTGAGGGAGGGAAGCCAGCCACCCCATGGCCACTCCCCTTGGCAGCACCCTGAGCCACCACAGTGCTGTTCTTCCTGCATTGCTCATGGGAATGACAGTCACCACAAGACAGTGTGTAAGCCACAGACAGGCAGCGCCATCACGGGCACCAGGCTGGGTTAATCAGGAGAGAGGCAGAGACCTGGTTTGCTTCTAGCCTTCTGAACTCTGGAACTCAGATAATCTTAAACACTCAAGGTATTGAAAAACTGGTAATTCTGGAGAAATTCAGGCATCTAGGTCAACTGTGAAACCAAAGCCAGGCCTTTTATCAGCCTGGAGGATCTGGTGACAGGGGAACGGATGATGAGGCTGTGGCCAACTCACAAGCCCTGAGCTGAAAGGCTCAGAGAACATGGTCACTCAACAGATCCCAGGGGCCACTTGCCCCAGGCAGAAGGGCTGAGCCCCCAGGCCTGCTACTATTGCCAGAGGACCACTGAAACCAGATGTAGACCTCAAGGCACGCCCTGCCCTGAGTGACTCCATGGTGTGTAGGACAGCAGTCCTCAGGCTGTGCCTGCCCTAGTGACTCCATGGTGTGTGGAACAGCAGTCCTCAGGCTGTGCCTGCCCTGGTGACTCCATGGTGTGTAGGACAGCAGTCCTCAGGCTGTGCCTGCCCTAGTGACTCCATGGTGTGTAGAACAGCAGTCCTCAGGCTGTGCCTGCCCTAGTGACTCCATGGTGTGTAGAACAGCAGTCCTCAGGCTGTGCCTGCCCTAGTGACTCCATGGTGTGTAGAACAGCAGTCCTCAGGCTGTGCCTGCCCTAGTGACTCCATGGTGTGTAGAACAGCAGTCCTCAGGCTGTGCCTGCCCTAGTGACTCCATGGTGTGTAGAACAGCAGTCCTCAGGCTGTGCCTGCCCTAGTGACTCCATGGTGTGTAGAACAGCAGTCCTCAGGCTGTGCCTGCCCTAGTGACTCCATGGTGTGTAGAACAGCAGTCCTCAGGCTGTGCCTGCCCTAGTGACTCCATGGTGTGTAGAACAGCAGTCCTCAGGCTGTGCCTGCCCTAGTGACTCCATGGTGTGTAGAACAGCAGTCCTCAGGCTGTGCCTGCCCTAGTGACTCCATGGTGTGTAGAACAGCAGTCCTCAGGCTGTGCCTGCCCTAGTGACTCCATGGTGTGTAGAACAGCAGTCCTCAGGCTGTGCCTGCCCTAGTGACTCCATGGTGTGTAGAACAGCAGTCCTCAGGCTGTGCCTGCCCTAGTGACTCCATGGTGTGTAGAACAGCAGTCCTCAGGCTGTGCCTGCCCTAGTGACTCCATGGTGTGTAGAACAGCAGTCCTCAGGCTGTGCCTGCCCTAGTGACTCCATGGTGTGTAGAACAGCAGTCCTCAGGCTGTGCCTGCCCTAGTGACTCCATGGTGTGTAGAACAGCAGTCCTCAGGCTGTGCCTGCCCTAGTGACTCCATGGTGTGTAGAACAGCAGTCCTCAGGCTGTGCCTGCCCTAGTGACTCCATGGTGTGTAGAACAGCAGTCCTCAGGCTGTGCCTGCCCTAGTGACTCCATGGTGTGTAGGACAGCAGTCCTCAGGCTGTGCCTGCCCTGGTGACTCCATGGTGTGTAGAACAGCAGTCCTCAGGCTGTGCCTGCCCTGGTGAGTCCATCTTATAAAGCAGTAGTTTGCCATAACCCATTCCATTTTGAGTCCATGTGCCAAGGTGTAATGATTCCGCACCTTGATTGTACATGTAAGCAACCACCACCAGCCTAACACCACAAGGGCCACAGGCACAAACTGATAAATAACTTACACCTGCCAACTTATCCAACTAAATCAAGGAAAACCTGGACACTTGGATGTCCCAAATCATATCAGGAACACCAAGCACAAGAACTTAACAACCTCAAGGACGACCATAAGAGGAGCACCCCAAGACAGGACATGGCAGCATCTTGACCCCATCTCCTGGTCACTCATCACAGCCTCACCCAGGAAAACTGCCACAGCAGGGAACCCAGCAGAGCAGGATTTCTCCCGCCTGTGACAACCACCATGGCCCACTCCACGCTGACACCCAGCTGATGCTCTGAGACCGAAACTGCTCACATCCAGGTCCTCGGCCTCGACCCCTCTGGGAACCGTTCCTTGTCTGCCCACCCAGGCACTCCTCCACCCTGCACTCCTGCCTCTGCCTGTGCCTGGCTCAGCATCCTGCAACCCTGCAGTGGCTGAGCCCTTCCTGGGTCTTTCTGTGACCTGTTTTCTATCACTGTGTGAAGTAGGTGTGGCTTGTGTGTTTCAGATTCTAGATATTAAGGTTGGAACACAAGAACCTGCGACGGCCCAGCTTGGGACTGCCAGGTGACCCTCGCGTGCCCAGAGAACTGCCACTGATGAGAGTTCAGTAGCCTGTGGATACATTGTTATTCGAGAAGTTCTGGCACTGTGGAAACACAGTACAGTTTTGTCTGTTAACAGCACAGCACAATGACAACACCCAGGTGCCCTCGGATGCAGCATACATAGCCAGACACACCAGATGTACATGTCCAGGATCACAGGCGCACACACACTGCACACTTTGCCCACGATCTTTCTCTTTCTCTTTCTCTCTCTCTCTCTCTCTCTCTCTCTCTCTCACACACACACACACACAGAAATTTTCCCAGTATCTCTCTCTCTCTTTCTCACACATACACCACACATGCACATACTTTGCCCCAGGTCTCTCTCTTACACACACACACACACACACACACACACACCCTACACTCTGTTCAGGACCACACACAGCCAATGCGAGGACCTCAGGCTGTGCTCACAAATCAGTAGAGCTGGTGCCTGAGGCCTGTCCCCATTCCTAGTGGCTGGAACACAAGCAGGTGCGTGTGCCCTCTCCAGTGCAATCTCTGGACGGGAGCAAGATCCTGCTCACTGCAGAGGGAACCTAGTGCCTGGAAGGGACACATTTCAAGCCCAAACCATGAGCTCCCTCACTGTAGAAAGATAGACACATCTGGAGCTATCCTCTGACTTCTCAGCCTCAGCCCTCCTAACACACACACAACACCACCACTCTGGAGGCCTCCTGCCAATGGATCTTGCCAACTAGGCGGAGGACACCTCAGCCAGGACTCGCTGACCCCCATCTCTGTTGCTCAGGAGGCTTCCTCACAGCAGAGCAGCTGCCCTGGTCCTGGGCACAGACCCTCCCTGTCATGCCACAGGACCTCTAGCAGGCACTTCCGTAGACGCACCTTTATACTTTGCCAGCAGGCAGCTGTGTATCCTGTGGTGTGCTCAAGGACGGGTCCTGTGTGATACTTCCCTCTTCACCAGGCACCGTCTCATGAGCCCTTTGTGAGGGGTCCTAAAGCAAAGGTGGAGAGCAGAGACAGGCACAATGAAGGCAAGGGTCCTAACAACTTCTCCCTGTGGGGAGAGGCTGAGCCGCCCTCCAGTGCCCATCATGTGCAGAGCAGACTGCGGGCTCTGCCACGGTCCTGGGGCCCAGTGCCTCACAGCAGCTGAAGCTTGCGTCCACCAGCTGCAGATGTGCCTGGGCTGCCCTCCCTGCAGGGCCAGCCACTGCCCAAGCCAACTGCCTTCCCTCATCTCTGCAGCCGATGCAAGGGCCATCAACAGAAGAGGAGATGCCATTTAAATTCTAACCAAAAAAGTCCACGCCCAAAGGTCATGTTAAAACGGTCATCAGGAAAGGCAGATCTGCTTCTTCAACAGACCTCAGCCAACTCCACGGTCTGTGGCTGTGGGCTGCCTTGCCAGACATCCCCATTCTGAGCATCTCCACCTTGTGTCCTTTTCAAATAAACATATTTGAAAACTAAACAGCTAATTACTCCTAGTAATGGTAATTATTTATTTGGAGTAGTGAGGAAAAATTAATTCCCACACTAAATTTTTAAATAAAGTATTTTGCTGAAATAAAAATTAGTCTTTCATAAATAGTGCTTTGAAATTCAATTTATGTAACCAATACACATTCTAACCTTCACCCAATCTCATGTGCCTAATAAAAACATGTTAGTTAATACATTTGAAATTGTTTATGCAATCTAAAATGAAAGACCATGAGATTGCCCAGTTAACAGCAGTGCATGGCCTTCCTTGTACAAACGTGCTTTTGTTCAGCAAGACTGTAGAATACTCCATCGGCGCATTATACAACCATGCACACCTCATCCTTAAATGCTAACTGTTTTACAACCGGCTCACCAGGTTGGCCCTCCTGTGAAACTCAGGAATGAGAGGGGTCTTTTGATTTTTTTTTAATGTTAATTTGTTATACAAGACAATGGAATGCATTACAATTCATATTACACATACAGAGCACGATTTTTAATATCTCTGGTTTACACAAAGTAGAGTCACATCCTTCATGTCTTCATTCATGTACTTAGGGTAATGATGACTGTCGCATTCCACCATCTTTCCTACCCCTATGCCCCCTCCTCTCCCTCCCCTTTTCCCCTTTGCCCTAGCTAGAGTTCATTTAATCCTCCCACTCCCACCCCACCCCCGACCCCAGGCAGCATATTAGGGATCAGCATCCTTAAATCAGAGAAATCATGTGGTTTTTGAGGATTGGCTAATTTTACTTAGCATTATATTCTCCAGCTCCATCCATTTACCTGCAAATGCCATGATTTCATCTCTTTTAATGCTGAGTAATATTCCATTATGTATATATACCATATTTTCTTTATCTATTCATCAACTGATGAGCATCTAGGTTGGTTCACAGTTTAGATATTGTGAATTGTGCTGCTATAAACATTGATGTGGCTGTGTCCCTGTAGTATGCTGTTTTTAAGTACTTTGGGTATAGACCAAGGACAGGGATAGCTGGGCCAAATGGTGGTTCCATTCCCAGTTTTCCAAGGAATCTCCATACTGCTTTCCATATTGGCTGCACCAGTTTGCAGTCCCACCAGCAATGTATGAGTGTGCCTTTTCCCCACATCCTCGCCAACACTTATTGTTTGTTTTCATGATAGCTGCCATTCTGACTGAAGTGAGATAAAATCTTTTTTTTTAAAGGGGGGGGAGGGAATTGTTTTTAATATTTATTTTTTAGTTTTCGGTGGACACAACATCTTTATGTTATGTGGTGCTGAGGATCGAACCCAGCGCCCGGCACGTGCCAGCATCACATACCACCATCCCCAGCCCGAGATAAAATCTTAAGAGTAGTTTTGATTTGCATTTCTCTAACTGCTAGAGATGTTGAACATTTTTTCATATATTTGTTGATTGATTGTGTATCACCTTCTCAGAAGTGTCTATGCAGTTCCTTGGCCCATTTATTGATTGGGTGGGTTTTTTTGTTTTGTTTTTGTTTTGGATTTTTTTAGTTCTTTATATAATCTAGAGATTAGTGCTCTATCAGATGTGCGTATAATAAAAATTTGTTCCCAATTACTAGGCACTCTATGCGCCTCACAGATTGTTTCTTTTTCTGAGAAGAAGCTTTTTAGTTTGGATCCATCCCATTTACTGATTCTTGATATTAACTCTTGTGCTACAGGAGTCTTATTAAGGAAGTTGGGGCCTGATACGACATGACGGAGATTTGGGCCTACTTTTGCTTCTAATAGATCAGGGTCCCTGGTTTAATTCCTAGGTCCTTGATCCACTTTCAGTTGAGAGGGATAAATATTAGTTTTCACAATATCGAAAATGCTTAAAATGTCTCTCCCTTTTTTTTTTTTTTTTTAAGAAACTGGAAAAGGCAATCCCAATGAAGAAACATAATCCATTAAATCCATTACTTCTGCCAATCAAAATCCTAAGGAGTGGCATGAGACCCAAACCTGTGGCCAGAGCTGGCATTAACTCCACCTGCTCCCGCCTCTTCCTACAGTGTCTCGACATCCTCCTTGGCCACAGCAAGGGGGTGTAAAAGGTAACAAAACCAGCACCATCGGGCAATCAGTACCTCACTGAAAGCAGGAAGCCCGGCCCATGCCTTAACAGCACAGAAACCTCAAACCACGGGGGGAATAGCTCTGATCAACAGCCCAGTGTCCAGGGGTCACCCAAGGGGAACTGGTGCAGGGTACAACTGCACTGGAGGGTTTGCCAGAGACCGCAGCCACCTCAGGCAGAGCAGGGGCAGGCGTGAGGGGCCAGCCAGGTCCGCAGTCTCTTGGCGCCTGCCACAGGCTCCGCGGGCTGTCTGGGAAGAGAGCTGTGCTCCTGACCAGGGAGCCCTGCCCTCAGGCCCTTGACCCCCGTTTTGCCCCCTTTCAACATAAACAGCCCGTCCAATGCCCTTCCCCCTCCCAGGAGGCAGACTGAGTAGGTTCAGACGCCTGTTCAAAAAAGGACACTCCAGACGTCCCCTGTTACTGGTGGGGGAGGGAGGTGAAGATCAGAGCCACAGAGAGGTAGACACATCTAGCCAGCAAGTGGGACAAGGCCAAGGAGGAGGACACACAGAGGACCCAGGGCCCGGGCTCACGGTAGCCCCTGGAGCCACACCCAGCCTCCTCACAGCTGGAGTCCCCTCAGGCCAGTGTGCCAAGACACCTTCTCTCCCCCAGACTGCCTGGACCACCACTTAGAGACACAGTGACAGAGCGGACCCACTGCCACCACTGCCACCACTGCCACCACAGATGCGGTACTTGCTGCGGTGTGCCATGAGCCAGAGATGCCTGTCGCCACCCGGCCACCACGTGGAGCCAGCAAGACCCTGGAGGAAGGGAGGGCTGCCAGCTCTGAGGCTGGATGGAAAAGGGCCAGCAAGAGACCCGGCCACACCCCCACGCAGGGCCAGGCAGCGCTCAGGGACTTCTAGTGACAGATGACAAGTACCACAAACAAAGCGTCACAGAAGTAGGCCTGGCCCGTCTCGTGAAGACGACCCTGGGCAGGACCAGGCTCCACGTTTCCTGAGGGGGAGATCATAAGGTGGAACTGCTGGGGGCGAAGGAGGTCAGGGGAAGGCGAGGCCAGAGCCCGAGGCCGTGGGAGAGCAGTGGCAGCACCACAGGGCTGCAGCCCGGGGACCTGACGGGCAGCGGCATCCAGGGAAAGGAAGCACTGCGAGCCCCTGTGAGCAGCTCTCTGGACTCCTACTGCCCCTCGCTGTGGACAGAAGCACCAGGCCGCTTAGTCCAGGGCCTCAGCTCCCCGGGCACAGCACGCTGCACACCACTGAGTGGAGGGGTGCGCGGTCAGCCTGCTCCAGGCTCTCTCCCGGAGGTCCCCACATCCCCCCATGTGCCACAGGCCGTCTGAACATCGGGTGGTTGGTCCTGCTCACCTACTCTGTGACCTCCTAGAAATCACAGAGCACCTCCCCAGCCCAAATGTCACCCAACACACACACACACACTGACAGTTGCTGTGTGGACCCCTGATGAAGGACATGCACAGGATGGCCCTCCTCCCACTCTCTCCCCTCTGGTCCACATCCTCTGCAGCACACATTTACCAACCTCTCAGCTGAGACACTTTGAAATCTCTCTCGGATTAAACCTTGCGAACACACGGAGGCATCAGGGCTGCCTGCTCATCCAGAGGTCTGAGAGCCAAGGAGTGGGCTAGGTGTCACAGCATGGTGCTCGGGAGGAAGGCAGAACATAAAGCAGAAACAAGATCTTCATCTGTTCCTTTCTACTTAAGTAAAACCAGACAGTAAGCTGTTGTCACTTCTTGTGATAAAGCATGTCCCTCAGGACTGTATGAGGCAAATAAAACACTGCAGAGGATGCGGAGAAACCCAGACTTGGAAAAGATATTTGCAAGAGATATCTTACTGAGAACTGCTATCAAAAATACACAAAGAACTCTTCTAGAACAGCCTGACCAGCTATCTCCATGGAAGACAGACACAGATGCAAGTCAGCACATGTGGTGTGGAACACAGACAGGTAAGGTGCACTGCACACCCGTCACGGCCAGACCCCAGACACAAACAGCACCACGTGCTGACGAGAAAACAGGGCAGCAGGCGCTCTCATCCACTGCGGCGGGAATGCAAAATGACACATGTACCCTGGAAGACAGTCTGTCCATTCCTTACAACCCAGCAGGCATGTTCCCTGCTACTTACTCAAAAGCCCTGAAAAGCTGACATGTGTCCACACTAAAACCAGCACACAGACGTGTATTTAGGCTTTTCTCATCACTGCCAAAACTCCAGAGCAACCAAGATGCCCTTCAGTGGGTGAGGGGGTACGTAAACTGTGGTACATCCAGATAACAGGTAGTGCTCAGTGATTGAAAAAAAAAAAAATGAACCATCAACCATAAAAAGAGGCCACGTAAGAAACACTGCTAAGTCCAAGAAGCCATTCCAAAAGGCCGCTCACTGTGGTGCCAAGTACATCACACCCCTCAAAGGTGAAACCCAGAGCCAGTGCAAAGGTCAGTGGTTGCCAGGGATGGAGGAAGCCAGGATGAACACGGTATTCAGCAGGGAATCTGTCTCTGTGATACCACGATGGTGGACACTGCCGTCGCACATCTGCCCCACACACAGACTGCAGAACACAGAAGAGGTCCCTCATGTCAACTGTGTACTCCGGGTGATGATGAATTCCACAGGTTCATTGACTAAGAAATGCACCTCTCTGTGCAGATGTTGGTACAGGAGATGGTGTGAGAACCGGGGATGTACAGGAAATCTCTGTACCTTTCACTTAATCTTGCTGTAAACCCAAAAGTGCTCTAAAAAGTAATCTACTGAAAAAGGAGAAGACAATAGAATTGCTTAATAATACCAAAAAAATTAATAATAAACATGCTAAGGCAGATGTATTTTCTCAAGTCTAAAATAAAAATCAATTTACATTACCCAGTAATTCATGGATTATAAAACTTTACTAAGTAAAGTTGTGGAAGTAAAATGAAAACATACAGAAACACTATACAGGTGGAAAACCCGATAAGCCCCAAACACGGACACGATTTACAACGAAAAGTGGCACAGACAAAGGGAAAAGGCTCATTTCAAAATGGATTTAAGATAACTGGTTATTCTGAGAGAAAACACAGATCCATTTCATTGTGACAAAATAATTCCATACAGATTAAACTTATTTCTTTTACATGAAGCCACAAGAAACTGGAAGACTGGGAGGGAATACTTATCCAAGCCCTAAAGCAAGGGTCAGGGGGAGACTGGGGTATTTCATCACTTTTTAAAAGTTTTAAGTCATTCACATAATTATCTTAATAAAGTCTAATTTGAAATCCATACAAATAGATCAAAATTCAGCATGTGGTAAAATGAAAACAAAATTTAGTATTTATCCTTGGCTCGGCCAAGTTCCCCAAACCACTGGAACTTACTGTCTGCTAATATGGTGACTCACGGAACAGGACCTAGATGGCTTCGGCAAGAAGACTGGTCACCTGGAAAACGCACCCCACCCTCAGAGGCTGGAACTTGCCCCCAAACACCCACCACTGGCCCTGAACTGCAGGGGGAGAGGGGCTGGAGACAAGCTCCACGACCAATGGCCCCAGTTGTCATCAATAATGGTAGGACACAGGACCTCCAGTAAAAAGGGCCCCACCCACCACAGAGGTTGTCAACCAACCTCTGTTTCTAAGAGTTTGATTACTTTCAATACCACACTAGTAGAGTCATGCTTTATCTATCTTCTATTATTGGCTTAATTCGCCAAGCACAACGTCCCAAGGTGAATCCATGTAATAGCATAAGACAAGATTTCCTTCTTTTTTTAACACGGAATAATATTCCACCATACAAAGAGATCACATTTGCTTTACCCATGGCACCATCCATAGACATTTAGATTGTTTTCACCTCCTGGCTATTGTGAATAGTGCTGCAATGAATGTGGGCAAGCAAATATCTCATTGTGATCTGGTTCTCATTTCTTTAGGATATACACCCCAAAGAAGGATGGCTAGATCATATAGTAATTCAATTTTAAATTTTAGAGGAACTGCCACCATTTTCCAAAGTAGCTACCTCCTGTTATATAGTCATCAATAGTGTATGAGTGTCCTATTTTCCCATATCCTCATATACTGGTCATTTTTCTGGCTGTCTTTCTTTCTTTCCAGTGGCCACACCAACAAGTGTGAAGTAATCTCTCATGGCTTTGACTTGCATTTCCCTGAGAACTGGTCATGAATATCTTATGTGCTTATAGGGCACTTGTATATCTTCTTTAAATGTATCTTTCCCATTTTTAATCCATTTGTTTTTTCATTGTTGCACAAGTTCTTTGCACATTAAATATTAACCGTTTATCAGACATATGGTTGAGAAATACTGATCCCATTCAGAAGGCTGCCTCTGTGCCCTGCTGCTTGTTTTGACATGGTTTCACATACCTATTTCTTCCTGTCACATCCAACACCAATGCTGATCAATAAGTGCTCATGCAATTATTTGCAAATGTGCAGAATAGCAAAAAAAATCTGAGTTATCCAATGGGCTCCTTCCTGGCCGGGGTTAAACAAGGGTGATGTTCTACCTTCCTGTTTCAGTCCTTGCTGGCACTCCTGTGGGTGCTTGCTGCCCACAGAGCTGTGGCCAGCAAGGGGAACAGCTGGACTCCAGCAGCTGCGTGTTTCACTTGTCTTCTCCCAAGTCATCTACATTCTGGACTGGAAACTTCACGACAGAAAAGACCGTGAAGCAGGCTGTGCCCCGATGCCAAGAGCAGAGCCAGGCACATGCTGGTGCCAGGCACCTGTGAGATGAGTGGACGAGGACATCCTGCCCTAGGGCAGAGCTGGCCTCTTTCGTGCTGGTCGAGCGGAGGCACCAGACCTGGGGAAGAGGGGAGGACGGTCGCCTGCTCAGACTCCTCTCCTGGGTGAGCGGACAATACCTGCTGATAGGGTTGTTTATTGGACACCTGGTACAGCTCAGCAGAAGAGCCCTAGTCCATTTCCCATGGATGAGTCATTCAGAGGAGGGAAGAGGAGTAAAGAGAAGAAAGAGGAGACTTGAGGTCACTCCCGTCAGGGGCTGCTGTCCCTTAGATGCATAGTGTAGTGTTTTCTCGTCGCCTCATCAAAATGTTAAAAGTTCTGATGCAAAATTTCAGATCAGTATTTTCAAAGTATAATTACATAAATATGTAAACTATAAAAATCTGTTCGTGAGATATGCATTGTACTTTTTTCATGCTTGGTCTTAGATATGTGGTATTTTACATTTATCGGCGCATTTTACATTTAATTTCAGTGCTAAATTTCCATCAGAAATACCTGATCAGTATTTAAGGGTTATAAAATTCACAGCTGTAAAAGTAGATTGTTTTATCTGAGTTGTTACAAAAATCCTGAAAAGTTTTCCAATAACTGAAATTAAATATCTGCTTTTAAATTGAAATTTAAATAATTAAAAACTCAGCTCCACGAGTCCTGTTTCAGATTCTTTTTTTCTTTTCTTAAAATGCTTCTCAGTTGTAGTCGACACCATACCTGTATTTTATTTATTTACTTATTTATAAGTGGTGCTGAGGATAGAACCTAGGGCCTCGCCTGTGGTAGGCGAGTGCTCCACCACTGAGCCACAGCCCCGTTTCAGGTTCTTAATAGCTAGTTTTAGCTAAAGGCAACGGAACCGGAAAGCACAGCTCTAGAATCTTCCTGTAGGTGCAGGTCTGCTCTTCAGGGAGGCCGTGGCGCCTCGGAGGCCTGTGTGTTGCCCTGTGCAGTGAGCACCTGTGAAAGCCAGTTTTAAACGTGGGAGTTGGAGCTTAAAACCCAGGTCACTGCTGGTCTTCCCTGGACTCCGTGGCCTGGAGGAGGGCCTTCTCGGTGCCTGTGGGCACTGCCTCACACCCTACGGGCTCACCGTGCCACGGCAGGCCTCCCGGAGCGCTGTGTCCACAGCTGTCCTCTGCCCTCAGGGACCACTTGGGAGGACGGCCAGCTCTGCTGTGGCTGAGGAGTGGGGCTCAGGGCAACAGCCTCAGGGGTGGAAACTGAAAGGCGGAAGCCTGAGAGGATTTTCTCCTGTGATTTCAGGTGAATCAACATCCAGACAGAGAGCACAGACCATGAACACAGCTGTCTTCTGTCGGCTGCAGGCAGACGGAACTCTCCATGCCCATTCTGTCAGCTGGTGGATCCCTCAGGCGGCTGGAGCAGGCACACACCCTGCAGTCCCCGCTCCCCCTGTGGCTCTCTGCAGCTGCAGGGAGGGAGCAGTTACTTCCAAACACCAGAAGCAGGAAGGGTATCAAATTTAATGTAAGGAGGGCCCAGGGCTCTAGGGGAAAGGGCCCCATGATTCCAGGATTCCTTGTGTGAGCTCTTTAATGAATAAGTGTCTATTAAAGAAAGAAAATGAAGCTTTAGCTCTCGAATTTTCTCCCTGGGAATACAGTATTCTGTTCAAAACTGGAAGATGTTAATCAGTTCTAACATCTGAGAGAGAGTCTGGTGCTCTGTGACCCCTGTACCGTGTGTGCTGTGAGCATGGCTCAGCAGAGGTCTGTTAGTGACTGGACTGAGGGTGCTGGTGCTGCCCCATGGAGGGCCTGCACTGTCTGCTGTCGTCTGTTACGGCAGAGTCTTGTGGTGGCCCTGCGAGGTAGGTGCAGTTGATCTTCACTGTTCAAGGATTTCGTGATTGATGTACTTGAAGAAATTTCCCTCAGATAAGTGAAAGGACAAGACTAGAATGTGCTCCTAAAGGTCCTCAAAAGAGGACTATTAAAAAAAGAAATCTGTATATCCATACAAGGAAACACTACTGTTGAAGACTAAATGTTAGTGTCCTTCCAAAATTCACCTTTTGAAGCCCTATTCCCAGAGGATGGTGTGTGGGGATAGCCTGAGGACAGTCATCAGTGTCAAAGAGGTCATGAGATAAGTGTCCTCACAAAGAGGCCAGAGCCTGCTCTCCTCCACATGAAGGCCAATGGGAAGGCCAACAGGAGCAGATATGCCAGCACTTTGATCTCAAACTTGCAGCCTCCAGAACTATGGAGAGTGCCACTTCACCTCCGGTGTATCCCACTTGCTACAGCAGAGGAAATGGACTGAGACAAGCACACAACATCTAAACACAGAAAATGCACCTGGAAGAACAAGGACCCTCTTTCTGCACTGGTTAGGAAAGATCGCCACTCGCTGCTGAGTGGGAAAGCCGGGGGTGACGTCTACACAACATGTGGCCTTCTGACAGGAGAGGGCGCACATTTGCTGGAACTATGTTAGTTAGCTACAGAAGCAGAGGCCAGGAGGGTGGACAGGCACATCTGAGCTTCAGGGCCTCTTTCCACTGTGCCATCCCTTGGAAAGATGCCAGTGGTGGCTGGCTGGGCCTAGGTGATGGCATTCCTTCCTTCCCAAAGACCATCAGCTGAGCGAGCTCCAGAAGAGCAGAGGAGGGTGCTGGGGGATCAACTCAGACTCTCTCATTCTCTTCATCTTCAAACCTGATTCTGAAACAGTCTTTGACTCCTTTCTTTCTCTTTTCTTCCCCCATCCCTTCTGGCAATGCCTATAGAATATGTCTAACCCTTTAAGTATTTTTAACATGAAAATATGTCAAAAATTCCCCACGGTTTGTTTGTGAAGGCCCCAACTTACAGCTGACCAAGTCCGCCTGCAGTCAGCTCAGCTGCATGAACCCATGGAGACCCCCAGTGCTGGGTCTTCTCCACTCTCTGCTAACACTCTCAGGGGGAGGATCAAAACAAGGCCCAGCCCCTCAATATGCCCAATCAAATACATTTTGGCATATCCATCCAAAAACATCTACCACCACACAGTCTTGAAAATTCACCTCTTTTCAGCTGGCGATGCTAAAATGGAGTCCTCCATGAGACACGTACTGTTAAGGGGACGATCTGAGGACAGAGAGGTGCCTGTGACGGGAAGGCAAATGTGTGTCCTTACATATGCATCTGTAAAGCTGCATAAAGATTCCATGATACACAAAAACATTAACAATGCACCCCTGAGGACTGGGGGAAGAAGTTCCGTAACAACTAGTATCCAAAGGAGTTTTGCCACGTGTTTTAGTGACCTACTTAAGTAAAGATAAAACTCATTAAAACACATTCCTTCTTGTTGAATGACAACAACGAGTGATTCTCCTTATCAACCTGCTTATTTTAATCAAAATATTTGTGTGCTTATGACCAAACAGGTCAATGGCCTAAAGAGAATCACAGGGTAATTTACTCTTCACCATGTTAAAACTACTTTAGTAAAGTGTCCCTTGATCC
Source organism: Marmota marmota marmota (assembly GCF_001458135.2). Lineage (NCBI taxonomy): Eukaryota > Metazoa > Chordata > Mammalia > Rodentia > Sciuridae > Marmota > Marmota marmota. The sequence goes on along the minus strand of NW_026000224.1, from coordinate 4,950,605 downwards.
AAGTAGTAAGTTTGAGCACCTCATATTTGAACTTATTAGAACCCAACATTTAGCTATTTTTTTCTTTAATGCACACATACAGATTATAGCTTTGTGGACCTGATTTTCAAGGAAGCTGACAGAACAGGCATGAATGTAAACTAATACCTTTCTAATATCAGTGTACTCTCAACCTGCATGTTGAAAGCACAAAAGGACTGAGAACATCTTTCTACTGAGACAACAAATTTAGCAGACTCCTTCAATACTACATGCATTTTTTTTTTGCTACTCTAAAACCTTTTATTGATGAAACGAGTGATCAATTGCAGTACTATCAATACTATTCACATATTAGTTTCTGCTTCTCTCAAATTTAAATAAATTTGTAGGCAGCAGTTTTATGATAGACTTGTCATGACTTTTAAAATTTAATTCTAAGAGAAGTTAGCTTTGGATAAGGACCAATCCTCCTGAAGAAATAAAAGTATGAAGGACCTGCCACAATTAACAAATATTTTCTCTACTGTTCTTTTTTTTTAATATGACAGCAGAATGCATTACAATTATTACACACATAGAGCACAATTTTTCATATCTCTGGTTGTATACACAGTATTTACATACCAATTCGTGTCTTCATACCTGTACTTTGGATAGTACTGAATGTTTTTCCAACATACTGACCATTCTTAATAAAGTATCAAAAAAGCACAGTCTACACTCACTACTAGAAGACAACAGGAGAAAACCTAGAAGACTATGGTATGGCACAAGTTTTTAGATGCAACACCAAGGTGCAATCCATGAAAGAATTGAAAAGTTGAACCTCATTTAAATTAAAAACTTCTGCTCTACAAAAGGCACTGTCAAGAGAATTAGAATAAAAGCCAGAGACTGGAATACCTGCAGACACATCTGATAACAGATTGTTATACAAAACATACAAAGAACTCTTAAAACTCTAAAAATGAGGCAAAGACATTAAAAAACACCTCCCCAAAGAAGATATGCTGATGGTAAGTAAGCATGTGAAAAGAGGCTGCATATTTTATTTCACAGGGGAAATGCAGATTAAAAAAACAATGAGACACCACTGCACACCAATAAAAATGGCCCCAAATCCAAACACTGGCAACACCAAATGCTGGAGAGGATGTGGAGCAGCAGGAACTCTCTCTCACTCACTGCTGCTAGGAATGCCAAATGGTGAGCTGCTTTGGTAGGAGTAGAGCAGTCTCACAAAACTACCCACACTCATACCAAGAAAGCGCATCCTTGGCATTTACCCAAACCAACTGAAAACTCATGTTCTAACACACACACACACACACACACAAAATACTCACACGGATGTTTACAGCACTCTTACTCATAATAGCCAAAACTTGAAAGCAAGCAAGTAGGTGCATGAATGAATAAACTGTGGTAGTCAGGCACAGTGACACACACCTGTAATCCCAGCTTCTCAGAGGGAAACTGAGGCAGGAAGACTGCAAGTTTCAGGCCAGCCTGGGCAACTGAGATCTTTTCTCACATTAAAAGAAATTTTTTTAAAGGACTGAGGATGTAGCTCAGAAGTAGAGTGCCCTGTGCTCAATTCCCAATGCCATAATAAAGAAAAATGATCAAAACTGGTACATCCACAAAATGGAGTATTATCCAGCACTAAAAAGAAATGAGCTATTGATCCATAAAAAGACATGAAGGAATCTTGAATGCATATTATTGAGTGAAAGAAGTCAATGTAAAAAGGCCACATACTCTCAAAAAGTAATTTCTCTAATACACGTTCTGATAGTGACCATATTCAAATGCAACAGTCAACTCCAACTCCTGTAAGGTGGGAATGACATAAACCTGCTAATGGCAGACATGCTGGGAAAGGCAAAATGCTGAAGACAGTGGGTGGTCAGGGGTCCCAGGGGATAGGGGGGCAGGAGGAAGGAGTAGGCAGAGCCCAGAGGGCTTGTGGGAGAGTGCACCTACTCTGTAGGATACTACAGAGGTGGTTCCATGTCATACGCAGACATCGGTCCAAACCCACAGGAAGGCACACCAAGCATGCACTTCAGCGCTGGGTTGACTTCAGGTACAGAGGACATGTGGTTGCTCTGGTGCCAGGAGCCAGGAGTCTGGAGGGAGGCGCAGGGGGGGGGGGGGGGGGAGGCAGAGTTCTGGTTCTCCGTCCAGGAATT
>NW_026000224.1:4946227-4948272 GCF_001458135.2 Marmota marmota marmota | reverse complement strand
CATGGGAAGTTTCTGTGCTTCCCACATGAATTTGCTTAGTATCTCAAATTGCATACCTAAAAAATAAAGTATATTAAAATAAAATTTTTTTGAAACCCACACAGAGAGTACAGATGACAATTCTGTAAACTAAAGATCAGAGCTTTTAACAAATGTGTTACCTATGATTGAATCTAAGTAGAGGCTCTGTGGGTGTTCAATCTCCTATTCTTTTCCACCTTTTCTGTATGTTAGAAACTGTTCAAAATGAAAGCATAAGAGGAAAAACAATGGTTTTAGTATTCATTAAGAGATCTGGAGGCAGAACATAGGACGGTTCCGCTGAAACGGTTCCGACTCCATGTGGAAACAGCCCTGCTCATCTTGGAGCATCATTAGGTACCCACAGCTTGTTCAGTTAATTCTGTAACCACATATAAGTTCTCGTCATAGTATTTAAGAAAATAGATGCTGTTGAGACCAACTGAAAAATTTTAAGCCTTAAAAAACTAAAGGTAGAGCTGGAAGTGTATCTCTCTCTGGGTAGAGCACTCGCCTAGCAATGCTACAGGCCCTCCCTGGGCTTACCTCCAGCACTGTAATGAAATAACAAAATAAGTAAAATATACATAAGCACTAATACTATCAAAAGGTGACTTTTCGAAGAGAAATTCTGATAGTAACCATATCTTAATGTTTTAAGAGAATCAACTGTGGGCTGGGGATATGGCTCAAGCGGTAGCACGTTCGCCTGGCGTGCGCAGAGCGCTGGGTTCGATCCTCAGCACCACATAAAAATAAAATAAAGATGTTGTGTCCACAGAAAACAAAAAAATATTAAAAAATTCTCTCTCTCTCTCTCTCTAAAAAAAGAGAGAGAGAGAGAGAATCAGCTGTGCTCAGCAATGCCAACTATAATCCCAGTGACCCTGGAGGCTGAGGGCAGCCTCGGCAACTCAGTGAAACCAGTCTCAAAAAAACTTATAAGGGCTGGAGGTGTTGGTCAGTGGTAACACACCACTGACCAACACCTCCAACCCTTCATTCAATCCCCAGTACCAGAAAGAGAAAGAAATCAACTCCAATTTCTGTGAGCTGGGAAAGGTAATGAACTCCTGTAAAAAAAATCATAAGATGAAGCAACTTGTCTCAGAGTTCTTCTACTCCAATTGTGAAAGAAAAGATCTGTAAATCATCATTGCTTTCATAAAAGCTGCTCAAAATTTAACACAAAAAAAAATTTAGGTAGCAGGCCATGGTGGCTACTCCCTGAGGCCGATGCACCAGAATCACAAGTTCCAGGCCAAGCCTGGACGATTTAGGGAAACCCTGGTGCAAAAATATAAAACAAAAAGAGCTGGAGAGGGTAGAGCCATAGCTCCACTGCAGACTGCGCGCCCAGCACGTGCGACACTGGGTTTGCTCCACATGAAAATAAACAGGATAAAGGCATGCTGCACGTCCGTAAGTACGGGGGGGGGGGGGGAAAAAAAAAAAAAAAGCTGGAGATGTGGCTTAGTGGCAGAGGGCAGCCCTGGATACAATCCCTAGTACCACAGAGAGAGAATAAAAAGGGGGCGGAGGGAAGAAGGAAGGAAGAAATTGTAAGGAAAAGAAGGAAGAAAAGGGAGGGAGGGAGGCAAGCTGGGTTTCCGACCTAAATTTCATGGCACACGAAAAAAAGGTGGGGGAGGATTATGAATGATACAGGATGCACCTGTGATTCTTTTTAATTAAAAAATTCCAGACATTCCAAACATCTCTCTACATTTGTCAAGCAAATGCCTTTCAAACTTCAGAAAATCCAAGGTTCAAAGGAAACACGCGTTATGCAAACACTTAGCCCACGGACCCTCTGGCGCCACCACCAGAGGTCCCTGGCGCCGTGAGTCAGGGTTTCTCCGCTCTTCCACCAGGAACCGGCAGCACCTGGCCGGGAGACGTCCACCTTCGCAGGAATGTGCAGGGCAGCGCCGACGGCCAGCCCGGACAGTGCTCTGCCGTGCGCCCTGCCGCCGCCGGCTCCGGGAGTTGGCAGACACGTTGGGGGCTCTCGGGAGGCCCCG